>NC_133659.1:156533667-156888667 GCF_037893015.1 Macrotis lagotis | reverse complement strand
GAAAGGCCAAAGGAAGGAATGGGGGAAAGGAGGAAGGAAGGATTGCATGAAGGAATGAAGGAATGAATGAATGAATGAATGAATGGCCGCAGGAAGAGAGGAATGGGTGACGGAAGGGAGGAAGGAATGAATGGCTGCAGGAAGGAAGGAAGGATTGAATGAAGGAAGGAAGGAAGGAAGGAAGGAAGGAAGGAAGGAAGGAAGGAAGGATGGAAGGAAGGAATGAATGAATGGCCGCAGGAAGCAATGAATGGGTGAAGGAAGGGAGGCACGAGGGAATGTCCGAAGGAAGGACTGAATGGGTCAAGGAAAGAAGGAACGAATGGAGTGCCTGAAGGAAGGAACGAGTGAGCGACTGCAGGAACGAATGAAGTGGTGGGAGAGACAGTGGGTGGGCCTGAGGGGTGCCAGCACTCCGGTTAGAAAAGCAGCGCGGCGGGAGGCCCGGGGCGCAGGCAAGCAGTTGGCTGGGAGAGTGACCCCTGGGGGGTGGGGGGGTGGGGGTGGCGGGGGCGGGCCGTGGAGAAAGGCCGTGGGGGGCGCGGGTGGCCGGGGGGACGCGGCCAGCCCATGGAGTGCGGATTGGGGCCCCGGACAGGGGGGGTGGCCGTGCCTCTGGCCCGGGCCCCCGCCCTGACCGGAGCTGCAGCAAAAGGGGGACGGACAAGGCCAAAAGCCTACAGCACCCGGTATTCCCAGGCGGTCTCCCATCCAAGTACTAACCAGGCCCGACCCTGCTTAGCTTCCGAGATCAGACGAGATCGGGCGCGTTCAGGGTGGTATGGCCGTAGACACAGAAAGCTTCTCCGGGAAGCGTCAAGAGCTTGCCCAGGGACTCCGCCCGCGCTCCCCTCCAACCGCCTTGGCTCCTGCGCCCCTTAGGAGGTCCAGGCCGCACGCCGCACGCCGCACGCCACTGCTGCCTAAATACCCTGACTCTGTTTCACCCCTGGAACATTGTTTACATATGTATATGTCAAGATAATATAACTAACTGCTCTTTTCTTGTCTGTATGCTGATTGCTCTCATTCCCCCCCCCCCCCCCCCCCCCCCCCGTAAAAACCCTATGCCCTGAACACTCAGCAGTTGTCTGATTTGGGTAGTCTTTATCACGAGACCGTCCCAGGGTATAGACATCTCCAAACTTATCAAATTCTGTTGTCTTGGTCTTTGGGTACAATGCTCTCCCATGCCCTGCCCCTTTCCTCTTATTTTTGCCAGACTCCACCAGTCTGGTCCTAGGTCCTTTCGTCCTACTTTTGTGGTCCAGCAGCAGTCTCACTTTTTGTAATGGCAGTAGTTTTAATACATTTTTCTTTTTCTTTTTTTTACTTTTCTCTTGTCTTTAACTGATGAATCCTGCCTTTTAAGCCTGAATACTTTTGTCTTCTTAATCAAGAAATGGTCTTCCTGTTTTTTATCGTTTAATATAGGGAAAAGAAAGGCAACCTTTTACCTTTTTCTCACCTTCTGCATCTTTTATTGTTTTGTTCTTTTGTAGTCACAGAGGAGATGCCCCTGCCATGCAATGAATTTTTTTTTGCCAACTCCTTTCACTTAGTGGTACTTTATTTCTTGAATTTGAGAGGTAGTGCTTGAAATGTAATGACTTTAAATCACCAACTTCAATCAGTGGGTTATATTGTGTGCCTCTTTTTAGTGCCAAATCTATATTTTTCTGTTGAGGGGCTCACTGACTTCCTTAGCATGCTTTTCTTGTATTTTTATTGTACAGTTTATTCTTACCATTTTTTCCTAAGGGTCTCCCATTTGTTGAGTACTGAATGGTTTCTAGTGGAGGAGCATTCTTTTTGGAAGATTTTTATTCCTGTTACAGTGAAAGTGCTTGAAGAAACAAAGAGAAGAAAAACATATATATCATAGATTATTAGCACAGGAACCTGTCAGTGGACACCAAATTAAATGGAGTAGGCTTTAGGAAACAAACTGGGAAGATGCTAGGTTTCCAGACTTTAAGAGGCAGTTTTTTTTATCCTGATACGAAGTAACTAGTATTTATGAAATAGGTTTGATATAGCCAGATTGAAAATCACTTTGAAGTTGGAGGATGGACTGTTGTTGGGAAATAATTCCAGACAAAGAGGTTAAACAGAATGCTATTGAAATAGTCCGAATTATAAAAGGGGAGGGGGGGTGGGAAG
Source organism: Macrotis lagotis (assembly GCF_037893015.1). Classification (NCBI taxonomy): domain Eukaryota; kingdom Metazoa; phylum Chordata; class Mammalia; order Peramelemorphia; family Peramelidae; genus Macrotis; species Macrotis lagotis. The sequence continues at coordinate 156,886,504 of NC_133659.1, read as the reverse complement.
AGATATTATGAAGGCAATCTCCCAAAGCACTTGGCAATAAATGGTATGTTTATTTTGGGGAGTGAAATTAATGCTGACACCTAGGTAGATTCTGAGCAACTGTTTATAGATATTAGTATTAAGATTAGTATTTAAGTCAGGAAATCCCAAGGATTTAGGAGGAAAAGATGACTTCTATTTAGGACATGTTGGATTTAAAGTGGACACTTGTAGCACTGGAAGTCAGAAGATTAACTAGTTTTAGGACTAGATAAATAATTTGAATTTTATTATAATAGAAATGGTAATGGAATGCATGGGAGTTCGTGAGATCATTAAATGTATTTTTGTGTGTGTGTGGTTTTTTTTAGGTTTTTTGCAAGGCAAAGGGGTTAAGTGGCTTGCCCAAGGCCACACAGCTAGATAATTATTAAGTGTCTGAGACCGGATTTGAACCCAGGTACTCCTGACTCCAAGGCCGGTGCTCCATCCACTGCACCACCTAGCCACCCTAAATGTGAATATTAAAAGGCACTGGCCAGTTACTTGAAGAACATTCTCAGTTAGAGGACATGACCTCTAACTGGAAGATACTGCACAGAAAACTGAAAAATTATCCATCAGGTAGAAGCAGGAGGAAGAAGTGTTAGGGAGAAAAGGGTATAAGGGTGTCAAGGGGGATTCATGGGAGAGTATTTATGAGCTATGGTAAGTTTTGAGATGGGCTAAGTGAAATTGTTTACAACACACTTGTTTACAAGTGTCTATGATGAATAGGATAAATAGGTGGATTAAGGAAGAGTATAAGTATTGCCTAGCTATGGTTGAGAGTCCATTATATAACCCATGTTTGTAATGGACCCAAACAGCATGGTTTCACTGAATTCTTGTTTCTTTCAGCAGTGTATGAATAGAATTGAAGTTAGTGTATTATGGCAAGGATTCAAACTTGGAAGTTGGCAAATTAAAGTGCCTTCAGTGTAGAGAGCATGGTATTGGTTGAACTAATTCACCAGTGGGTCTTGATGGAGAAGGGAGAAACATATAGCCAGTGCTGAAGTAATGCCCCTGGGCAAGAATTGAGGAGCCAAATGATTGGAAGACATGGCAAGAATGAGTAGCTGGGAGGCTGAAAGGGGAAGGCAAATGATGGGAAATTTCTGAGTTCTTTAATGTTGGCCAAGATCAAGGGTATATCCATTTCTTCTTCTATGTGTAGCTTTGATGGGATGGAACAATGGGCAATGAGTAATTAGTTGTGGAAGGGAAGTTAGATTCTATGAAGTATCAATATGTCTGTTAAATTCCTCTAGTATGAAGAGCTAGGAAAGAAAGACTGAGCTAAGTATCAATTTGATTAAAGGAAGGAAGGAGAGTGTTCTACAGTAGTTACCAGAATCTTATTGAATGCCAAATATATATTCAATTAATTTCAAAAAATGGAGAAGATATCACTGAGTGAAGATGGTAAAGGGAAAGCCCCAAGTGATAATGGGATGCAAGAAGAATTCTGAAGCATAACTACCAGTGTTTCAGGATTATAAATACAAGTAAAAAAATTATTGGAAAGGATGGCCATTTCACACCATGGCTCAGATAGCAAGGGAACCGTTTCTCTAATCCTATAAGTATGAGGAAAGTAATTCTAGAATAGGTGAATTGATCTTTCCCTTTGAAAAAATTTTTTAAAAATTTTCTTTCAGTGAGTTCTCATCCTAACTCTCTTCTTACAACCAGTAGAATAAATATTTTAGCTCTCACAGCTTTCCGTTGTTTATAGATTCAAGGCATGATTCATTTTGTTTTAAGTAAGAGTTGTTAACTCTTGTGGGCAATTTAAATATACTGTGGTTTTAGATCACTATGAAGTAATAAATTGGCATTTGCATTTATTTTATCATGGTATTTGTAACAATTGTTTTTAAAGAAGGCATTACAATTGGAATAGATGATCAATCCCTTTCCATACCTTTTTTTTAATTATTTAAACATTTTATTTTCTAAGTTACACATTAATGAAGAAATCTACAGAAATGAAATACCCTATGTAAGAAGCTGTTGGTAGTGAAGTAGTAGTTGTGATATGTTTTTCCAAATATGTATCCAAAAGAATACTTTATTCAAAAATATTCAGGGAAGATGATACAAATGCAGTTTTTATCATCAGGGTTCAAAGGCCCACACTCATTACTTCAGCTGAATACTTTTTCTCCTTTATTAGATTCTTCCAAAGAAGTTGAGTCCGAGGCATTAAAGGCAATGTATTTTCTTTTAAATTCCTGCTTTGTTTTTAAACAGTCATTGTGTAACATTCTTCCTTATCCAACTGCAAGGAAACGTTAAAGTCTAGCTGTCACTGGTTTTCCTATGGGTATTTTGGCACCTAAAAAGAAAGTAAGAAGAAATGTAGTACATAATGAAACTAAATAAACAGTTTCCATGGCACTATTTCCTTGTGTATTATACTATTTAAGCATTAATGCTCCAATCGAGAACATCTCATTCATCAGGTTCATTTTAAATTCTATGCCAAAAGACCGTTATTTTCTGCTAGGTTCTATCAAGTTGGATGCCTGATCAGTTTAATCTTTCTCCAATTCATAACTCCTCAGCTCAGGGATCTTTCTTCATGAGCCTTTCCAGTAATCTCCAGGGATTACATGCATGTGTCACCATCACTTTTTGATAAGTGGAACTTACCAAGCATTTCTTCTAACTTTATGGTGGCTTCATCATTCACCTTATAAGTACACTCATCAGTTCTAAGAGAAAAAATTCATAATGTTATTTCACCAAAAAAAGGGTAAATTGTAATGTTTATTGTCTCACTCAGGAGACACTTTAATAATAAATGTTGCTAGGGTGGCTAGGTGGTGCAGTGGATAGAGCACTGGCCTTGGAGTCAGGAGTACCTGAGTTCAAATCTAGCCTCAGACACTTAATAATTACCTAGCCGTGTGACCTTGGGCAAGCCGCTTAACCCTATTGCCTTGAAAAATCTAAAAAAAATAAAAATAAATGTTGCTGATATTACTCAAGTGGTGTCATTTAATGGTTCAGGTTTTCAATTCTCCCTTTCAGCTTCATTCCTCTTAACACAGCTAAGAGGGATGAGGCACCTACTAAAAGGTTAACATATTGAAGGTTTAAGAAGGCTAACACATGAACTGTTATCTATTATTTATACTTTGGAGTGAATAAATTTGTCAAATCTTATCCACAGAACATATTTCCATGGGGGGGCGGCAGGGAATGAAGAAAATAAACACAAGATCACTTAAGTCCTAGTACTGAGGACATTCTGATTTAGAAAACACAGAAGAGAACCTGAGAACCTAAATCTAGACATTTTGGTTGCAATACTGCCCAAGAGAATCCCTAGTCTAATGATCAAAGCCTAAATGAATAAATATTAGGTGGCTGAGTTATTCACACAATATGTGATAAAATTAACCCTACTTATTTCTCTTTAAATACAAAGTTGACATGTATAAACATCTGAAGGTTTTTCTCTTCATGTATTGCCAACTATTTAAACATAACAAGTATTATTAAAATTAAATAACTGCCTGAAAAAAATAAATACAAAGTTGATAGGGATATAGATTTGTTTTTTATTTTTATTTATTTAAACATTTACTTCTTTTGAGGGAACTAATTAAGGATACTCTTTGAATCCATAGTACAAAAAGGGTTGAAATATTTGGCTAATTAGTCCTCTTCATGTTGAGTCCTCTTCAAATGTGAATAAATACAAATATATTGTATCATCTGTCTATCTTATCTAAATCACATACACATGATGCACACTGAACCAACATATATATAGGCTCATTAAGTATTGTCATATAAAAGTCACATCAATTATAATCTGTTGCCGAGAGAACCATCAGCAAAATAATATCACTTACGTCTTTTTTTTTGTTACTGCACCAAGTCGAACAAGGGCTGCTAATGCATTTTTGTGCACATCAGAAGAAAGCAGCTCATAACACTGACAATCTCCTAAAAAGAAAGCAAGTGAAAGTCAATGGACTTTTTGAACATGCATTAAAAGAAGGCCCCCCCCCACCCCCACTGTGAATGTGAAACTGACCTGATTCAAGAAGATAGTAAGTGTAGTTTCTCAGCCCAGTTAAGTACTGCTTCTCAGTGAAGGACTCATTTTCTTCTTTCAGGAGATACTGGCAAATTCTCTGAATTTTTAAGGGGGGAGAAGAGAAAGAAATAGATTTTAAACCCCATCAATGACTACCTAAATTACAGGATTTAGTGGTGTAACGGCAGAAAACATGTATCATTATTCAGGCAAGAGAGTCTGAAGTACTGTCAAGAGAGCTTGCTACCCAAAGATAAATCACAGGAGAAATGAGACTTGTCCCATTTGGTCCCAAATGGGTAAAGTTTGAAGAGCATGCAGCTTTCATTTCAACTGAAGGGAAAACTTAACCATTGAAGTTATCCAAAAATAGAATGACCTGACTTGGGAAATAACAGGATTCTTTCTCACTAAGAAGTCTTTAAGTGAAAACTGGATGACTATATGTAGATTATATTTTCAGTTAAAAACTAAAAGTTTAGGTTACCTTTGAAATTCTGTGAAATCTGTGCATATTTCACATTTATGCATATTATGTACTATGTAAGGATAAAGTAAATGGATCAGCCTAAACGAAGATATGATACTTTTGGTTAAGAGAAACTTCACCAAAGTAAAATCTCAACAAGGCACTATCAATAGTTTTTTAATTCCCATTGGTAATTCAAAAGTGGGCTGCTTTTTCTCTTGCATGGCTAATCTTCAGTGTTTATTTCTTGACAAGATTTTAAAAAATCTAGTCAATTTTGAACCTGTATATGAGGCAGCACTCAAATGGCATTTATTATAGAAATTCTAACCCTATTTGAAATTTCTGTAGACGACTACTGCAGGACTCAAAATGCTAGGGAATGGGAGAGCAGACTCTTATTTTTTTTTAGGTTTTTTTTTTTGCAAGGCAAATGGAGTTAAGTGGCTCGCACAAGGCCACACAGCTAGGTAATTATTAAGTGTCTGAGACAGGATTTGAACCCAGGTACTCCTGACTCCAGGGCCGGTACTTTTTCTACTGCATCACCTAGCCGTCCCAAGCAGGCTCTTATTGAAGTATATTTTTGTTTTTAGTTTTTGCAAGGCAATGGGGTTAAATGACTTGCCCAAGGCCACACAGCTAGGTAATTATTAAGCATCTGAGGTCACATTTGAAATCAGGTACTCCTGACTCCAGGGCTGGTCCTCTATCCACTGCATCATCTAGCCATCTCTCTTATTGAAGTATATTATCTGATAGAAGACAGGTCAAATTTTGAGAAGAAATCTTTGATAGGATGGGAGAAAGGAGAGAATTTATCAACAATTACATACCCGGTAACTTTCCACAAAGGGCTTAAAGAGTAACACTAAAAATGATACCACAGAATCTCCTTTGTCTGTAACTAAAATGTCTTGTGGAGTCACTTGAATGGTTTCATTTTTAGTAAGCAGGTAACAGCCTTCTTCAAAGTCCTAAAAAGAGGCAAAAGGAAACAGAAAAATCATATTTGCCAACTGGGAGTTAAGTGGACTACTACCCTCAACAAATGTAGTCAGGCCTCTTCCTCCTAGGAAAAACACCAACATTGTAGTTAATTGAACAACCTTTCAAATGGTTGAAGAGGAAGTTGGCAGCCCTGCAGACATTTTGGTAAATAATCCCCTAAAAATGTATGTGTGAATTTTGAAAAAACAAACACAAAAATAACAAAAATAAAAATTGTATGACTTAGAAAATTGACATAGCTTCCTTTGGATCACATTTACCTGTCAACTCATATAGAAGAATCTATCACTACTGCAAACCTATATATGCTTTGAGTTTAGCATAACCAGACCCTATAATCTTAAATAGGAATATTGATCTTTGGCATGTCCTGATCTAGAGTTGTTCCAAGTTTCATCTTTATTTCTCTTCTATACTGATCTCCTATTTGGATAATGTGTTACTACTAAAAAGAAATCACATACTCCTGATACATATATTTCCATATTTAGCAATTATATAAATGCCTACTGTACTATTATGCACATTATGAAACACGGATAAATAGAAATTAATGGAGGATGAGGCAAAGATGAATTAATAAATGATTATAGAATCAATAAGGGAGTGACAAGGCCATTTTAAGAAAATGACTTTAGGAAGTTGTATGGAATATGGATTGGAAGGGAAACACTGAAGGCAAGAAAACCAATTAGGACACTACTTCAATAGTCCAGATAAGAAATGATTTAAGGATCTGATCCAAGGTATTTGCTGTGAGTAGAGAGAAAAAGACAGAAACTAACTATAATGTAGAGTTCAAGATGACAAGTTTGGCAACTGTCTGGATATGTGAAGTCAGGGAGAGTATGGAGTTGAAGATGACATCAAAGTTGTGATTTTGAGCAACTATAAAATTGATGGTACCCTCAGGAAATTGAGAAGACTGGGTGGATTGTGGGAGAAAAATAATAATGAGCTCTGTGATGCATACTGGAACCCATTCATATCTAGTCATCTTGGGCAATTCACTGTTCCATAGAAAACAGAAAGGTAAGTTGGGAGTAGTGGGGAGTCACTGTCCCAGAGCAGAGAGCACAAAGCCCACTCCTGAAGAGAGCCTATGGTACCCAAAAGGGGATCTGGGAAACAGGATATGCTAGGGTGAGGGACATAACTATTTCTGGGATCTGATTATGTCAACATGATGGATCAACACTTGCACAATCTAGCTAGCAGTGGCAAGGGATAGTCTGGTGAGGAGTTGGGGTAATGTGAGCTAAGAGGGCAGGGGGAGGGCAAGGACTGTGAAGTTAACTTATCAGAAAATGGGAAATATATAACTGCATCACACCGTCCTCACAAAATGCAATCACAGGGTTTGTCTACGTCATCTTTATGGATTTACATTCCCCCATTTATAAGAGAAATCTAAGTGGGCTTCCAGCACATAGGGTGGACCTCCTGTGATGAACATATTGGAGGACATGAACAAGAATCAGTATGGGTAGGCATGGGTGAGATTTGATTTTCATCACTGGAGGAAATTTCAGAAGTGATGTGATCAGAGAGATCATCTGAGTATCTGAGCACTACTCATATAATTCACCTCTCCCTAAAACACCCTAAGATTTTCCAATGAATTTACATTCATCTTTGGTCAACATAGTTATCCATTTAGCAAACAGATCAAAGATTTGTTGACTAAGATAGTTTCCTAGGATTTTTTGGCTTTCTGACAATGGTGATTTATATTGTTTAAACTTCTACAAGAAATTGTAATGATTCACTGTTTCTTTATTCATTATGCCTTTATAAAACAGTCTATTTACTTTGAATTACTTAGGAAGTCTGACTGATGTAATGACAAACCACAAATCCAAATGGAGAGGTGATGGACTCAGAGTACAAGCTTATGCAAATTTTCTTTCTTTTTTTTTTCTCATACATGGCTAATTCAGGAATTTGTTTTGAGCATACATAACATATGTATGATTCGGCATATGTATTTGTTTTGTTTTTATTGCCTTCTCAATGGATAAGAGAGGGGAAGAAGAAAGGGAATGAATTAGGAAGTGAAAAACAAAAGTTTACTTAAATATAGATGGAAAAAAATTGTTTTAATTATATGATATCATTTAAAAATTGTTACTTGTGATCAATACACTTACAAGTCTGACTACATATAGACCTCTGATTAAGAAATGGCTCTCACAAGAAAGGCACTTATTTCTGAAAGAACTGTGAACTGAGTCAATGATTCTGGAAAGCAATATGGAAATTGTGCTTTAAAAGGGAACTAAAATGTCTATACCCTCTGACCTGGAGTTCCAAATGCTAGGTAAGAGATAAGAGAGGGGGAAAAAAGACCTTTATACATCAAAATATTCATGATAGTATTTTTTCCCCTTAAAATGGGATTTAGCCCTTGCCACGTTTTTCTTTATTTTAACTTTTTAAAAAAGATTTTATTTTGATTTATACAATTTTTCTGCTAATCTTACTTCCCTCCCCCCACAGAAGGCAATTTGCCAGTCTTTACATTGTTTCCATGGTATACATTGACATGACAGTATTTCTTATGATAAAAAAAAGAATTGGGAACAAAGAAAATGCCTATTAATTGAGGAATGTATATTAATGTATTTTAATAGGAAGAAATGAGTACAAAGACTTCAGAGAAATATCAGAAGATTTTTATGGACTAATGCTGAATGAAGGAAGCAGAACCAGGAAAATAACATAGAAGCTGAGAGTACAAAAACTTGAAACTAAACATGAAGTCCCTTAAATGCATTAAATGAGCAGTCTTTTAAATGCTTAACAATAGATAAACAAGCTTGGCCTCAGAAAATAATTGAGAAAATGCACCTCCTCTTTTTGTAGAGAGGGAGAATGATGGATATCAAATACTGCAAATATTTTCATATTTGATTAATGTATTGACTGTATTGAGCTGCTTCCTCCTCCCTCTTTTACTTTTATTACAATGTAGAATTTGAAGGAAATTAAGTTGATGTAAGAACAAAAGATTATATATATATATATATATATATATATATATATATATATATATATATATATATATATATCTCAAGGTTTTTGCAAGGCAGATGGGGTTAAGTGGCTTGCCCAAGGCCACACAGCTAGGTAATTATTAAGTATCTGAGGTTGGATTTGAACTCAGGTACTCCTGACTCCAGGGCTGGTGCTCTATCCACTGTGCCACCTAGCCACCCCAAAAGATAACATATTTTTAAAAATTATCTCAAAATTAGTAAGCAGTTATTTCCTATATGTTAATATTTAAATTAGATTTCTTGTGATGTTATTCAATGTTCATCATGGCTAGTCATTCTTCACATTCTTTTTTTTTTTGGTCAGGCAAAGTTACTTGACCAAAGTCACATAGTTCTTAAGTATCAAATGTCTGAGGCTGGATTTGAACTCAAGTCTTTCTGACGCAAGGTCTGGTGCTCTATCCACCTAGCTGCCATGTTTATATTCTTCTTAAGGAAAATAATCATTACATAAAATTATGAGATTTCTATGAAGTCTCCAAACTTTTGGTCCCATTCATTTCTTGATCTTCAAGCTATATGTCTCCCTGCTTTCCCCACCTTCATAAAAGAGGCTATAGAGTATTATAATATATGTTGATTGGGCTTGGAGGGTCTTATTGGTCTTCATAGAATTTCTCTACCTCCTCATTCTTTGCAATAGATTTTGACATAAGTTCTTTTTATGAGTAATGCAATTTAAGATGACTTAATTGTTCCTCCCAAAGGATGTCTTTTTTCCTTTGGAGAAATGATGAAAGCAACTCTATTAATTTTTTAATTGGCTTTACTGAGAACTGTGAGGTATCTTTTCATTTAGCTGAAATTTCTTCCCCTTTCTTTCTGACTCATTTGTAGTTAGAATGTCAATATCCAAATATTCCAATGGCATTTTTACCAAGTTGTTGAACACATATTTAGTTAACAGCAAATAACTAAAACCTATTTTGTATCTAGCATATATTTTTGCCACTACCCTCTTCATGGCAATAGCACATGGAATTTGCATGGGTCAAGGGCCATTTTTTTGGCAACATGGGGTCCCCTTGATATGTCCACTTCCTTAGTCACAACTAGGCTTATGGCATTTTTGGAAGCAGTTACCTATTCAAAACCACAGTGCTGGGCTCCTGGTTCTAATATATTTCTCAACCACACCAGACAAAATGATATATTATTCTAAATCAAATGACATGTAATTGAGCAGAATGTAAATAGTGACAATTTGAATAAAGTAGCAAGTGTTTGGTCCCCATGCCTAGATGGTGATTCCCTCATATTGAAAGTCAAACACCCCTGCATTACCCTTCAATACAGTAGGACAAGGATACACTCTATTTAAATGAAAACTGGGATATTAGAAAATACTGTCTACAGGTATTCTTTTTGGTCATTCTACTCTCCATTTCTGTTTTCCTGTTAGCTACAGATTTTTTAGGGACTCAAGTTTCAAGACTCAGTCTTCATCTCAGTCCATATTTGCACGATTATCACTGTCTAGGCAGTTTTTTTTTTTAGTTTCTTTTGCCTCTGTTTATTTGTGCCATGTTAGTTCACATAATTCTATCTCTAGGAAATTCCTTTGTTTTTAAAAAATTTTTCACTGATAAAACCATGAATCTGTGTGTCACTGCAAGTGAAGTTCCCAAAGAACAATATTTTTTCAGTTCCCTAATCACTGAAAGAATATAGAATTCTTTAGAAAAGTCCTTTAATAATTCTTGATTCATGGTAATGATTTTCATTACTAGAAAATTCCTTACTCAGTAATTATTCTCCTGGTAATGAACTTATAAGTACCCTTCTAGAAGTGAACTACTGTGTGCCAGGTAAACACTAGCCTCTGTGAGTTCATATCCAGACTCAGACACTTACTAGTTGTGTGACCCTGGTTAAGTCACTTCACCCTGTTTACCCCAGTTTTCTCATCTGTAAAAATGTGAAAATGAGGGAAAGGGCAAACCACTCCTGTATCTCTGCCAAGAAATCCCAAATGGGGGGCGGCTTAGGTGGCACAGTGGGGTGGCTAGGTGGCACAGTGAAAAGAGCACCAGCCTTGGAGTCAGGAGTACCTGGGTTCAAATAATTACCTAGCCGTGTGGCCTTGGGCAAGCCACTTAACTCCATTAATGCCTTGAAAAAAAATCTAAAAAAACCCCCCAAAAAAACCCCTAAAGAAATCCCAAATGGGGTCAGAAAGAGTCAGAGACAACTCAAAATACTGCACAACACATGTGCCACAAACAGAGCTAATGTTCATAATGCGAAAGAAAATCCAAACTCTTCTTTGTCAACAGGAGGCAACATGAGAAACTCTCTAAATATTTTTTAAGGTACTAATGTATGGTTCAGCTGAGAATAAGTATATTCTCATTTAATATTCTTCAGAAGTCTAACATATCCAACTTTTCTAAAATTCCATTCAGATCCTTTGTTTTTTTATTTTTTAGTTAAGATTTATCTAGGTCTGAAATGCATTAATCATTTTGACACACTTTTAATTTTACTCTTTATTTTTTTACTATATTCATTTAACTTTTCCTTCAATGATTTAAAAGCTGAGCCATTTGGTGAAGATAGAACTACTGCAAATCTAGCATACCCTCAAATGGAAATTTCTATTAACTAATATAATTACATTTCCCCTGTGTAATAACAATAACTATGTTTATAATGATTATGAAAAGGCAAGATTCTCAAGTGCCATTCAAAAATTAAATTATATTAAGTATAGTTTTTGTGATTATTTAACAGAATTTTAATTATGTAAAAATTTTTTAAATTATGTGAAATTTGTTAAGTCATATATGATTTATGTAAAGAAGCAAATGGTATGGAGAAAAAACATTGCCTAGGAGTCTTGTGACTTGGACAACTTACCTCTTTTGCATACCTCATAGTGTTGTAGTAAAGATAAAATGAGATATAAAAATGAAAAAAATTTGATAAACTATAATTAAGCAAAACAAATTTAGAATGCTCAGTTCCATAGAAGAAAAAGTGGTTACTATGTATATAGCTTTCCTATATTTGACAGAATGTCTTTATTTATTTTAAATAAATATAATCACTGTATTTCAAAGGAAGAAAAGGGCTTCTTTATTCAAAATAGCCATAATTCTTTTATACCAATTGGTTTTATACTTGTAAAACATGCTACTAGTGTGGAAGGTTACAGTATTTGTACTGAAAGGTAGGTAGGCAGAATTAAAAAGCAAAATACTTAAACATTATTTATATTACCAGAAAGAGGAAGTGTGTCTTACCTAACAACTTTCTGAAAGTAAGTATTTACAAGAACATTTACATTGATATTCTATCTTACAAAAAATATAGTAGACTCATAGATATATTAATAGCCTGCTCTTTATGATTCAACTGAAAGTACTGAGGAATAAATATTTATATGACGTCCTTTTCAGTTTGTGTTTTAGCAAAGAGTATGAAAGGTGAGCACAAAATCCAAGGAAAGGAAAAATGGATTAAGAGTGGCAACAAATCTTATTTTTTAAAAAAAAAAACTCTTGTCAAATTAAGAACATTGCCTTTCACTGAAAGGATGAGTTATGAGCCACCTAATAGAAGTATCCTCTCTGCTTGGAATAGACTGGAATATATTGGTAACAGGAAGGAATATTTTTTTCAGTCCTTGAAGGGAAGGATCAAGGAAAGAACTGAATAACTTTAGGAGAAGATAAAATTATAACTGTTCTATCAGGGGTTCATAAAATGGGATCCATCATCTTGATGGAGAAAAATTACATATTTATTTCAGTATAACTAGTTTCCTTTATAATCCTATGTATTTTATTTTATGCATTTAAAAATATTATTTTGAAAAGAGGTCCATAGACTTCACAGACTGCCAAAGGCATCCATGACAGGAAAAAAGGTAAGATACTCAATATTACAGCATTTGGAGTATAGGAAAAGGTATTATTATTGAAAGAGTAGAATGTTAATCAAAACTTGTATTTTAACCAAGTATTAAATTTTCCTTGTTCCAGATTCCAATAAATTTTACCTCAAATTATCAGAGATATCTTAAGAGCATGGGAAAGAAGGAAGCACAACAAACAAGTTAGAAATGCTTGGATTTAGAATAATGACAAACCACATATAGCTTAGCCTCTTTCAGAACCCTGTTACACTAAGTAACTAATGTCATCAGAAGTCAAGGTACACATAAGCTGGTTTTGTTTATAAAGGCTTTACCTTCAGTGCATTTCCTGGAAAGAAGATGAATTCATCTGAAAACACATCACGTAGGAAGTCAAAGCAGCTGTAGATGTCCTCTGGAAATAAGTTCATTACCAAAGTTTACAATACTCTTTTTACAAGGTAGCCAACAAAATCTTTAGAAAATACTAATGAATACTATAAAATAAAGTGCAACATTTCAAAACTGACACCGTCCCAACACTTACTCATATACCCCAGAAATGAGAATTCAGCTCTACTCAAACAAGTGTAAATCAACCATGTGATAAAATTTATAGGAGCCTCAACATCTATTACCAAATTCCCTCAGTAAAGCCCAGTATTTTTTTTAACAATTATAGTCGATGACAGCCAGATTTCTATTGAGATTGGACTTGTAATCAACAAAGTTTCAGATTGCTCACCAAAGTTCCTTAGATGTCTCTCGTGTTTCCCTCTTAGTTATCCCACACCAGTGATTTCCTGATGGAGAAAGAAGGGAACTTTGGATCTCCAACCACTTGCTGTTCTCATGTTCCCTGTGTTTTGTCCTTTTCAGTACATTATACACTAATATACAATTTTGTCACTAGACATGACTATTAGGCATCCCTTATCTTCTCACCTAGATTATAAGCTCATTATTGGAAAGGTCTTTTTGTAGCCCAGAGGACCTAAAGTGGTACTTAGTACATAAATACATTGGTTGAATGATTATTTCTCCATCTTTTATGTATTTTTTCAGGTGAAAAATCATATCACTTCAACTTATCTGTTTCCTTACTCATAAAATAAAGAGACTAAACCAGTTGGCCCCAGAGAGCCCTTGCAAAGCTAAATTTGGAAGTGGAAGGAGTTAGGTGGTTATATACCTGGGCAAGAAGATTTAAGATTGCTATGGGTACTACAGGTTCCATAGTCCATGTAATTAAATATACAGTATTTCAGAAGATAGGACATCAATAAGGCTGCAAACACTACAAATTATAGACAAACCTTTTCCAACAAGCAATTATATTCTAGAAAGTTACCTTTCCTGAAACCAGGTGTCATTTGCAGTGATAGAGCGACAAAAGAAGGACGGACAAAAATGTTAAGCAGCTGATTCCTGTAGGCCACACACATGAGCATAGTGATATGCTGGAAGACGAGTCCTTCAACAATTCCTGGTTCTCCACTTTCCTCTTTTAGAACCACATGATCCTTGTTAAAACTGATGATGTTAGAATGCAGAAGAAGGGAAGAATGTATAACTTCCCCAGCAGCTATATTATCTGCACACATAAGGACAGAAGATACAGGCAAATGACAGAAAGAAATGGAAGGGACCCCATAATGTGTTTAGGTCTTATAAATATTTTTAAGATTTTAAGGGATTTCTAAACATATTCTATTTATTCTGAGGGCAGCTAGGTGGCACAGTGGAAAGTGCACCGATCTCGGGACTCAGGAGCACAAGAGGAGCTCAAAAACAGCTTTAGTCACACTTACTAGCTGGGTGACCTTGGGCAAGTCACTTAACCCTGACTGCTCCGTATCCAGAGCCATGTCTAGTCACCCTGATTCATATCTGGTCACTGGACCCAGATGACTCTGGAGGAGAAAGTGAGGCACTCAACTCCCCCCGCCCCCATGGCATCACTTCTCTTGATGTTGTGGTCTTCTTAAAGAACCAAGGATAAGCATCATTAAACATAATTCTGTATTTTAAGGCCTCTAATAATATTTGTCACACAGTCTTACATCATCCCTTTTCATCAAGAATAAAAAAATAAAGATACATCAGTCACCCAAGAATATTGTATGCTTTGGTTCTAACATTTAAAAACATTTTTTTCTTCATCATCTGATAACCTCTTGAACTGGAGTTTTTAAAAATAATACCACACTTCAACCATCATTTTAACAAAATTAAACCAAAAATGCACACCAAATTAAACCTATTAAAAATGAAATTGATATATCTTGCTATATATCTTTGGTAAAAGAATATGGGTACAAAACATATTTTGAATGCCACCTTAGAATTAGAATTCCCAAATGGCAATATCGGTATTGTGTATGCCATTGCCTAATATATATGTGAGGAAAATAGTGAGGGAAAGTGCTTTGATCGAAGAGGCAAAAAGTCTGCAAGATTTTTTTCCCTATTTTTTTGCAAGGCAATGGGGTTAAGTGGCTTGCCCAAGGCCACACAGCTAGGTAATTATTAAGTGTCTGAGGTCACATTTGAACTCAGGTACTCCTGACTCCAGGGCTGGTGCTCTATCCACTGAGCCACCTAGTCATCCCTGCAAGATTTCTTTTTACTGAGATAACATCTCAAGCCAGTTGTACTAGTTCAAAACTAGCATCCTGGATTCATGAAAAGAAAATCATTCAAAGATCCTAAGATGTAAATGTTCTAGTTTGCACAAGTGAAGATCCCTTATCAGTTGGTGATATTATTTCCATGAAGGATGGACTAGATGATTGCTATTCTCTGATAAAGTGTTAAATGCCTTAAGAAGGAAATGGAAGTTTGTCATAACCAATTTGAGGGTTCTCTAAGTAAGATGCACATAGTTGAAAGACAGATGATAAAGAAAATATAAATCTCCAGGCTAAAAAAATAACTGTTCAAAGAAATACTATTTATGAACTCAAGTCAGGTATTTACACTGATGCAAGACAAACACTATGATCTCACCTCTACTTCACTATATCACAGGTAGGTCAAGAAGCAATCACATAAAATCACAGTGAATCTCACCAGCAAAGTATATGTGGCACTGTAAAACCAAAAGGCAGTAGTCCTAGAAGTTAGGGATTATACCTGTTTCACTCCTTTTTTGTACCTGATGATATTGCATGATGAGAAGATAGTCCTTGTGAAGGAAGCAACTTGTCTTCAACCCATGTTGGGTAGACAATTGTAGGTGGTTTGCTTAGAGATTTGTTAGTGTTAATCATAACAACAGCTAGCATTTATAAAGAATCTGCTATGTATTAGGCACTGTGCAAGTACTATCTCATTTGATCATCTCAAAAACCTTAAGAAGTATGTGTTTGTTATTTCTATAAAACAGAGGTTAACTGACTTGCTCAAGTTACAGCTGACAATAATAAATGTCTGAGATAAGATAGATAATTCAATAAGAATGTGTACCCCTTGATTGTATTGTTTTATTGGCCAGAGACTGGGGAGGGGGAAGTAGGGGATAGTAGGTGAGAAGCCTGTAAAAAGGTTTTTTCCCATCTTTTTTATATTCATTCTCAGTTGGGAATTTTGATTTGCTCAGATATCTCAGCTGAAACCTCCTTTAAGTATTGCTAATCAGAATGTGAGCTATTTGAGGGCAGGAACTTTGTCATTTTTCTATTTGAATTTCCATTCAGTGCTCAGCGCAGCATAGTTGATACGTAGTAAGCTTTTCCATCCTATTCCATGAAGTTATTATAGAAAGCTTTAGATTTAAGGTGAGACGTTTAAAAATAGGGGGAATCTTAGGCAAAACAGAAAGCAAATGCCTTCCTATAAGACTGGTTATTTTGAGTTACAAGGGAAGCTTAAAAAAAGCCTAGATATTGAATCCTTATTTTTCAATAAATGGTGGTCTTGCAGATGAAGAGAAAATACCCATTAAGCTCTGGACATGTAATTAAAGCTGGATTTAAAAGTGAAGCATTTTAAATGGTAGGTGTGTTTCTTGTACAAATGGTTATAACCAAACTTGAGGATAATTCCAGTTAAATTCCTTAAAAGTGAGAACTTAGGAAGTTTAAGTTAAAAAATCCTTTTCAAGTGCTCTAGTTTTTGATAAACTACATTCAATGCTCACAGTATAATATTCATAATTGCTTAAGAATATTTACAAAACAGGCATTAGTCACGGATTGTACAAAATTTGACAAATTCTTTGAAGTCTTTTAACAGACTTTGGGGCAAATACATATTAACACCCAAATATACTTTTCTTTTTTTTTTGCCTTTCAGTCCAGTGCTTTAACTCAAGAGACTCTATCTCCAATCTAGGATCACCAGTTTCATGAATTAAGACATAAAGAGAAAAAATATTCAAACTTTCTACATACCAGGCCAAACTAGAAATCCTCCAAAGGCCTGCGTTAAACCTTTCAGCCAAATAGTCTTTTCAACCAAAACATCAAAGTCCATTCTTGGTAAGTTCTGAAGAAATATAGTGATCACTAGATTCCAAGGGTTCAGAACCATATTTTCAATCTGCAGAAGTTCCAGTTTATATGCAATGTGACAGACAAATGCATGCATATCCTCAGATGGTTTATGAGGGATGTGTCTAAAAGAAAGAATCAGAAAAGAGATTACAATTAAGACAATATGAATAGAGAAAGGAAGGAAAGAGATACTGCTTTGTGGCTATCTTTAAAAAGCTGCTTCATAAAATACTTTCACAGCTTTCAAACAAGAATCATTCTGCCCAAGATCTTCTACATTGTCACCTTAGACCTTTCCATTTTTTGCAAGGTGTATATGTATTAGAGAAGGTGTGACATGACATGTGGGCTGAATATGCTTCTCAAAGAACATACTTTATTACATTTTGTTATTTTACTCATTGGTAATATGGGCTACACTGTGATAATAAATATTAAATTCTATATGTGGTCCTTGACAAGTTTTTGTTGGGCTTAGAAGAAGAGCTTAGAAGATTGGACACCCATGCACTAAAGAATAAGTATTATCCTATCTTTCACAGTCCTGAAATAAGGGCTTTTACTGTTTTATAAAAGTTAAAAAGATCTTTCTTTTTACATGTCACAGATATAAACATATGCATAGTTTTATGATATATATGTATACACACATGTGTATATATGTGTATATATACACATACACACACACACACACACACACACACACACACACACATATGAGATTTAACTGGCCTATCAGAAGTACTCGGCAAATAGCCACTAAGTATTTCCTGATAATTTTTTTTTGGGGGGGAGATAATAGTAAACTGACTTCCTCCTATGAAAGGAAAAGTCTATCACACCTTATCTTCTCTCTTTAGCATATATATCAAGTGTCATAATTCTATACTCATATAACTAATGTAGATATAGATTTTTTTCCTGAAAGCTATTCTGGAAGAAATAGAAACCTGATCTATTCCCTAATTGGCTATAGAAGCAAATCAACTTCTAATCCCAAGTGGTGATCATTAGAATCATCATTCATATTTTATATTCAGGACTATTTTTTTTCAGAAGTTTATTAAAATGTAGCACTTAGTACCTAGGAACTAAGTTATATGGACCCCGACTCATTTTCCCATTTGCCATGGATCGGAGTGATAAAGGTTCTCCAAAGTACACATGAATGTTCCCATAATTTTCAGCGAGCACCTTCCTTGCTTTCAATAGGCCCTAAGAATTGTAGCAAAGGGAAACAAAAAATAAACAAGCATCAAATTGAGAAGCAAGAATATTTAATAAGAAATTAAAGTTAACAATTAAGACATTTACTTACAGTTGTTGATTCCTTAGGCTTAGGAACCCCAAGAAGTTCATGAGCATATAGAGTTTCTTCTAATGGCCTATCATAACTGATGCTAATTGGAACAAGGTAGGTGTCAAAAACTTCTCTCTTAAAAAATGGTTCCATCACAATATTAAGAAGACCTATAAAAAGAGGAAAATGGCTCATACTACCTGATGACAATCAAATTAAATTATAAATCATAGTGATGGGATCCTAGTCAATATCCCTGTCCCAATTTCTTGAGTTCCTCATAGGCTCCCTATAGAATAACAAGCATATCTATTTTTTTTTTGGCAAGGCAATGGGGTTAAATGACTTGCTCAAGGTCAGACAACTAGGTAATTATTAAGTGTCTGAGGTCACATTTGAACTCAGGTCCTCCTGACTCCAGGGCTGGTGCTCTATCCACTGTGCCACCTAGCTGTCCCAACAAAGCACATCTTGGCCTAACCACACCATCTGGCCAAACAATCCTGTTTAGAAAGCAATGGGATGTTAATTCAGACCCTGGACTATAAATCAAAGAAAGGACATTTTCTAATATTTGTTGTCCTTGGGTGAATTTATGATGATATCAAACTAATTATAATATCATTATTATATATTAATACCCCCTCTAAAACATATACATCTTTTCTCTTCTTCCATGAACAGTATTAGTATTCAGTGTTTATTTTTTATAACTGATATACAATATATTTAAATACATATTTTATGTTAATTCAATATGCTTGCTTTCTAGATAACTGCATGCACAGTCTCACCAGGGTTATGTAGCTTCCTTATAGCAACAAATTCCTTCTTGTACTGCCTGTTGAAAACAAAAAGCCCCACTGAGCCATTCAAAATCCTTGGCTTATCCCATCAGACAGCTTCCTGCAGTAGGAGCTCAGCCCACAGGTTGGTTGAGTAATCACCAACTTTGCCTGGATGAACAGTGGTGACCTTGGAATGGACCAGGCTCAGAGCCAATTAGCACCCTCCCTCCTTTAAGGAGCAGAGCCCAATGAGGTGCATGTACTCCAAAAGGATTAAATGTTTAGCTTTGCCTAGTTTCACCCAGCTCAGCACCCTGCCTCCTCTAGGGAGTAGAACACACTAGTTGAGTGATCACAAATAAACACTAATGCTTGGATTTAGAGATAGTTTGAATGTCAATTCTTTACAAGTGACCAAGAAATACTCCAAATCTATCATTCTTAAACCTCATTCAATAGTGCAAATGAAAAAATATGTATTCAAATATATTGTATATAAGTTATAAAAAAATAAACACTGAATACTACTTCTATGTTCATGGAAGAAGAGAAAAGATGTTTTACGAAATACCAGAATCAAACAACTAATAAAGCTAACATTTTCCAAACTCTTCAAGATCAACCTATTACCATGATCCAATCTGTAAATTGACCTACCAAATTTGGGAGTCAGGGTCTTAGCAGAACGACTTCTTGTCCCTTCAAGGAAAAATTCAACTGGAGCATAACCATTCTTAAAGAGAGAGAGAGAGAGAGAGAGAGAGAGAGAGAGAGAGAGAGAGAGAGAGAGAGAAGAAAACAATAATCCAGTATCAGTAATCAAAGTAGTTAATACTTATTTTGATTCCTTTCCCAGGTTCCCTCCTTCAGCCCTCCAAGTAAAATTGAACCAAAGATTTACATTTATTCTTAATCAAGGAAGTTGCAGTGATCAAACACAGACTTTACATTCCAAATAGAAAAGATGGCTAGTTCATTTAGCAGACCCTACACATTTTAATGACATCTAATAGAAAATTGCAATGAAAATAATGGAATCTTCACATGAAAGGGTTTGGTAATTAGTTGTATTTACCCGTAACATGGTTTTTACATATTCAGAAAACACAGTCCAATAGAGTTTATTTCCACCAAATGTACGTCGCATAAAAAAGGCACCTGACATTCGTAGCAGCTCACCCACCAATTTCATTCCCAGGAAATCTAAAAACATATAACATTAATGTTAATGTTCATTCACAAATGTAGTTAATTTTTCTAAAGACATGAACTCATAGCCCAAAGTGAAAGATAATAGTATGTAGATAAAATATTTCTAAGGTCCAGTCCCATTAAGATGATTAACTTAGCAATTAGTTGGGTGAGAAAACAGAAAAGTGGGAAATAAAAGTCCTTGAGTCAAATGTGATCAGACAAGTTTTTTAAACTGATCCTTCAAAACATTAATAATAACTATGTCCAGCCTGAATTCTGGATTAACTAGCAGTGATGGGTATTTTAACTTACATGAATGTGATAATTAACTTATTTTGATTAGGTTGCCTTGGCTTATGCTTACCCATTATCATTTCTACTCCTCCCTTCTTTTCCTTTTACCCACCACCATCCTTTTCCTCATTGTAACTAACAGTTATTTAAATACATATTTATTTAAATACAATTTACATAACTTACATTTATTTAAATACAATTTACATAACTTTTTTCACTTGAGCCTCATAACCCTGTTAGGTGAGTGTGAATAGTGAATATTATCCCCTCGTTATAGATGAGGAGACTGCGACTTATTTGCACAAAGTCACATAGTTGGTGATCTTCCTAACTCCAAATCCAGTGCTCTAGTTACTTTATCATGTGACTATCAATTGGGCTAAAATGTTTGTCTACTAATAAATAGTATTATGTATTCAATAAAAAGGTGATCTGATCTCAGCTCTCAAAAACTTAGAGAAGATCCTTAACAGTTGAATGCTTCAGTCAGATTGTCAGATAAAGATCTTCACAGGAAATTTTAAGAAAATTTTTAAAACGTATAGTCCCTGGCAATTACTTTTTTTTAAAAGGATTTTGCAAGGCAAATGGGGTTAAGTGGCTTGCCCAAGGCCACACAGCTAGGTAATTATTAAGTGTCTGAAGCCGGATTTGAATTCAGGTACTCCTGACACCAGGGCCGGTGCTCTATCCACTGGCAATTACATTTTAACATTAAGTAAGCACATTTACTATTTATACATTTACATAGTTGTCTCCCTCATTAGCTCTCTGCTTTCCTGACCTGTCTACCTAATAATATGAATTGTTAAAAGCAGAATACTTGCCCATTCCTGCTGCAATGACAGGTACTGGTAAATCATAGGAGTATAAAACATAAGACAGCAACAAAAAGTCAATATAACTTCTATGACTAGGCAGCAGAACGACTGGATGCTCCTGGATAGCCTGTTGTAGCTTTAAAAACAAGAAAGAACAGCACAATTTTAATTATTATCTGCTTTACAAATTAATTCAAAAAACAAAAGGAAGGAATAGGATGGAATGTCTGTGTTTGGAGTAGAAAATACTACATTTGGATCCATTTCTCTCTCTCTCCATCTCCAAATTTCTACTTAATCTGAAATGACATTAAAAATTCTATTTCAGGGATCCAGTACAGGAACTTCCTCACTACAAAAGAGAACTGAATATTTAAAGCATTGTGGCTTATGAGCTAGAAAAGTTTTTCTAGGACAAAATAAAAATAGGGTCACCTCAATTTGCAGTTTTGCATCTACTTTTGGCATCAGATACCAAAGAATCTAAAATCAATTCACTACATGCAAAATAATACAGAGAAAAAGGCCTGAAGAGTAAGGGCAATAAATAAATGAGCAGCTGTCTGAACAAGCATACATATCAAAACACACTCTAACTAAAAATAAGCTGTCAGATACAAGATACAAGAGATTCTCTCCAGACTAGCCTTTGCGGCTCATTCTATTTCTTAACCACCATGCTGCCACTTATGCTAAGTGGTAGGAGATATTTTTAGATATTACATCTAAGCAGAAAGTTGTGAATATGAATTATGAGTGACTGAGGAGCAGACTCATCTTTTGAAATTAAATTTTTATGCCAATACTCACTCTCTGAATACCTTCTTCATTTACACAGACCTTCTTGTAAATACGTTTAAATACTTTACTCAAACTGAAAGCAAAAAATCGGATGGCTCCCAGGCGCAATTTGTGAGCCATCTCATCCAGGATTACGGAAGCCTCCTCTTGGATTACATCAGTAGATTCATGTGTTTCCTTTGAAATCTGAACAGAAAGGGAAAAGGAATCACTTTTGAAGAAAGAAGCACAGATAATTCTTTTCTTTTAAATAAAGTTGAAATAAGAAAGGAAAGGGCAAATAGGTGGTGCATTGCATGAAGCATAGGCCTGGAGTCAAGAAGATTCATATACCTGAGATCCAAAATCCTCCCTCAGACATTTATTAGCTGTGACCCTAGGTAAGTCACTTTAACCTTGTTTGCCTCAGATTCTTCATTTGTGAAATGAGCTGGAGAAGAAAATGGCAAACCACTCCAATATCTTTGCCAAGAAAACCACAAATGGGAAGAGTTGGCCATGACTAAAACTACTGACTAACAAAATGAATGAAAATAACCTGAACTAGAGTAGAAAGTAGATGTTAAATCCTTTCATTTAGACCTCTACAAAATCTCTCAAATCCATCTTCTTTCCTCTATTACTCTGAACACCTTTGTTCAGATTCTCATTATTTTTCTTCTAGAGTTTAAACTGTTGTAATATCTTTCTAATTAGTTTCTGGTTCTATAGTCTTATCTTCTTACCCCTCTAATCCACCTGACTATGCTCCACAGTAGGATTTCTGAAGCACAACTCTGGTTATGTCATCTCACTGTTTAAAAACCTTCAATAGTTTTCCAAGTAAAGTGCCCTGACAATTTATCTGTTTCTTCCATTTTTTTTAAAATTTATTTCCCAGTATTTACCTTCATATAGAACTAACCAGCTGTTATAGATGTCTATACCCTATTGAGTGTGTATGCTGCTTCCTCTCTGAGCCATTTCTGATGAGTTGTTTCCCTCATTTCTCCTCCCCTTTCCCCCCTTCCATATCACTGCAAAAGCTCATTGCAAAAAAAAAAATCTTTTATATGAAATATCTTAGCCTATTCTACCTCTCCTTTCTCTTACTCCCAGTACATTTCCCTTTTAGCCACTGACTCCATTTTTACAATATATTATATCTTCAAATTCAGCTCTCTCCTGTGCTTCATCTATAAAAGCTCCTTCTACCTGCTCTATTAAATGTGAAGGTTCATATGAGTATTATCAGTATCATTTTTCTATGCAGGAATACATGCAGTTCATCATCATTAAGTCTTTCATAATTTACCCTTCTGCTCCACTCACTCTATGCTTCACCTGAGTCCTGTACTTGAAGATCAAACTTTCTGTGCAGCTCTGGTCATTTCAACAGGAACATTTGAAATTTCCCTGTTTCACTGAAAGTCCATCTTTTCCCCAGGAAGAGGATGTTCAGTTTTGCTGGGTAGTTGATTCTCGGTTGCATTCCAAGCTTTTGCCTTCCAGAATATTATATTCCAAGCCCTACGAGCCCTTAATGTAGTTGCTGCTAAGTACTGTGTGCTTCTGACTGCAGCTCCATATTTGACTTGTACCCTCCTGGCTGCTTATATTTTTTCTTTGACTTGGGAGCTCTGGAACTTGGCTATAATATTCCTGGGGGTTGTACTTTTTTGGATCTCTTTCCAGGGAGATCAATGGGATTCTCTCAATTTCTATTGTGCCCTCTGCTTCTAGGATATCAGGGCAATTTTCCTGTAGGAATTCTTTAAAAATGAGATCAAGGCTCTTTTCCTGATCATGACTTTCAGGTATCCCAATAATTTTTAAATTTTATTTCCTGAATCTTTTTTCCAGATCAGTTGTTTTTTCAATGAGATGGTTCCACATTTTCTTCTAATTTTTCATTCTTTTGGGGTGTTGAATTATTGTGTCTTGATTTCTTGCAAAGTCATCAGCTTCTTTTAACTCCATTCTACATCTGAAGGATTTGTTTTCCTCAGAGAGCTTTCTTATCTCCTTTTCCATCTGGCCAGTTCTGCTTTTTAAAGCATTCTTCTCCTCAATAATTTTATGAACTGTTTTATCCATTTGACCTAAGCTGGTTTTTAATATGTTATTTTCCTTCAGCAATTTTTTGGATCTCCTTGACTAAGTTTCTGACTTTGTTTTCATGTTTCTCCTGCATCTTTCTCATTTCTTTTCTCAATTTTTCTTCTACCTCCCTTACTTGATTTTCAAAATCTTTTTTTTTGAGCTCTGTCATAGCCTGAGCTCAACTTCTGTATTTCTTGGAGTCTTTAAATGCAGAAGCTTGCACTTCCGATCTAGACAAAGTATTTTTCAATGGTCAGATTCCTTTTTTTTGTTGTTGTTGTTTATTCATTTCCCCAGCCTGTGCCTGGTTTTGGGGTGGTTCCTGAGCTTTTGAGTGTTATTGGGACAACCCCACAAGAACCTCAGGGTATGAGGCTCTGACTGCTTTCCTGGTCTGTGAATGATCACAAGCTCACCCTTCTGCCCTGGGCCTGTGAGAGGGGGAGCCCTGCTCTATGGGGGGTCTAGACTGCGAGTAGGACCAGAATGTGGTCAGAGCCCCAGAGTCCTATTCCAGGGACAGAGGAAAGACCTTGGCAGTCTCCCTCCACTCCCTTACCTTCCAGGATGCAGCTGCCTAGAGGCTCCTGCTGGGTGGCTCCAACAGCCTGCTTCTGCTTCCTGGATCTGGGTGTGCTGAATGCCACAACTGCTGAAGGCCTGGGTTTCGCACTCTGCCAGAGGTCTTCCTGCTGATCTTCCAAGTTGTGCTTGGTGCCCCTTGGGGTGCAGGTCAGGAAACTGCTTCTGCTGCTAGGAGCTGCAGCTCCCAGGCACCACCCTGGGGCTGTTCCCAGGAGACTGAAGTTCCTAAGCTCTGGCGCCCTCCAACCTCGTGGAACAGTTTTTTCACTATTTTCCTGGTTACCTTGGGTTGGAGAATTGCCTCACTGGATCTTTCTGTGGGTTCTCTCTCGAAAATTTAGTTCAAGTCATAATTTTAAGATTTTCAAAATATTTTGGAGAGACCACTTAGGAGAGGCTCTTCTCCTTCCGCCATCTTGGTTCTGTCCTCCAAACTCTATTATTATTATTATATTTCAAATGCTTGTTGTCCTACTCCTGGTTTTATGCTGGAAGGCTAAACTTTAAAGATAGGGGAGAAACTACTTATATTGAAATATTTCTAGCAGCAACATTAACATGAACAAAAAATCCATGTGTTTACTGAATGATGAAGCACTGAATAAATTATGGTGTATGAATACAACAAATATTATGAAGAAAAATAATCTCTCAGAAGATACAAGGAAAGAAGAATTCATACAAAGTGATAGAAGACAGTAATAGCAATGTTGTAATGATGATTTAACTGTGAAAGACTTAACGATTCTGATCAATTCAATGATCTAAGACAATTCCAAAGGACAATTGAAAAATGCTATCCATCTCCAGAGAGAGAGAGATAGAGAGAGAGAGAGAGAGAGAGAGATGATGAACTCTGAGTGCTGATTGAAGCATAGTTTTTTACTTTATTTTTCTGACTTTTTTTGGCAACAGTGTTTATATAGAAAAAATGTTTTGAATGACTTCACATATACAAAAGGTATCATATTGTTTGCTTTCTTAATAGATAGGGGAAAAACTGGAGGAAGAAAGAAAATTTGGAACTCAAAGTTTAAAAAAAGAATGATAGAAATCAAATAAAATAAAATAAAGGGACATAAGGTAAAAAGAAAAGAACCAAATAAAAAACTGCAAAGTGACTCAAATGTAGTAATAAAACACACAAAATTTCAAAAATTATAAAAGAGAAAAAACAAGTTTAGAAAGGGGTTATGGGGGCAGTTAGGTGGTGTAGTGGATAAAGCACCAGCCTTGGAGTAAGGAGTACCTGGGTTCAAATCCAGTCTCAGACACTTAATAATTACCTAGCTGTGTGGCCTCGGGCAAGCCACTTAACTCCATTTGCCTTGCAAAAACCTAGAAAGAAAAGGGGGAGGGGTATGGCATCTAAAAAAATTGTTATTTTATTGCTAAAATAAACATTTTTCCTTTTTCTACACAAATTACAAACAAGAAAATCTTAAGTTTCAAATATAATTATTTCCCTCTTGTTTGTCTATTTGTATGTCTGTGTTAATGGTTACAAAAGTTTATATCAAGTTGCTTTCTTTACTGATCCTATTTGCAAGTATATATTACTCTTTAATGCTACTCAAAATTAATTGCTTAGCCCAGGCTTAACTTGAGCTTTGAGGACTTCTTTAAATTTTTTTTTGATAATTGTATTTCCATATGATTGATTTCTTTTGTAATACTATATATTTTATTTATTCTGAGAAGAGGTCCATAGGTTTTTCCAAACTGCCAGACAGTTCAGAGGTCCATGACACAAAAAGATTAATGATCTGTAGCCTAAATAAACCAAAGCTTTCTTCCCTAGTCAGCACCTTTTTTTATTTGTTTTTGTAAGGCAATAGGGTTAAGTGACTTGCCCAAGGTCACACAGCTAGGTAATTATTAAGCATTGGAGGTCAAATTTGAACTCAGGTCCTCCTGATTCCAGGACCAATGCTCTATGTACTGTGTCACCTAGCTGCCCCTCCTAGTCAGCACTCTAAGGGCAAGAACTATCTCCATTTTATACTTTCTTTCTCAGGGATCAGCATAGTACCTGGCACATGTTTGTTGATTTATTTACATGACTTATAATTTTAACACTGTTTTCACCATCATTTCCATAGCAAACTACTTTAGGATAGTCCCAGGGGGGAAAAAAAGTTAAGTAAAAGCATCCCGAACTGTAGCCCCATCTGACAGTAGATACAATGCTGCCTTAACAGTCTCCTACTTCTCTACCAGGACTATGTTGTTCTATGTTCCAGGACTGTCCCTGGTTTCTCCATTACTTAGAGTTCAGCTTCTTTGTAGTGATCTTTTCATTTACATCACTGAAGATTTTGTATATATTGTTCTCTTGTTTCTTTTCCTCTATATATTTTATGCTAACTTCCTTATTTTCCTAAATTTCTTTCTCCTAATTTCTTATTGCCCAACAATATTACAATACATTCCATATCACAGTTTTTTCATCAATTCATCAATTTATCATCTTAATTCAATTTCTTTGCTATCATAAAACATAATACTCAGTTACTTTGGTATCTATTGGACCTCTATTTCGGTCTTTGTCTTTCTTGGGAACATATGTCAAAGGATATGAACAATTTTGTATAAAATAACTTTGTTTTAGATTAAGAGAAAGTTGGCAATTAAGTCAGGAAAAAAGATAAAGGAAAAGAATAGACCCTCATCACCCACTATTCAGAAATAAATAGCCTATCTTTTATAGAAATAACAACAATGACAACAAAAACAACCTGTCTTATATAGTACATGCTATCAGGAACTGTGATCAACACTTTATTCATTTGATCCTCACAACTCTGTGAGGTAGATAGTATTATTATTATTTCCATTTTTCAATTGAAGAAAACGAGGCAAACAGAATAATGAATTGATTTGTCCAGGGTTAAATAGCTAACAAGTGTCTGAGTTCAAATTTGAACTAAGTTCTTTCTGATTCCATGCCCAGCACTCCGTCTACTGCCCAACTGTCTTAAATAAAGGAGGTTGGCAACAAGAATGACATAGTACTCTGTATAATATACAGACTAGGGGTTTGTTTATTGGATATCTACTGAATTAAATTAGGATATTGAGGTAACTCAGGAGAGCAAAATGAAGAGCAAAAAATTTCCACGGGTTGAAAAATAGATCTTTGCTTCTCTTCCCTAACTACCAAAACAAAGAAAACAACTGAACTGTAGAATTTGAACTCAATATTACTCCAAAACAGAGCAAAATAAAAACATCCATGGGGAAAGTACTTGTTGGACATCTAAGAAACAAAATGTAGAATACAAATGATTGTAATGATAGGAACCACTCACCTGCTTGATGATATACTGAACCTCCTCAGATCTGAGAACAGAATGTTTAATTTTATCTGGCTTGCAAGGGCAAAGTCCCTTGTAGACAGTAGGTGTATAACATTTCATTGCATGTTTCAGATCACTGAAATGCCGCCTCTCTTCCAACATGTCTTCAAATTCATCCCATTTTTTAAGTTTTTTCTGTTGAAAGGGACAAAAGAAAGAAAACAATGAGGGTATGAACTTATACTTAAGTTGATGAAAGTAGGGGTGAGCTTTTATTTCTAAGTATAATGATTTTTATATGATACGGAATATATTTTCTCACATTAGATAAATTCTTGTCATATAAAATTTGCATTAATGAAAAACAAAAATATAAATATGATTAGGTCTAGCAAACAAATATATGCTGAATTACCAGTAATACTGGCTACACTATATCATTCTGCCAATACATCTAATAAAAGTTATAGAAGAAAACTGGATCAAGGAAAATCAGAATCCCTTTTTAGTAAAATTGAACAAATATAGTGTTAATGAAACTCTTAATTGTTTGAATGAATCTGCCTATTTGCAGATTTCTTCTGCCTTTAGAACTGTTCTAGGCTTTATTTTCCAGGGAAAAAGTATTACCTTAACTTAACCTGCTATTTCTTCATAAAAAAGTCATTTAATCTTATAGACTATTTAGCCTGAAATATACCTTTATTCTTTCTACATCACGACATTCCCCATCAGTTTTGATATATTGTGGGTCAGCATATGAAATTAAATGGGAATTTTTGGGGAGTTCTGCAGAAGCTAAAGACAACATGTGAAAGTCAGCAGATGACATAGCCTATGACTAAATACTGAACCCAAATTTTACAATACCTACCAAATACTTAAACCACACATTACAATAAGGTGCTAAAAACACCCTATAAAAAAAAATTCAGACTTCTCTGATACAAGGGAGGGTCAAACAATTTTATGCAGATTTTCCAAATTAAAAAGGTGCAGTATCCCTAACAACCACCTTGATATGGAAGAGAAAGTTGTATTATATGATAGAGTAGAAAGACCACTAGATGTATGATTATGGACAAAGTGATTTTACCTCTGATACTTAGTTGCCTCAACTGTAAAATGGGGAAAATAATACATACCTTATCTTATGGGCTTGTTGTGAAGAAAACCCTTTGTAAATCAACTAAATAAACAAATGCATTATAAATATGTGATATACACAGAAACATATTTATATAATGCATTTATGTAAACATATGCTAATGCTGTTTGTCCTCCATTTTCAAAGAGGACCATGAAATCAGGCAAGTGAAGTCATTTCTTGCAACTAAGTTGGAATTAAGAAGGAAGGCTGTGCAAAATCCCAGCTCACTTTATCTTGTGAAGCCATCTTAATCCCGTGGCATGATAAAGACTGGTGATGGCCCCCAAACAAAAACACTAAATAAACTATAAACCACTATATAAATACTTGGTATTATTACCAGATAATATTCTAGAGACACGAGCACAATTTATATAATTAATAAAACTGATAACATAAATACAGTGGTCTTGAAAATTTGCTTTACCTTGTTTTTTTAATTCAATTTTATTTTCAGTACTAAATTCTCTCCCTCTTTCACCCACTAAGAAGGCAAGAAATAGAAAGACCTTTACAAATTTCAAATAACACAAAACAAATTTCCACAGAAAACAGCTGTATCAAAAAAGAGAGAGCTAAAGAGCTGGACAACATCTTTCCTTATTAGTTCTGTGGAATAATAATTGAGTCATTGATTAGAGAGTTCTTAAAGTATTAAAAGGGTTATCTTTAAACAATTGTTGTTATTAATTAACATTAACTGATCATATTCTTCACCTTTGAGAAAGTATAGTTTGAGGGAAAACATTTATATAACAATATGAACATGGATAAGTATTATATCAATATTCAACATAATCAATGTAAGTAATATTATTAATACATTTCCTCAAGGAAATCACAGCTAATTAAAAGAGACTGGCTTATCAATATATATGGAATAGCAAGTTTGTGAAAGATGAAGACTGCCCAGATTACAATATGTAGCTGGATAAGAAGTTTGTTAAATTAGCAGATCAGTGTGTATCTTGCACAGGCATCACAAATGAACAATAAACAGAATTAAACAGAAGAGTATGAGCAGTTGTGAAATGATTCTAATAATCCTAAACTCCTTGTATTAACATTCTAATGATGGTATATAGGGCTCAAAATCAAGAAACTCCACAATCTCTAAAAGAGCAATGGTGAAACTTTAAAAAAAAAAAAAGAGGAGGGTGGCTAGGTGGCATTGTAGTGGATAAAGCACCGACCCTGGAGTCAGGAGTACCTGGGTTCAAATCCGGTCTCAGACACTTAATAATTACCTAGCTGTGTGGCCTTGGGAAAGCCACTTAACCCCATTTGCCTTGCAAAAACCTTAAAAAAAAAAAAAGAGCAACGGGGACATGAGTGGTGGTTTTAAGTATGCTTTCACATTTTGCTACCATTGACTTGAACACCAAAGTGGCATAAGAGCAAGGAATGATAGCCAGAGTGAACTGGCTATATGAGAATATGATATGAAAAATGGACAACATAGATGCTGCATTAAGTATCCATGATGTGTTAACAGACCAAAAAAGTGGTCTCAGGATGTTGACTAAAGTCTTTATGGAAGATTTATGAGAGAATATGGTCAAGAATCACAAAGGAAAGAGAAAGTATAGATGAATTGAAATTTCATGAAGTACTGAATTGAAATTTCATGAAGTACTGAAATATTAAACTTACCAAAAACTGGAACTTTGGTACAAATTAAGCTGAGAAGGTAATGATTCTAATTAAGTTAAACTTTACTTAAAAAACAGTAACAACAAACTTTTTGCATGCTATTTGCTACCTGTGTAACCTTGGAAAAATCATTTAAACTTTCTTGGCCTCAATTTTTTCTATCTTAATTGGTCTAGATGGTCTGAGGTCCTTTAAAATTTTAAGATTATAAAATAATGGGGTTTCTTTTTAAATCTGATCTCTTATGAATAAGAGCATTTATTCCTCTTGCCCAGTCTGCCTTGAACAACTGAGCCTTATACTCCACACATCACTGCCAGAACCAAGAGCATAGGAGAGAAATACTCTGCTAAGATATTTATTTGGTGTGATCCATCTGCCTCACAACAGAGCTGGTGGTGTTGGAACACAGACTGAAGCACATTTTTTATTATTATTATTTTTTTGGGGGGGGTTTGCAGGGCACATGGGGTTGGGTGGCTTGCCCAGGGCTACACAGCTGGGTGATTGCTGGGTGTCTGAGGCCAGGTTTGAACCCTGGTGCTCCTGACTCCAGGGCTGGTGCTCTGTCCACTGCACCACCTGGCCACCCTTATTATTATTATTATATTATATTTTTTTTATTTTTGGTCAATGGGATTGGGGTGGCTTGCCCAGGGTCACATAGCTGGGTGACTGTTAGGTGTCTGGGGCCAGATTTGAGCTTGGGTGCTCCTGACTCCAGAGCCAGTGCTTTGTCCACTGTGCCACCTAGCTGCCCCATTATTATTTTTTTAATTTTAATTTTTTCCTCTTTCCTTTATTGCTCATGAGGGTCTATATTTTTTGGGGGAGGGGGTATTATGTATACTCCTAAACAAGAATATTTTAGTAATATATAAAAAATCATTTGTACAAAAATAAAGTAATTTAAAAAAAGATATTTATTTGGTGCTTTAAGTTTTATACTTTGGAGGCAAACCTCTAAGAAAATTTCTAAGGAAGCAAAAAGTAATTTGAATTTGATTTCAAACCTAATGTTTTCCCCAGAAAGCAACTAGGTGAAAGTGCTACATATAAGAAAGAACTATTTCCTGAGCACAGTGATTGCTATATACAGGGGGGAAAAGAAATAATTTAAAGAGGGAAGGCAAAGCAGAAATAAGAAAAGTGGGAAAAGGCTTTATGTAGAATATGGTATTTTATTTGGGACTTGAAGAAAGGAAGAGAGATGAAGAAGGGGAGTGATACAGACTCAGAGGACAGTCAGAAAAAACAGCAAGGGCCAAGAGCAAGAGTGTCTTTCTGGTGGAATGGTAAGAAAGTGTCACTGGATCAGAGGAAGGGGTAGGGAGTAAAACATAGAAAGGTAAAAGCTAGCCGCCTCTAGGTTAAACAGGATTCTGAATGCTGAAAGAAATTAGGAGCCACTGGAGTTTATCTAATATATGATCTGTTAAACACCTTCGATTTTAGGCTGTCAAGTGGAGGACAGAGTAGAAGGACGAGACTTGAAGGAGGTGGAGTCATCAGCAGGCTACTGCAATAGTACAAGTATGTACTGATGAGGAGGACTTTCAACAATGACCAAGAAGAGGTGATATTCGATAAAGTGTTGCAAAGATAAAAACAGTTGACCTCAGAGATGGATTGATAATGAAGTGAGAGGTCAAGGATGACATCTGAGTTTTGAACCTGAGGGCCTGGGAATATGGTGTTGCCCTCAAAAATTACAGTGAGGTTAGGAGGCAAGGGTAGGGGATGGGGGGGGGTCAGGGGAGAGATAATGAGCTCAATTTGAACAGGTTGAATTTAAGATATCTGATGGTCAAAGGCTATGAACAGAGTTTTCAAATGAAGAAATTAAAGTTATATACAATCATATGAAAAAATGCTCCGAATCAGTATTGATTAGAGAAATGCAAATTAAAACAATGAGGTATCACCTCACACCTATTACATTAGCCCAGATGAGAAAAAAAGGAAGATGATCAATGTTGGAAAGATTGTGGAGGAATAGGACATTAAAGCATTGCTAGTGGAGTTATGAATGGATCCAACCTTTCTGGAAAGCAATATGGAACTATGTTCAAAGAGCAAGAAAACTGTTCATAGCCTTTGACCCAGCAATTCCAATTCTAGAACTATATCCAAAGAAATTGTAAAAAATAGGAAAAGTCCTACATGTTCCAAAATATTCATAGCAGCTCTTTTTGTAGCAGCAACGAATTGGAAAATAAAGGGATGCCCATCAATTGGGGAATGGCTAAACAAGTTGTGGTACATGAATACTATAGAATATTATTGTTCTGTAAGAAATCATACATGGTCGGACTCTAGAGAAGCATGGAATGACTTATGGGATCTGATGCTGAGTGAAAGAAGTAAAAGCCAAGAGAACAATATACACATCGACATTATGATATAAACAACCTTGATGGAAGCAACTCCTCTTGACAGTCCAGAGAGCTAGGATAACTGTATTTGACTGGTTATGGATATTATCCCCAACCAAAGGAAGAAAAACAAACAAAACACACACAAAAACCCCCAACCCTTCCAAATCTGATGAACACTATAAAAATGATCTTTTATGTATCTCTTTCCCTTAATCCTAATTCCTCATGCCAAAAATTACTAATTTGTAAACATGTTTAACAAAATATGTATGTAAAATACTAACCTGACTATTCCTTGCTGAGGGGAGGGGGGGTGGGGAAGGGAGGGTGGAGGGAAATATGCATGTACAGATGATAAAAATAAATTTAAAAAAAGATATCTGCTGGACATCCAAGTCAAAATGTCTTGAGAAGCAACTAGAAATGAGCAGAGAAGTTAAGAGACAACAAATATAGATTTAAGAATAGAATAAATATAATAGAAATAAATGCAAGGTAGTTGTTAAGGGAAGCAGTAGCTATAGAGAACAGAAAGAAGTGTTTTTATTGATTCTTTACGATAGGGATTCTATGAGGTGAAAATGATGAAAGAGAGATGGTATAATGCAAAGGAGAGTAACATGCGAACCAAGAAAGGTTCAGAAGTTCAGAACTTCTTTTGGTTCAGTTTGGCTGAATCATAAATTGTGGGAAGGGAGTAATATATAATGCCTTCACATAATAGACTATGGAAAGGTAGATCAGTGCCAAATTGCAAAAGACTAAATAGAAGTTTATATTTTATCTTTAATACACAGAGCCATTAGAATTTGAGTACAGGAGTGACATGATCAAGTCTGTGCTTAAGGAAGACCATTTGGGTAGCTATAAAAAGTGGGGGATGGGGGAGAGGGAGAGAGGTCAGGAGTTGAATTAGAAAGCCATTTTAATACTCCATGAAAGGGGCTGATAACATCACCTAAATTAAGGTAGTGACCATGGGAGGAGAGAAAAGGGATTGGATATAAGAAGTGTTGTATGGGGTAGAAATGTCAATTGACTGCATATGTTAGTTAAGGATCTGTAAGGATTCAAAGATAATAGTAAGGAAAAGAACCTTGGAGATTGAGAAAATGGTGTTGTCTTTCAAAAATAGGGAAGTTAGGTAGAAGGAAGAGTTTTGGGGTAAAGATAAATAAAAGCTAAATAAAGATAAAGATATTTTGAATTTGAATCATTTCTGGGATATCCGGTATAAATATTCACTACTAAAATAAGACTGTAGCTCAAGGAGTTCCAGATAGATATATAAGGATCTGTGAGTCATCTGAATAGTGATGATTAAATCAAGCTAAATTGATGAAATTACTAAATCAGAAGAGTAAAGAGAGAGTAATTTGAGCAGATTATATGGATAATAAGTGGGTCTTGGAGGAGAGAGTTGATAACACTATCAAAGAAGAATGAGTATCTTTAGAGAAGAGATCATGAGAAGGGCTCTTCAGTACATTAAGCAGTCTCCCCTTCCCCACCCCCCCCTTCACCCAGGGTCCATGGCCCTACAGAACCGCCCCCCCCCGCTCCACACACACACTCAGATCTATTTGAGGACACCAGAATATGCCCTAGTGGACTGTGATATGCATTGTTGGATCCCTTCATTGTTACATAATCCTTAATTTTTCTTCTAAGAAGCAGTTCAAGGAAGCAAAAAGTAATTTGAACCATCTCGATTTTGATCACTAAAGTATCTAAGTAATTCTATTCAATAATTTGGCTGATTTGTCTTTGTCTGATAAATTATACCCTAATTCTAGTGCTCTTGCCCATCATACTTACTGGAATGATTTTCCAGTCTAACTTTGTCTATTTAGAATTAGTTTAAGTCAGGTCTTTTTTGTAGTGGCAAAGAAATGGAAATTGAGGAGATGCTCATCAATTGGGGAATGGCTAAAGAGGTTATGTTATATGAATGTTACGGAGTACAACTGTTGTCTGAGAAACCATGAATGGTTGGATTCTAGAGAAGCATGGAATGAATTATAGGAACCAATGCTGAGCAAAGTGAGCAGAACCAAGAGAACATTGTACATATTAACAACACTGTAACTTGATCAACCTTGATGGTTTCAGCTCCTCTCAGAAGTTCAGAGAGCTAGGACAACCCTAGGAGGCCATTAAGGACAATACTATTCACATCCAGAGGAAGAAAAACCAAACCAAACCAAACCAAACAACTCTGCAGAATCTGAATAAATACTACATTCACTTTTTTATATTTATTTATTCTCTTTTTGTACAAATTTTTTTATACATTAATAAAATATTCTTGTTTAAGAGTAAACAGAATACCCCCTCCCCCCACAAAATATAGACTCACTTGAGTGATAAAATAAAGGGGAGAGAAAAAATTAAAATTAAAAAAATAATAGAAATAATTGTAGGTATGGCCAGGTAGCACAATGGATGGAGCCCCAGCCCTGGAGCCAGGAGCACCTGAGCCCACATCCGGCCCCATACACCCAACAATCACCCAGCCATGTGTCATGCAAGCCACCCCAACCCCAATGCCCTGCAAAAACCAAAAAAAGAAAAAAAAAAAAGACCCAAAATAAAATAAAATAGTAATAATAGTAGGAGTGGCTGGGTGGCGGACAGAGCATTGGCCCTTGAGCCAGGAGCACCGGGGTCCGATCCTGGACTCAAAAAACCCAAAGATCACCCTGTTATGCAGCTCCAGGCAGGCCACCCAGCCCCATTTGCCCTGAACCCCCCCAAATAATAATAATAATAATAATAATAATAATAATAATAATAATAATAATAATAATAATAATAATAATAATAATAATAAATGTGCTTCAGTCTTTGTTCCAACACCAACAACTCTGTCGTGGGTAGATCACATTCTTTATGGTAAGTCCATGGCAAAAGTTACTTCCATATTTTTCCACCACTGCCATTGCTGATCGAAACTCCCTCCTTTCATATTTCTCTACTACCATGTACTATATTTTCTCTCTCCTTTCACTCCGACTCTGCTGTAGGGTAGCTGAGTGGCACAGCAGACAGATCCCTGGTCCTGGGGCCAAGAAGGCCTGAGCCCGCATACCACCCCTTAGGTCCAGCATCCACCTGGCCCTATGGTCCTGGGCAGGCCTTCCAATCCCAGCCCCTTGCAAGAAGTAAAAAAGAAAATGTGTTATATCTGACCACTCTCACCCCATGGTCCATCCTCTCCTCCATCATTCACATTCCCTCCTCTTCCCCCATCCCCCCCTTTTCTTCTTACTCCAGATGCCTATACCCCATTGAGTATATATGCTGTTTCCTCTCTTAGCCACCTCTGATGAGAGCGAAGATTCCCTCACTCCCCCTTGCCTTCCCCCCTTCCATATCATTGCAATAGCTCATTGTAATAAAGAAAAAACTTATTATATGAGCTATCTTGGCCTATTCCCCCCCTCTCCTTTTTCTTTCTCCCATCACATTTCCCTTTTTTTCTACTGACTCCATTTTTACACCATAGTTTATCTTCAAATTCAGCTTTCTCCTGTGCTTCAACTATAAAACTCCCTCTACCTGCTCTATTAACTAAGAAGGTTCATATGAGTATTATCAGTGTCATTTTTCTATACAGGAATACATGCAGTTCATCATCAAGTCCCTCATATTTTCCCCCTCTCCTCCACTCTCTATGCTTCACCTGAGTCCTGTATCTGAAGATCAAACCTTCTGTACAGCTCTGGCCATTCCAACAGGAACATTTGAAATTCCCCTGGTTCACTTAAAGTCCATCTTTTTCCCTGGAAGAGGACATTCAGTTTTTCTGGGTAGTTGATTCTTGGTTGCATTCTAAGTTCTTTAGCCTTCCGGTATATTATATTCCAAGCCCTACGAGCTTCCAATGTAGTTGCTGCTAAGTCCTGTGTGATCCTGACTGCAGCTCCACGATATCTGAACTGTGTCCTTCTGGCTGCTTGTAATATTTTCTCTTTGACTTGGGAGTTCTGGAACTTGGCTATAATATTCCTAGGGGTTGGTTTTTTGGGGATCTCTTTCTCTTGGGGGGATCAGTGGATTCTCTCCATTTCTATTTTGCCCTCTGCTTCTAGAATATCAGGGCAATTTTCCTGTAGTAATTGTTTGAAAATGATGTCAAGGCTCTTTTCCTGATCATGACTTTCAGGTATTCCAATAATTTTTAAATTATCTTTCCTAAGTCTGTTTTCCATGTCAGTTGTTTTTTCAATGAGATGTTTCACATTTTCTTCTAATTTTTCATTTTTTTGGTTTTGAAGTATTGAGTCCTGGTTTCTCGTAAATTCATCAATCTCCCTGAATTCTATTCTTTGTCTGAAGGATTTGTTTTCCTCAGAGAGCTTTCTTATCTCTTTTTCCATCTGGCCAATTCTGCTTTTTAAAGCATTCTCCTCAATAACTTTTTGAACTGTTTTATCCATTTGACCTAAGCTGGTTTTTAGCATGCTATTTTCTTTTTTTGGATTTCTTTGACTAGGCAGCCGACTTCATTTTCATGTTTTTCCTGCATCTCTCTCCTTTCTTTTCCCAGTTTTTCTTCTAACTCCCTCATTTGATTTTCAAAGTCTTTTTTGAGCTTTGTCATAGCCTGAGCCCAATTTCTGTTTTTCTTGGAGTCTTTAGATGCAGGAACTTGTGCTTCCTCATCTTCAGACTGAGTATTTTAATCCTTCTTGGGCTCATATGCAAAATATTTCTCAATGGTCTTCCTTTTGTTTCTCTGCTTGCTCATTTTCCCAGCCTGAGCCTGGTTTTGGGATGCTTCCTGAGCTTTTGGGACACTCCCACAAGGGTCTCAGTGTGTGAGGCTCTGTCCTCCCTCCTGGTCTTTGAATGACCTTATGCACCCCCCCTCTGCTACAGGGCTGAGGTGGGGGGGGCCCTGCGGTTCTGTGTGGGGGCCTAGACTTCGAGCAGGATCTGAATGTGGTCAGAGCCCCAGAGTCCTGTTCCAGGGGCAGAGGGACTACATTCACTTTTAAAATTTTCTCTTATGTTTTTCTTTCCTATCTCATGGTATATTTTCTTTTCCCTTAATCCTAATTCGTCATACAGAAAAAAATTAAGGACATCAAATTTCAGTACTGCACATCTAGTAGGCAAATGGAGATGCCAGAAGAGAAAATAGCAGTGAAGATAGGGCTGTATAAGTATACTTGAGAATCATCAGTAGAGTAATATAGGAGAAGAGGACCCAGGTATGGGTATGACTTAAAAGAAGGTCCAGCAAATGAAACAGGAGCTGAGTTTATGTAACATAAATTTGTAGAGGACCTAGTCAACTTTGCGATTTTCTCCAACATTGTTCATCCTCATCTCCCACATATGTATAGATTCACAGATATTGGGAATGATCCAAGCTTGGCACGAGATGGTCAATATGATAAGGGGTCAAGGGACTCAAGAGAAGAATGCAGCACAGAGTTGAACTGGTTCAAGAAAGGGTCAAGTTGGAAAAAAGGAGAGTGTAGTCGGTACAGGGGTGATGACCTGGGAGAGAACTGAGGGGTCAAGGAACTGGAAGTCAGGGTTTTCAGAGAGAAAGGCAGAATGACAATGACCTGTGATCAGAGGACATTTTAGAATTCATGGCACAGATGTGGCGAGTAGTGGTGAGATTAAGAATGTGACCATTTTTTATCTGTGGTTTAGAAGGAAGGGAGGAGTAAATTCCAGGAAACAAGAAATGTGAGTGCAGTTTGGGTGCTAGAAGGAAATAGTACTCAGAAGGTCCATGAACACTGATTAAGCACCTACTATGTTCCAAGCTTGGTGCTTAGAGATAAGAAAAGAGTCACAGGACAGGCTTTGCCTTCAAAGAGCTCACAGTCTAATGGGGGAAAATGATACAAAAAAGAAGCTGAAAAGGGAGAGGAAAATCCCTACCTATGCAGGAGCCTGACAAGGTCCTTGAGCTGGGGGTAGGAAATGATCTGAGGAAGTGTGAATTAAGAGTTGATTTCATCATACTTTCATCATCTTCTTTTCCAGAAGGGAGGAGGCTAACCCTTGACATAATACTATTTCTTCTCTTTCTGAGAGAGATGAAGACTTCTTCATCCATTTGATGCTTTGCAATGGAAAAGTACCTTCTCCCCTCAACAAAAAGACAGGAGACTGGCATCTTTCCCCCTTACTTCAAAGACAGGAGAAAAGGTCTTATATTTACCAAAATGTTTATTGGATCTCTTTTCGTGGTAGCAAAAAACTAGAAACTAAGGGGATGCTCATAAATGAGGAAATGGCTGAACAAAATGTGGTTTACAAGATAAGAGTAATTTTTCTACTGTGAGAAATTAGAAAAGACAATTTGTATGAAGTTAAATGACCAAGAGTTTAGTGCACTGCTTGATCCTGTTAGTGCTTCATAAATTATTTTTTCATTGACATTTTCATTCCATAGTATCTAAAAGATACTCAACAACTATTATTATTAGCAATAACACATTCAGGTGGCACTTTAATATTTACTAAGCACTTTCCACACAACACTTATATACTACAACTATTATTAACCCCAATTTATAAATGAAGAAGAAAAGTTTTATCAGTTTACTTATGGTCACAAACTTATGGTCCTTGACTCAAAACCAAATCTCCTGTTCCTAAATCCTGTACTCTTTCCATCATACTAGGCTGCCTCCATCAAATGTCTCAACTCTCAATAAAGCCTTCCCCAATCTGCCTGGACCACACTAATGCCTCCCTTCTCTGATTGTTAGAACTCCTTTGTAAATCTACAACTTTATTACATAGCCTTACTAATAACTTTAAGTATAAATGCAATCTTCCAATTTGATTTATGCATTATTTTTTTTTAATTTTTTTTTTTAAGGCCATGGGATAAGTGACTTGCCCAAGCTAGGCAATTATTAAGAGTCTGAGTCCACATTTGAGCTCAGGTTCTCCTGACTCCAGGGCCCATTCTATCCCCTGAGCCACCTAGCTGCCCTGATTTATGCATTCTTATTTTTATTTATTTTTAAATTTTTTTTCTTTTAGGTTTTTGCAAGGCAATGCCACACAGCTAGGTAATTATTAAATATCTGAGGTCGGATTTGAACTCAGGTCCTCCTGATTCCAGGGCCAGTGCTCTATACTCTGCACTACCTAGTTGCCCCGAGGGTTTTTTTTAAAGAAAGATTTTATTAATTTTGAGTTTTACAATTTTTCCCCTAATCTCATTTCCCTCCCTCCATGCCCCACAGAAGGCAGTTTGTTAGTGTTTACATTTTCTCTGTGGTATACATTGATCTCAGTTGAATGTGATGAGAGAGAAATCATATCTTTAAGGAAGACAAAGTATGGGATAGTAAAATTAAAAAAAATTTAGCATTAAAATATGAGAAGACATAGAGATTTTAAACAAAGAAGTGAAAATCGATGCAGTTCAGACAGTTACTAAGTATTAGTCGACAGAAAAAAATAGATCAGAAAGCAATCTAATCTACCAGGAATTCTCTGCCCCTTTATAGATTTGGTTGACTGTGGACTAAAGAAACTGAGAGGAGGGCAAGGGGGAAAAGAATTAGTAGAGAAGAAATCAAAGGAGTTAAACATATTGGAAGAGTGGAGTTATTCTTTGACTATTACAACTTAATTTTCAGAGAATGGGCTACTAAAAAAGAAAGAAAAGGGAAGAAAAACATTCTCCAGAAGTTGGTTAGATGACAAAATGTCAATTTTATCTTATATAATTGATGTGGAAAAGGACATACCTGATAATTTTTCTCATTATTTTTCATAAATTAAAAACCACAGCTAAAAATATACTCAATAAAATGGGCATACTGGGGAAGTGCCAATATTAGAAGATGTAGATGATATTGTTTGAAAAAATTTTTTATATTCCCCATACCTGTTATTGTTTTTAACTAAATTTTTAGGTCAGAGGTTATGTGAGGAATGAAAGGTGTTGTTGGTCTTCACAGAGTATGTGTGTGTGGGGGCAGGCCCCTTTTAAATCCATTACAAAGGGGGAATGGCCCCAGTCAATCACAAAACTGGTAGAGTTCTCCTAATCTCATTCCAAAAACAACAAACTAGATTAGAAGAAACTAGTCCTTAACTGGTCAAGAAAGAGTAACCTAGTCTTGACCTTCTCCTTTGCACATGCTCAAAGAGATCTATCTGTTCTTGCTCATTAGTATAATGAGCAGGGTGGGTAAATATATAGGAACAAATGTATCAATTAGATTTGTGACCTCAGTCTATGGCTGGCAAGAAGGGGCAGGAACAAAGTCTTTCAGAGTGCATAAAAGAGCTTGTATGTTGGGATTTCCCTGTCCCTCTCTCCCACCATGAGAGAGGTGTGCCATTTTAAGATATCTTAATAAAAACCATTTAAATCACTCTGGACTAAGTATTCTCGAGCCATTTATAACAATTTAGGGGCTCGTCTTGAGATACTAATGTAAATCTCTTTTCCTGGTATTTTTCAGGAAGAACACAAGAAAACAATGCGTGCAAATGGCTTGATTTCAAGCCCACTTTCTTGGTGCTCTTTGCTAGGGAAATATCTCAGAGACTGCTGGGAGGACTGGCCTGGGTTTGGAACCAAGGGTGATTAAAATGTTCTGGGCGATTTCCAGGGTGGCATAGAAGGCCAGAACCATCCCTGGACTAGCTGAGAAGTCCTTCATGTGGAAGAGCTATCCCAAAGGAGAGGCCAGAGGATGTAAGGGTGCCCCAAGGAGGGGGATTTAGGTTCCCTCTCCAGGAATTTCCTCAAAATCTTAAAGGGGGAAGGTTGCCTCCAGTTTGGGGGGCAAGGGAGCCATGTGGCTGCTAGCTGGAAGCCATGGAAGCTGGAAGGAAGGATATTGGATCCAGTGCTGTGTGAGTTTGAATGTTCCCATGGGTGTGTGTGTTTGTCCTATGTCCTGTCTTGTGTCTGTTTTAGGCATTTCTGGGTCTGAAGACCCAGCTTAAGTTTTAAAAGAGGGATAGCTGGGAGATGGGCCCAGGATTTTCAGAAGGTTGGGGAGAAGGAAGGAGAGTGCAGTGGCCCCCATGTGGAAATCAGCCCTTCCCTCACTGAGCCAGTGGTAGCTCTGCTAGGTGTGTGGAGTTAAAGAGAAGGGAGGGGAATTCTTAAAAGAGAAAAAGCTGTGGTTTGGGGAGAGTTTAGAAGAGTTTAAGAGAAGAAGGAACCTTTAAGGGAAAGATTGAGAAGTTATAGGAGGGAAGATTTTTTTTTAGGTTTTTTGCAAGGCAAATGGGGTTAAGTGGCTTTCTCAAGGCCACACAGCTAGGTAATTATTAAGTGTCTGAGACTGGATTTGAACCCAGGTACTTCTGACTCCAGGACCAGTGCTTTATCCACTGCGCTACCTAGCTGCCCGGGAAGATTTTTTTTATCCTTATGAGTGTCTGGGAAAGATCCCAAGCTTTCTCCCTAGGGTGGGGGAAGGGGGTGGTGGATTGGACACCTGGTGGTCTTGATCTCATCTGTCATCTTGTTAAGACTTGAACCCTAGACTGAGTCTACCTAAGTGCCCCCCCCCAGCCCATGGAGGGAGGGGAGGATAGACAGGAGAGCTCAAGTACTTAAGCCTTAAAGGGAAAGAGATCTCTCACAGGTGGGATATGTGATTGGGAAAGAAAAAATATATATACATATATATGATTCAGGGGTTAAGAGACTCTTTTATTGAAAGGAAATCACGTTTAATGAATATCTGCTTGGCTGGCCATGTAGCCTGAGCGATGACTCTCATTGTTTTTAAAGTTTCTGAACTAGAGTTTTGGAAAGCACACTGAGGGTTTTCAAAGAGGGATACTAGTGTGGGAACATTCTGACAAAATTTGTACAGAATGGGAAGAATTAAATAACCTAGATTGTTCAATTAGTTTGAGATGATAAACTATTTTAACACTACTGTAACTATTGCAAGGAGTTAAGTGGTTTGGGATTTTAAACTACTGTAACACCATAGGGTTAAAGAAAAGTGGTATTGTGTTACTAGGAAGAGAAATACCTAGGTTATCAGGGATGTTTACTGATTTCTTTTGGGAAAAAGCTCTAATTGGTTTTAATGTTAAGCCTAACAATGCTAACAACTGTTTTTTTTTTATTTTGGATAGAGCTTTTGGAATGTGAGTGCTGGATTCTCTGTATGAGGTACTCTAAAGCTTTTATCAAGTTAAAGTGTTGGGAAGTTTAGTTATAATTGCATTGGTTTAAATGTATCATGTATGGGATTGGATTCTGAGAATTTGGGTAAAGAGACAATAGTGTAAAGATCATGGGATATTCATTTTGCTCTTGTTCTAAGGGAAATGAGATGTTTAAATAGGAGTCTAATGATTAATGTATATTAACAGTGTATGTTTAATTTTAAAGAAGTAAAGAATGTGGACTTCTCTCTTGGTAACTGCAGACAGCTGATGGGGCTCTGAACAAATTGCAATTGTGGACCCTATTGTAAGGTAACTTATTGATGAATAAGATGTTTTTTTTTTTATCAGTTATGTGATATTCTTTTGTAACTGCAAAGAGATTATATTTGCAATATTTAGTTATATATTGTGAATGTTATTTGAATGCTTTATTGTTAAAGCCTGGGATTAATGTGTGATTGCTTTGAACAGCAATAAGAAAAATATGAAAAAGTATGACCCTTTCTTGAATAGATCTGTGGGTTCATGAATAATGTAATAATGTTCAATCTAGTAATTGGTGTGTTACTTTTATTGCTGTTCTGTTATATTGAAATTAATAACATATATTGGAAATTTAAAGCTACCTAAAATGTTCTAATGGTTTTCAAGAATTCTGAAGAGTAATTTGTATGTTAGGGGGCAGCTAGGTGGTGCAGAGGATAGAGCACTAAGCCCTGGAGTCAGGAGACCTGAGTTCA
Source organism: Macrotis lagotis (assembly GCF_037893015.1). NCBI lineage: Eukaryota > Metazoa > Chordata > Mammalia > Peramelemorphia > Peramelidae > Macrotis > Macrotis lagotis. The sequence continues at coordinate 156,842,301 of NC_133659.1, read as the reverse complement.
AATTGGGCCTCAGACACTTGGTGACTGCCTAGCTGTGTGACCTTGGACAAGTCATTTAACCCCAATTGCCCTGCCAAAACAAAAATAACCACTTGTATGTTGAGGATGGCTACTAGGTAAACAAGTTTATGTATAGAAGTTCCTAGCTATATACGTGAATTGGGAATATTTTGGATCTATATATGTATATTACAAAGCAGTGGTTGTTTGCTTTGAAGCAAAAGCACTATGTAATATGGGAAATATAAACACAAGATCATTTGAGATTTGTCTGTGCAATCTCCTGGACAAAGGAGGCATTTATTTGTTGTAAGATACAACAGGTTAGGGGTGGCTAGGTGGCACAGTGGATAGAGCACTGTCCTTGGAGTCAGGAATACCTGAGTTCAAATCCTGCCTCAGACACTTAATAATTACCTAGCCGTGTGGCCTTGGGCAAGCCACTTAACCCCATTTGTCTTGCAAAAATCTAAAAAAAAAAACCCCAAAACAAACAAACAAAAAAAAAAAAAGGATACAATAGGCTAGAAGGATGTTTCTCTAGCCAAGGGGAATCTGATATACCATCTATATATCATATATCATATATATATATATATATATATATATATATATATATATGGATAGAGAGAGAGAGAGAGAGAGAGAGAGAGAGAAGATATGATTTCAGACAAAGGGATGTCTCTAGTAAGAGGTAGGAGACAGGCTTGTAGGACCAGTCATAGTTAGAATACCCAGTTTTAGGCAAAGACCCAGGAAGGATAATAAGATCTTTAGGTAGGGGTTTCATTAATTGGTACTCCATTAAGATTATAATTGGAATTCAATATTGAATATATATATATATATATATATACACACACACATATATATATGTATATATACATACATATACATATACATACATATATATATATGCACCCAGTGGGACAGCACCCAAATTCTTAGAGGAGAAGCTGAAAGAACTACAAGAAGACATAGACAGCAAAACTCTACTAGTGGGAGACCTCAACCTCCAGCTATCAGATCTAGGAAAGAAGTTAAGGAGATAAATAGATTGTTAGAAAAATTAGATATGGTAGACTTATGGAGGAAACTGAATGGGGATAGAAAGGAATATACCTTTTTCTCTGCAATACATGGAACTTACACAAAAACTGACCATGTACTAGGACATCAAAACCTAACGATCAACTGCAGAAAGGCAGAAATAGTGAATACCTGTTTCTCAGATCACAATGCAATATGCAATACTGGGCCAAGGAGATATAGACCCAGAACAAATTGGAAACTGAATAACCTCATTTTAAAAAATGAGTGGACCAATAAACAAATTATAGAAAGAATTAACCATTTGATCCTAGATAATGATAATAATGAAACAACATACCAAAACCTATGGGATTCATTCAAAGCAACTCTCAGGGGATATATTATAGTTCTAAATGTTTACATGAATAAATTGGAGAAAGAGGAAATCAATGAACTAAACATGCAACTAAAAAAATTAGAGAAAGAACAAATCAAAAATCCCCAATTAAATACCAAATTAGAAATTCTAAAAATTAAAGGAGAAATTAATAAAATTGAAATCAAAAAAACTATTGAATTAATAAATAAAACCAAAAGTTGGTATTATGAAAAAACCAATAAAACTGATAAACCTCTGGTCAATTTGATTAAAAAAACAAGAAAACCAAATTGCTAGTATCATAAATGAAAAAAAGGTGAACTCACCACCACTGAGGAGGAAATTAAAGTAATAACTCGAAATTTTTGCCCAACTTTATGCCAATAAATTTGATAATCTAAGTGAAATGGATGAATATTTACAAAAATATAAGCTGCCCAGGTTAAATGAAGAAGAGATTAAATACCTAAACAACCCTATCTCAGAAAAAGAAATTCAACAAGCCATTATTGAACTCCATAAAAAAAAAAAATCTCCAGGGCCTGATGGATTCACAAGTGAATTCTACCAAACATTTAAGGAACAATTGGTTCCAATTCTATATAAACTCTTTGAAAAATAGGGAAAGATGGAATTCTGCCTAACTCTTTCTATGAAACCAATATGGTACTGTTACCTAAACCAGGAAGAGTTAAAACAGAGAAAGAAAATTATAGACCTATTTCCCTGATGAATATAGATGTAAAAATCCTAAATAAAATCTTAGCAAAATGATTACAACAAGTCATCACTAGGATAATACATTATGATCAAGTAGGATTTATTCCAGGAATGCAGGGTTGGTTCAATATTAGGAAAACTGTTAGTATACTCAATTATATCAACAACAAACCTGTCAGAAACCTTATGATCATATCAAAAGATGCTGAAAAAGCTTTTGACAAAATACAGCATCCATTCTTATTAAAAACACTAAAGAGTGTAGGAATAAATGGACTGTTCCTTAAAATAATTAGCAGTATCTATTTGAAACCATCAACAAGCATTATATTCAATGAGGAGAGGCTAGAGGCGTTCCCAATAAGATCAGGGGTGAAAGATGGGTGCCCATTATCACCACTACTATTCAATATTGTATTAGAAATGTTAGCATCAGCAATTAGAGAAGAAAAAGAAATTGAAGGCATTAGAATTGGGAAGGAAGAGACAAAACTCTCACTCTTTGCAGATGACATGATGGTCTACCTAGAGAATCCCAAGAAATCATCTAAAAAAACTACTGGAAACAATTAGCAATTTTAGCAAAGTTTCAGGTTATAAAATAAACCCTTACAAATCCTCAACTTTTCTATATATGTCTAGCAAGAAACAGCAGGAAGAGCTAGAAAGAGAAATCCCATTCAAAATAACCTCAGACAGTGTAAAATATTTGGGAGTCTATTTGCCAAGACAGACTCAGAATCTTTTTGAAAACAATTATAAAACACTTCTCACACAAATTAAATCAGATTTAAATAACTGGGCAAATATCAACTGCTCATGGATAGGTAGAGCTAATATAAAAAAAATGACAATTCTAACAAAACTATCTGTTTAGTGCCCTACCAATCGAAATTCCAAAAAATTACTTTAACAAGTTAGAAAAAATTGTAAGTAAATTCATATGGAGAAATAAAAAGTCAAGAATTGCCAGGAGCTTAATGAAAAAAAAGTGCAAAAGAAGGTGGCTTAGCCCTACCTGATCTAAAATTATATTATAAAGCATCAGTCATCAAAACTGTTTGGTATTGGCTAAGAAATAGAGTGGTGGACCAGTGGAATAGACAAGGTGTAAAAGCAGGAGATGATTATAGTAATCTGCTGTTTGATAAACCCAAAGAATCCGGCCATTGTGATAAAAACTCCCTCTTTGATAAAAATTGCTGGGATAATTGGAAGTTAGTATGGAAGAAACTTAGATTAGACCAACACCTCACACCCTTTACCAAGATAAGATCCAAATGGTTACAGGACATAGACATAAAAAACAATACTATAAGCAAATTAGAAGATCAAGGACTAGTCTACCTGTCAGATCTATGGAAAGGTGAACAGTTTATGACTAAGGAAGAGTTGGAGAACATCACCAAAAACCAATTAGATGATTCCAATTACATTAAACTAAAAAGCTTTTGCACAGATAAAACCAATGTAACCAAGATCAAAAGAAATGTAGTAAAATGAGAAACAATCTTTACAACTAATGATTCTGACAAAGGACACATAAATATACAGAGAACTGAGTCATATTTTTAAAACAAAAAGCCATTCCCTAATTGACAAATGGTCAAAGGATATGCAAAGGCAATTTACAGATGAGGAGATCAAAGCAATCCATAGCCATATGAAAAAAATGCTCTAAATCATTATTAGAGAAATGCAAATTAAAGCTTCTCTGAGGTACCACCTCACACCTCTTAGATTGGCCAATATGACCAGGAAGGATAATGATCATTGTTGGAAGGGTTGTTGGAAATCTGGGACACTATTACACTATTGGTGGAGCTGTGAACTCATCCAACCCTTCTGGAGAGCTATTTGGAACTATGCCCAAAGGGCAACAAAAATGTGCATACCCTTTGACCCAGCAATACCACTACTGGGTCTATACCCTGAAGAGATGAGGAAAAAGGGTAAAAACATTACTTGTACAAAAATATTTATAGCAGCCCTGTTTGTGGTGGCAAAGAATTGGAAATCCAGTAAATGTCCTTCAATTGGGGAATGGCTTAGCAAACTGTGGTATATGTATGTCATGGAACACTACTGTTCCATTAGAAACCAGGAGGGATGGGATTTCAGGGAAGCCTGGAGGGATTTGCATGAACTGATGCTGTGTGAGATGAGCAGAACCAGAAAAACACTGTACACCCTAACAGCAACATGGGAGTGATGTTCAACCTTGAAGGACTTGCTCATTCCATCAGTGCCACAATCAGGAACAATATTGGGCTGTCTGCAAAGGAGAATGCCATCTGTATCCAGATAAAGAGCTGTGGAGTTTGAATAAAGTGCAAGGACTATTCCCTTTAATTTAGAAAAAAAAACAGGTATCTTATTGTCTGATCTTGTTACCTCTTAGACTTCTTTGTCTCTTCTCTAAGGATATGATTTCTCTCTCATCACACCAAATTTGGATCAAGGTACAACATGGAAACAAAGTAAAGACCGACAGAGTGCTTTCCGTGGGGGGGGGGGGGGGGAAGCAAGATGGGGGGGGAAATTGTAAAACTCAAATAATATCTTTAATAAAAATAAATTTTAAAAAAAGATTATAGGGGGCAGCTAGGTAGTACAGTGAATAGAGCACCTGCCTTGGAGTCAGGAGTACCTGGGTTCAAATCTGTCTCATACACTTAATAATTACCTAGCCGTGTGGCCTTGGGCAAGCCACTTAACCCCATTGCCTTGAAAAATCTAAAAAAAAAAAAAAAAGATTATAATTGGAATTTAGTGAATTGTATTCACTGGAAGTTCTAACTAGGTAAAACAACTATTTTACATCATGGGACTTTTAATCAATTTTCTCTCATGTCAGATACCAGGATGGTCAACAAAAGGAAATGCTACTGGGTAAATGTCACATTCTTGGAGCCAAGGAAGCTAATAGACTAAAGATGTTAGGTGACAGGGATGTGCAGCCAAAGGGGCTGCTTCTCAGTACAGCTGAGGCTGGACCCCTTTGACTTGATTTCTCCAAAATAATATTTGGATAATATCTCACCTGGAAGAATAAATCTGGCCTAAGACATTTGATTTACCCATGTGACCTTTGCCTGGACACTGACATTCAATACTTATATCTGTAAAGGAATTCTCCTTTAATGTCCTGGATCTTTATAGTTAGTGACTAAGCAAACTAGAAAAAGAAGTTTTAGGTGAGTTAGATCTAATAGCCAGAGAAAGGTTAGGTGTTAGGTGTCTGGTTCTGACACCTGCTATCAGCTACATGCTAAGATAGGAACTAAGTTTCCTTAGTTTTTGTGTTAGAAGCAACGTTTAGGTAAGAAGAATGGGAAATTCTTAGGATATTAGTTTCAAGGTCTAGTTTAACAAAGGAGTGTGAATTAGCTAAGTACACCAGGAAAAGGATGTATGGGAATATTTGGAGAAAAAAATTCATTTTGGTTAAGGATGTTTGAGTCATTGTTGTCATGAGAGCAAAAGTTAAAATTATTTTAAACTAGATGCTGGGTGGTCTTAGAACAAAGATGACCACTAAATGTTTGTGTCACAAGCTTGAGTCAATGTGATCATTCTCATTAGGAGTTTGCTCATGTAGTAAAATACTAATGGAAGTTTGTGTTAAAAGTGAAGTATATGTGTCAATTGGCAATAAGGCAAAATGTGAATTGTAATAAGCTCCAGATTCTCATTGTTTTGTGATAGAAACATGTGTTTTGATCTGAATAAGATGTTAAGCAGTTTCTCAACTAGCCACCAGAGCTGGAGAGGACTTTTTGGAACATATTCAAAAGATGCTGAAGGGCACTGGATGCCTACAAGAGAGAAGAGAAGCAGAAGGGAGGAGAGACAATGGACTAGTTCATCTCTACCATCTCTCACCTATCTGTACACTTTATCTGTAACTTCCCGTTGCCTCTGTGAGTGTGACACTCCTACTTATGCCCTTCCCCTTATGAAAAGGAGGAGGGGAGACAGGGTGAAAATGTTCTCCACTGAAAAGAGGGAGATTATTGGGTGGCATTATATCTACGTGAGTCTGTATATCCTATCTAGAGAATGAGTCTTATCTCTGATTTAGACAACCAGATGTTAGTAAAGGTGGGAGGAGAGTTTAGTTGGCAGAAGTCAATGCCCAGTCTTAGGGTGTGGCTAACTGTTGGATTTGCCATAGCAATCACACAGCAGCTTGAGGATTGGCCTTGGGTGACGGTACCCCTGGATCTGGCCTAGATTCTCAGTCCCTGGTCGGAGGTGCACTGTGGCACAGGATTCTGATCCAGAGGAGAAAGACACCAGTGGCATGTGACTGAGTCAGTTCAAGGTGATTATTGTTTATAACTGACTGGCCAGGATATTTGCCTGGGGAGTAGCCAATGTGTGGACATGTCCAGAAGCAAAGTACATATATTCAGGACTGTAAAATTCAAGAGATAGGTGGCCTTAAGCTCATGTGAGATTAATGATGGTACCTACATGCCTTGTAAAGATGCACAAAACTGGGCTATTTGTTAAGGGAAACTGATTATGAGTTAGTATGGATTTGCTGAAATGGCCATTTGCAAGAAAGATAATTTAAGGAACATCACTATGTATATTAGCTATTCTTGGGGTTCATCCAATGGCACAAAATCAGGAATTAGTTCTGGAGCCAGGAAGACCTTTCTAAAGACATTGATATAAAAACTTGCAGTGGAAGGAGGTACATCAACTTTGGAAATGTACCTATTATCATGATGATTATATAACCTATTTAAGAGGGCCCCTTGGAAGTAAAGAGGAACAGTATTATCCATTTGTTGGAAACTATATTCCTGGAAGACCAACTGGCACTAAAGGGACATTATTGGATTTGTAGGACTACTGCCTACACCCAGTTGTCTAAAGAGTTGGTCAGGGAGTTATATCTAGACTTAAGGGCCACCTACTACCTGGGCACAGGATAAGAGTTGGGGTTATAGAACCCCAGTTTACAGCCTGAATAGACTAATAAGACTCCAAGCTGTAGTGGAAAAATTACCAATCACACAGCTAAGGCTTTGGCCTTACTGTCTGACCAAGTCATGCTAACAAGAGAGGCAATTATTCAACACAGACTCCCTTTTGGCTGAAGAAGGAGGAGTTCATGGTAAACTGAATTTATCAAATCGTTATTTTAGATAGATCTAGCTTTAGCTAGATGAGAATGGGAAGGTCATAAAGGAGATAATCAGGGATATCAGATAGTTGGCACAAGTTCCAATCCAAACCTGGACAAACCCATTTAGTATCTCTTGGATGAGTTGGCTTACTGGTTCATGGTGAAAAATAGTAGCTGGGCATCTTACCATTGGCCCTAAGTGGGATAATCCTATTACCTTGGGTGTGTCTCCCAAGTGTGATCCTGTTAAGAAATTCTATCAGTAAATTAGTACAGGTGTGCAGCTCTAATAAGGAAGAGGTAAAGATATTGATAGGGAAAGTCAGTAGTCCTATCAAGGATGAAGATTGTGAATTAATTTGAGGAAGCCACTGCTGGTGAAGTGTGAAGACCAAGTTGTTATTAAAAAGAAGAGGGGGGGAGTTGTGAGGAATGAAGGGTGGGTGTTGTTGGTTTTCACAGGGTGTGATGGAGGGGGCCTCCTTTGAAATCTATTACAAAGGGGGAATGGCCCCTGTCAATCACAAATTCCAAAGATGACAAACTAGATTAGAAGAAACTAGTCCTTAACTGGTCAAGAAAGGGTAACTTAGTCTTGACCTTCTCCTTTGCACATGCTCAAAGAGATCTATCTGTTCTTGCTCATTAGTATAAAGAGCAGGGTGGGGAAACCAATGTATCAATTAGATTTGTGACCCCAGCCTATGGTTGGCATGAAGGGGCAGTCTTTCAAAGTGCATAAAAGAGCTTGTGTGTTGGGATTTCCCTGCCCCTCTCTCCCACCATGAGAGAAGTGTGCCATTTTGTTAAGATATCTTAGTAAAAACCGTTTTAATCGCCCCGGTCGAGCCATTTATAACAGGTTAGCATTCACAGTGCTATTTTTTAAAAATTTTGTTTGTTTCCTGCAAAAGCGGTTAAAATTTAAAAAAAAAAAAAGGTTAGCGGTGCAGCTGTTCCTCCCAGTTACTCGTGAGACAAGTTGCAAACTGTCATTAGACAAAAACCAGCGGTAGAAATTTTCAGGGAGATTCCTTAGTCTTTTTAGAACGTAGAGAGCCCCGGGAGAGGGAAGGCGGCCACCGGCCAGACCTGGGCTCCAAGACCCGGGAAGGTCGCGGAGGGCGAGGGCGGCGGCCGGAGGGGAGGGGGAGGGTCGCGACTGAGGACGGGACCACCGCCCTCGGCTCTGTTGCCTAGGAAACCAGACCCCCCCATCCGGACCGGGTCCGCACCCTCCGCCCGGCTGGGTGAGGGCTCGACCTTTGGGCCTGGCCCACGCCCCGCCCCGCCCCGCGCCCGGAGCCTACCGAATAGTGGGGCGCCGCGGCGGCGACCGCGGAGGTGGAGGTAGAAGCGACGGCGACGAAGCACTCGGAGGACCGAGCCGCCGCCATGACCCCGCTGCCGCTCCCCGGGAGGCGCCCGAGCTTCCCGGCTAAGCAGGAAGGGTGGCGCTGACAGAGGCCGCCCCGCGCCGGGCCGCCCGACCTCGCCCGGGGCGGTGGCACTCGCGGCGGGCGCTCCTCAGGGCCCCGGGCGCCGCCATCTTGGCCCGGACGGAAGCCGCGTTGAGCCACAGCGCGAGCGCGGGCCCGGCCCCGGAAACGCGGAAGTAGCCCGGGGCCCGCGGTGACTCGGTGCGTGCCGCCGCGGGGAAGGTCTCGTTCGAGCCGCCTCGGCCATGGCCAAGGACGGGGAACCGGGGCCGGGCGGCCCTCCCGGGCCTGAGAGGCTCCTGGATAGCTTGCTGCACGACCTCTACGACCTCGGTGAGCGCGGGCAGCCGGCCGCCGGCCCCCACGTGGGGGGGGTGTTTCCGCGTGTCCTTTGGGGTGGGGGGAGGGCCCGGCTCATTCCCGGCCCGAGCGCGGCTCTGCTCGCCCCACTTCTCTCAGCCCCACACCCCCACGGTCGCTGTTCCGGGACGCCCCCCTCGGCGGCACTTTTTTGCTCCTTTTCCCGGGAAGCCCTTCCCCACCTCCCAGGCCGGAGCCCGGCCTCGCCCCGCGCCAGCCCCCCAACTCCCTGCGTTCCGGTTCTCCCGGGAAGTTCCCCACCCTGCTTGCATCTCGGCCCTTTTTGACGGCCTTGGTACCCACCTGTTCCCTGCGCGATTCCTTGTGTCTCTGGGGCCCTCGGGGCCCCGCGGTATTCGGGGATACCGTTGCCAAGTTCACAGTCTTCTCCATACCTTCCTCCACCAAAAATAAAAAAGTGCCCCAAACAGCGGCCCCTGGCCGTCCCCCGCTTTTACTGCCTAATTCTGGATTGGTGGAAGCCGCGGCCCAGGAGGCCGCCCGAACCCCCGGCTTGGACCGCTCCCGGAGAGCTTGGGCAGAGCCGGCCGAGACCTTCCCGGACGAAACTTGCCACCGCCGCCTGGGGCCCTCGCCAAGGGAGACGAAGGCCTTCCTTCATCTCGGGCACCACGGGCGTGTTATTAGCGGTTGAAATAGAATTTCCTACCTGGCACTTCTCCTGCGGGAGGTAGCACCACACCCCTTTAGCCAATGATGGGAGGAGGAGGAGGGGAGGGGAGGGGGAAACTTGTGTCTGCCACAGACAGATACTGGTAGGAATCTTTTTCTGTAAGGAAATGCAAAGGCAACTTCAAAACTTGTTATAACTTTGGAAATGCTATTTTTTTTTTGTTTGAGATTTGGTGGACCGGATTTCTAAGCTTCCTTAATATAAAAATAGCCACCAATATTTTTTGAATACCTGATACAAGGAAAGCATTTTGTCCTGAGGAATTGAGGGGGAAGGAGGGGAAGACAAAAATTAACAAAATTTAACCCAAAGAAAAAGAAAATCCTGGAGACCCCCTAGAGAGCAATACAGAATTTTGAAAGACAAAAGTTATGTGGGGGGAAAAACAAGATTGAAAATGCCTCTAAATATAAGCAGAAGACAGGAAATTAAAGGATGTTCAGAGAATTAAAGTCAGATGGAGAAATTATATAATATTTTGTAATATGTGTTCATAACATATAACACATTATAAATATGCAAACATCTAGGGTGGGAACTATGCCAGCTGATATTTGGAGAGCTAGGCAGGTTGAAAGATCAGGAACCTGGGTATTTTAAATGCATTAGTGCTAGACAAATTTATAGGCCAACAGAGAATTATTGGGGGGGGGGGGGAAGGAGGCCTTTGGCTGACTGAGTGATTTGCTCAGGTTGAACCAAAAACATGATTCTAATTTAGGGGAAAATAGGGTATTAGTTAAAGTGTTCACTGGTGCCTCAGGTTTAGTTTAATTGTTAAATTTTTACCTGAAAAAGATCAGGAGTGAGAGGATTGTATACTGTCTATCTCATAATGTAAGGAAAATTTTTTTTTGAGCAAAAAAACCATTTTTTTTCTATATCCTCAAGAAGTTGATTTTTTTAAAGTATTTTTTTAATTTAAGGCAATGGGGTTAAGTGACTTGCCCAAGGTCACACAGCTAGGCAATTAAGTGTCTGAAGCCAGATTTGAACTCAGGTACTCCTGACTGCAGGGCTGGTGCTCTATCCACTATACCATCAAGAAGCTGCCCAAGAAGTTGATTTTTAACAGAAAAAGAATTATATAATAAGCATACAGAGGATTTATTTTAAAAAAGAATTCATACAATTCGAAAAAATTAGGAAATGCTTCAAGAAGGAGAGAGTACATTCTAAGCATTGAAAGTTGACATTACAAGGGTATGGAAACCAGAGATCTACTCTATTTGATGAGAATTTGCAATAGGTCCTATCTTGATCTCATCTATATGAACTGTATTTGAAATTGAAATACGCCTATATGTAAACTATATCCTAGATAATATGTCTTTCAAGATGGTAACAGTTATTTCCTTTACATTACTTCTCTCAAACATAAATCTCAAAAAAATCTACAAATATTCTGCATGCAAACGCTGGATCGAGATAAGTAGATAAGATAGAAATGTCAAGAAATGCTTAGATGCTTTCCCAATTTCTAAGTCCACTATGAGCCAGTATAGTGAGCTCAAGTTAATTTGTGTGATTGTACTTCAAGATTTGCCTGTAGGCATCCCCATTTGTTTCATCCATGGCTGTGATTCAGCCTATATTCCAGAAGAGGTGGCAGACACTAATTGTTGCCAATCCTGCAAACAGGGAAAAGGAAAAACATTTGGAAGAAGTTGGGTGGAAGACTCAGTGAAGAGTACAAAAGGGAATAATAAATTCAGATGAGACTAGGCTTTGCTACTTAAAATGTGCTGCTCTGGTCCAGCAACTTAGACTAGCTCTTACTTTACTCCTTGAAGAGGAAGCAGAGGACATTGAATTTCATGACTGTTGCAGCACTAAGGATGAGGGAAATGGGGGATGATCAAAGAGTGAGAACAGAAGCTAAATTCAAGTTATGAGAACATAACAGAAAGACTTGGAGGATTCAAATTCCAAAAGTGAAACCCAAGTAAAAATCTAGATTAGAATCCTTTTTTGTCAAATAGACAAAAGGTAAAATAAATAAAAATACAAAAAAAATCAGAGCACATTGAAAAAGTATTATACTATGAAGGAAAACTAACAAAATTAGCAAAAAGAAAATCCTGGGGACACACTAGAGAGCAATACAGAATTTTAAAAGACAAAACAGTTATATGGGGGGAAAAACAAGATTGGAAATCCCTCCAAATATAAAAGGCCCCAAAAGCAATTTTCTTGGTTTTTTTAAGGGGTAGGGAAGGATTGGCAAAAGTAACAAGTATTTATTAGATGCATACTATATTCAAGGCATGTTGAGTAGAGATAGTTTCAATAGCAAGCAACCTTTGTAAGAAAGATTTTTTTTTTGGTGTTAGCGAGGCAGTGGGGTTAAGTGACTTGTCCAAGGTCAAGCAGCTAAGTAAGTATTAAAATGTCTGAAGTCAAATTTGAACTCAGGTCCTCCTGACTCCAGTGCTGGAGCTCTATTCACTACCCCAGCCTAGCTGCTCCAAGACAAGAATTTTTAAACATAAATTCCAATAACCTAAGATTACTCTATAGTTTTGTCTTTTAAAAAACCATGCTTATTGTCCACACTTTGTGAATTTGTAAATGAACACCTGAGGCCAACATGCTTCTATTTCTTTTTTTTTTTAAGAAAGATTTTATTTATTTTTGAGTTTTGCAGTCCCCCCATTCTTGCCCCCCCCCCCCAATAAAGGCATTCTGTTAAACTTTTTTTAGATTTTTCAAGGCAATAGGGTTAAATGGCTTGCTTAAGGCCACACGGCTAGGTAATTATTAAGTGTCTGAGGCCGGATTTGAACTCAGGTACTCCTGACTCCTAGGCCAGGAGTATGCCACCTAGCCACCCTCTGTTAGTCTTTATATTGTTTCCACGGTATACATTGATCTCAGTTGAATGTGATGAGAGAGAAATCATATCATTAAGGAAGAAAAATAAGGTATAAGAGATAGAAAAATTACATAATAAGATAATGGTTTTTTTTTCTAAATTGAAGGTAATAGTCTCTGGTCTTGAATATTCAAACTCCACAATTCCTTTTCTGGATACAGATGGTGTTCTTCATTGCAGATAGTCTAAAATTGTCCCTGGTTGTTGCACTGAAGGGATGAGCAAGTCCATCAAGGTTGATCATGGTCCCCATGTTGTTGTTAGGATGTACAATGCCTTTCTGGTTCTGCTCATCTTGCTCAGCATCAGTTCATGCAAATCCTTCCAAGCTTCCCTGAATTCCCATCCCTCCTGTTTTCTAATAGAACCATAGTGTCCCATGACATACGTATACCACGGTTTGTTAAGCCATTCCCCAAGTGAAGGACATTCACTCAATTTCCAATTCTTTGCCACTACAAAAATGAATATTTTTGTACAAGTGATGTTTTCCCCCTTTTTCATAGTCTCTTCAGGGTATAGACCCAGTAGTGGTATTGGTGGGTCAAAGGTTATAGACATTTTTGTTGCCCTTAGGACAAAATTCCAAATTGCTCTCCAGAAAGGTTGGGTGAGTTTGCAGCTCCACCAGTAATATATCAGTGTCCCAGATTTCCCACAACCTCTCCAACAATGATCATTGTCCTTTCTGGTTATATTGGTCAGTCTGAGAGGTGTGAGGTAGTATCTCAGAGATGCTTTAATTTGTATTTCTCTAATAAGTAATGATTTAGTGCAATTTTTCAAGACTATGGATCACTTTGATTTCCTCAGTTGTAAATAGCTTTAGCATATCTTTTGGCTATTTGTCAATTAGGGAATGGCTTGTTTTTTTTGAAATTTTGACTCAGTTCTCTGTATATTTTAGAAATGAGTCCTTCGTCAGAAATATTAGTTGTAAACATTGTTTCCCAGTGTGCTACATTTCTTTTGATCCCGGTTTCAGTGGTTTTGTCTGTGCAAAAGCTTTTTAATTTAATGTAATCAAAATCATCTAATTTGTTTTTAATGTTATTCTTCATCTCTTCCTTGGTAAATGTGCTTTTATTTCTAATATTTTCCTGAATTTCGTTTTCTGTAAATTTCTGGCCTTTTCTACTTCTGAGATTTCATTGTATATCTTACCTTACAGACAACTTCCTAAGGAGACTTTTTCACTTTTAAGTCTTCTTAGGTCAGCTTTCTGAGATTCAATGGAAATACCTTTCCACTAGCCTTTGTTAGGATCCTGCATCCCTCTGGGCTTGTTATTCCTCTATTTTAAACCATGAGCCACAACTCCAAATACTATTCTGAGTTGCTACTACCTCACTTTTCTGTTTGCATGGTGGAGTAAAGTTAACAGTAGTCTTAGAAATTGGTTTTTAATACCTGACATATTTATAATTCTTGTGTTTCTGTTGTATTTTCAAGTAAATATCCTGCTCATCTCTGTATTTTTCATTAGATAAGAATAAACAACGTAGGATTTTATTTTGAGTTGTAAATTGAGAATCTTTGATTTTTTTTTTGGAATATCCTATCCTTTTTGTGTACAGAAAATGAAAGCAAAGACAGGTAGCAGAATGAATACCAGAGTGTGAAGTGGTCCTATAAAAATAATGTCATATCTTGTTAGAATAAGCCAAAAAAGATGATAAAGGCACAAGAGTCACCTCTTCACCATGTCCTCCCACCAGATTTTCAGGATTAAGAGGGTTCTTTCGAAGAAGCAGAAACAAAACTGTTCCATTGCTTAATGGAATTAAACAAAACTGGCAGTAAGATCAGGTACAATTCCAAGAAGAAGCACTGGGGAAGGACTAAACTAGTTTATAAAAACTATGATGACATATTTAGTCTGTATACCAAAAACAAATAACCCTATTGTAACACTACCCTGACCTGATAAAGAAGTAATTGCCACTACTTTGCCATGTGGGGAAGAGACTGATCTTTTTCTTTTGTTTTCATATATTGAGTTGTTCGGTTTAGTGATAAATATGTACATGGGGCAGCTATGTAGCATAATGACTAGTGTACCTGATCTGGAGTCAGAAGACTCATTTCCTGATTTCATCTCTAAACTTAAGACATTTACTATTTTCATGACCCCAGGCAAGTCACTTAACCCAGTTTCCTCATCTTTAAAATGAGCTGGAAAAGAAAATCACTAAAGTATCTTTGCCAAGAAAACCCCAAATGGGTTAGGGTTGGAAATGACTGAAAAATGATGAAACAACTAATGTGTATAAAATTTAAACTGTTTTTCAAATCACTATTTTCACATATTATATATGTATAATTATTTATTTGCCTGTAAGAAGCAGAGTCCATATTAAATAAGGTTCTGAAGTTGAGAACACATGGGTTCAAATTCTTCCTCAAACAATGTGTATCACCCTGAGCAAGTGACTTGACCTCCCAGAATCTGTTTCTTTTTATATAAAATGGAGATAATGACAGCACCTTCTTTACAGAGTAGTTGTGGGAAATTAAACGAAAAAATGACGGCTATTGCCAGATATTTTCTTTTTTGCAAGGCTTTGAATTTTACAGTTTTCTTCCTCCCTCCTTTCTCTCCCTCTTCCTCCTGACAGAAAGTAATATGAAATCTTCTCTATGTTTATAACTATAAATAATCCATATTGATCATTCTGTAAAAGAAGGATCAGATCTAAACAGAAGGAAAAAACCCTTCAGAGAGAAAAAGTGATTTAATACATAAAACAACTTTTAAGCTTTAGTTTTCATTCAAACTCCACAGTTCCTTTTCTGGTTATGGATAGTATGTTCTATCGCAAGTCCTTTAAAATTGTCTTTGATTATTATACTGCTGCAATCAACAAGTCCATCATGATTGATCTTCTCCCCATGTTGTTGTTAGTGTCATGAGTTTTCTTATGGTTGCTCATTTCACTCAACATCAATTCATGCAAGTCTTCCCAGGCTTTTCTGAAATCCCATCCCTCATGATTTCTTATAGAACAGAAGTGTTCCATCACATACAACTTGTTCAACCATTCCCCAATTGATGGGCATCCCCTCAATTTCCAATTCTTTGTCGCTACAAAAAAAGCTGCCATAAATCTTTTTTGTACATGTGGGAATTTTACCCTTTTTCATGATTGCTGAATGACAGGATATGCACAGTTTTATTGCCCTTTGGACATAATTCCAAATTGTTCTCCAGAAAGGTTGGATCAGTTCTCAACTGTACCAACAAGATGCAGGTTAATTTTTAAGCTTTCAGGGATATATAAACTTGATCTGCCTCAGTCAGATTATATTTGTCTTCCTTTTAGTAATCAAAGCTAGTGATAATGTATATTAAAGAAAGGCAAAGCTGTTCAAACCTTATGTTGCTTCTATTTTTTTCTGCTAAAAAGAATGATGTTGGTACTGGAAAGAATAGAAAATGGCTAATAGGGAGTTAAATAGGAAAAGTAAGTGAGGAGCAGCTAAGTGGTACAGTAGATAGAGCACTGGTCCTGGAGTCAGGAGTACTTGAGTTCAAATCTGGCCTCAAACACTTATTGTCTAGCTGTGTGTCCTTGGGCAAGTCACTTAACCTCATTGCTTTAAATAAATAAATAATAAAGAAAAAAAAAGAAAACAAAGAGCATCTACTTGCTGTAGATGATGAGTATAAGTTCTTGCCACCAGACCCAAATGAACTAAATCTTCATTGTACTATTCCTGTTGGATTATTGAATCATTGTTCTTTGAAATGTCCTAGAGATATCGCTTCTCAGCCTTTTGGCTAAGATCAAGTGAAATATCCTAGAGAATGGAGGGGGTGTCAGAGGTCTGGAAATTGGCAAATTCTGACCTTTAACTAGGGAAAAAAATTAATTTAAAAAACTAAACCTGTGAGCTTGACTTAAAAAAACAATTTTTCTTTTTTTTTTTTTCCCCAAGACTTGGGATTAAGGTATAGGGAGCTCCTTTGATGACACTTCCTCCCCCAGGGCAGAGTAGCAGCTTTTCTCCACTTAAAGTCTTAGAGAATTGCCTGGGTCTTAGAGAGCTTATGCAGATTTCCCAAGGCCACCTAGTGTAGCACATATTAAAGGGATAGTTAGTTAATATCTAGAAAAGGAAGCAATACTCATAGAAGAGTATTATAGACCAGAACTAACTCAAACAAGTCTTGTTATTAAGTCTTAGGAACAGTATACAATATAGTACCTGTAGATTATAAAATTCAATAAAAATAGCTTTACTAAGAAGATTTAAAAAAAGATAGACTTCTTAATTAAAATAAAATACTACTCTCTTCTACTTCACTATTCACCATAGCAAGTGATAACACTATCAGGAAGCCATCCTTTGCAGGAAAATAATTAAATTTAAAAAATTAAAAAAAATTAAAAGCTTCAGAGCATTTTTGGTTGGTAAAAGATACTCTGAACATTTCTGTATTTATATCTTTGTAAAGTTTTTTTTAATAAAAGAAAGACTATTTATTTTGAATTTTACAATTTTTCCCCTAATCTTGCTTCCCTCCCCTCCACAGAAGGCAGTCTGTTAGTCTTTACATTGTTTCCATGGTATACATTGATCTCAGTTGAATGTGATGAGAGAGAAATCATATCCTTAAGGAGGAAAGATATGAGAAATAGTTAAATTACATAATAAGGTATTGATTTTTTAAAATTAAAGTTAATAGTCTTTAGTCTTTGTTCAAATTCCACAATTCTTTCTCTGGATACAGATGGTATTCTCCATCCCAGATAACCCCACATTGTGCCTGATTGTTGCACTGATGGAATAAGCAAGTCCATTAAGGTTGAGCGTCACACACACCCCCATGTTGTTGTTAGGGTGTACAATGTTCTGGTTTTGTTCATCTTGCTTAGCATCAGTGCATGCAAATCCTTTCAGACTTCCTTGAATTCCCGTCCCTTCTGGTTTCTAATAGAACAATAGTGTTCCATGACATACATACATACATACATATAGATATAGATATAGATATAGATATAGATATAGATATATATATATATATATATATACCACAGTTTCCTAAGCCATTTCCCCAATTGAAGGACATTCACATTCCATTTCTTTATTACCACAAATGAGGCTGCTATGAATATTTTTGTACAAGTAATGTTTTCCCCCTTTTCATAATCTCTTCAGGGTATAGACCCAATAGTGGCATTGCTGGATCAAAGGGTATGCACATTTTTGTCACCCTTTGGGTGTTATTCTAGAAAGGTTGGATGAATTCACAACTCCACCAACAATATGTCAGTGTCCCAGATTTCCCACATCTCTTCCAACATTGATCATTGTCCTTTGTGGACATATTGGCCAGTCTGAGAGGTGTGAGGTAGTATCTCAGAGATGCTTTAATTTGCATTTCTCTGAGTAGTGATTTAGAGGAATTTTTCATATGACTAGTATGAATTGCTTTGATTTCCTCATCTGTAAATTGCCTCTGCATATCCTTTGACCATTTGTCAATTGGAAATGGTCTGTTTTTGTTTTGTTTTGTTTTTAGGGTTTTTTTTTTTTTTGCAAGGCAGTGGGGTTAAGTGGCTTGTCCAAGGCCACACAGCTAGGTAATTATTAAGTGTCTGAGGCCAGATTTGAATTAGGGTCCTCCTGACTCTAGGGCCAGTGCTCTTTTCACTGCACCACCTAGCCACGCCATGGCTTTAATTTAAAAATTTGACTCAGTTCTCTATATATTTTAGAAATGAGTCCTTTGTCAGAAATACTAGCTGTAAAAATTTTTTCCCAATTTGCTACATTTCTTTTGATCTTGGTTATAGTGGTTTTATCTGTGCAAAAGCTTTTTAATTTAATCAAAATTGTCTAGTTTGTTTTTAATGATGTTCTCTTTGTAAAGTTTTTATGTCCTTTTTTCCCCCATGAAACTTCCATGCACAAATGAAAAATAGGTATACTCTTTTTATTCCCATTCAATATTTTCCAAAGGTCTAGCAAATCTAACTTTTCTAAAATTCTATTCTGGTTATTCTTTTTTTTTTCTTTCTCCCCCCCCCCCCCAAATTAGACTTATTTAGGTCTGAAAAGGGTAAATTGAGCTTCCTCATTATTAGTTTTATGGTTTATTTTTTTTATTAAATATTTTATTTATTTTGAATTTTACAATTTTCCCCCTAATCTTACTTCCCTCCCCCACAGAAGGCAGTTTGTCAGTCTCTACATTGTTTCTATCAATATATGATCCAAATTGAGTATGATGAGAGAGAAATCATATCCTTAAAGAAGAAACATAAGAGATAACAAGATCAGATAATAAGATATCAGTTTTTTCCCTAAATTAAAGGAAATAGTCCTTGGACTTTGTTCAAACTCCATGCTTCTTTATCTGGATACAGATGGTATTCTCCATTGTAGAGAGCCCCAAATTGTCCCTGATTGTTGCACTGATGAAATGAGTCCATCAAGGTTGATCATCACCCCCATGTTGCTATTAGGGTATACAGTGTTTTTCTGGTTCTGCTCATCTCACTCAGCATCAGCTCAAGCAAATCCCTCCAGGCTTCCCTGAATTCCCATCCCTCTTGGTTTCTATAACATACACACACACACAAACACACACACCACATTTTGGTAAGCCATTCCCCAGTTGCAGGACATTTACTTGATTTCCAATTCTTTGCCACCACAAACAGGGCTGCTATGAATATTTTTGTACAAGTGATGTTTTTACCCTTTTCCATCATCTCTTCAGGGTATAGACCCAGTAGTGGTATTACTGGATCAAAGGGTATGCACATTTTTGTTGTCCTTTGGGCATAGTTGCAAATTTCTCTCCAGAAAGGTAGGATGAGTTCACAGCTCCACCAACAGTGTAATAGTGTCCCAGATTTCCCACAACCTTTCCAACAATGATCATTATCCTTTCTGGTCATATTGGCCAGTCTGAGAAGTGTGAGGTGGTGCCTCAGAGAAGCTTTAACTTGCATTTCTCTAATAAGTAATGATTTATAGTAATTTTTCATATGACTACGGATTGCTTTCATCTCCTCATCTGCCTTTGCATATCCTTTGACCATTTGTCAATTGGGGAATGGCTCTTTTTTTTTAAATATGACTCAGTTCTCTGTATATTTTATTTTATTTTTATTTTTTAGGGTTTTGCAAGGCAAATGGGGTTAAGTGGCTTGTCCAAGGCCTTATAGCTAGATAATTATTATGTGTCTGAGGCCCGATTTGAACTCAGGGACTCCTGACTCCAGGGCCGGTGCTCTATCCACTGTGCCACCTAGCCTCCCCTTCTGTATATTTTAGAAATGATTCCTTTGTTAGAAACATTAGTTGTAAAGATTGTTTCCCAGTTTACATTTCTTTTGATCTTGGTTACAGTGGTTTTGTCTGAGTTTTATGGTTTATTACTCTCCATAATTCATTTAACTTTTACTTTTTTGAATTCAGATGCTATGACATTTGGTTATTTTTTAATGGTACATCTTAGCAGACTAGAGTTTCACATTTTTCTCTTTTAATTAATAAAATTAATTGATTAATTTTCCTATCATTAATTAATTTATAATTACATTAAGTAACTTAATGAATATAATTTAATTAAATTTATTTTAATTTTATTTTTGCTATTTGTCAGAAATCATGATTGCCACCACCCCCAGCTCCTTATTTTAACTTTTTCTTTTTTGTTTCACTTGTGTTCATTATGAGGAACATATTGTTGGATTCTGGTGTCCAGTTAATTCTTCTCTCCCCTTTCTCTTTTGAGGGTGAGTTTATCCCATTCACATCTACAGTTATGTTTCCCTTCATCCTTTTCTTTTATATTTTTCCTTCTCTTTTTCTTCTGCCCCTTCTTTAAAAGTTTGTTTCATTTGTCCTCCCTATTATTCTTCCCTTCTTCCATTAGACTGCTCCCATAGATTTCTAATTCATTTATGTAAAATAATTTGCCCTATTTTTTCCTTTCCCTTCTCCTTTAGTATATTTTCTTTCACTCTGTATTCTTCTTTTAATCTTAAGATCATGAAGATAAAACAGGGATTCCCAGGCCTTATCTACTTAAGACTCCCTTTTATGACTTCTGATTATGAAAGAGTTTTAAGACATTACATGAAGCATCTCCCCATATAAGAATATAAACAATTTAACATTGTTTAGTCCTCTATGATTGATTGTTCAATTATGTTTACTTTTTTTTCCTTCTCTCAACTCCTGTGTCTATATGTCAGGTTTTCTTTTCGGCTCTGGTCTTTTCAATATGAATGGCAATTCTTTACTTCCTCTGTAGGATTGTAATTAGTATTGTGCAGTAAATTTTTCTTGATTCTAGGTCTTGATCTTTTGCCTTTTGGAATATTTTACTGCAAGTTCTCCTTTCCTTTATAGTAGTGATTGTTAAATCTTATTTGATTTTGACTAAAGCTTCTTGGTATTTCAGATATTTCTGACTACTTGCAGTATTTTTTTCCTTAACCTGGGAGTTCTTGGTTTTGTCTGTAATATTCTTGAGAATTTACATTTTGCTATTTCTTTCTGAAGGTAATCAGTGATTGATTTCAAGTTCTATTTTGCTCTCTGGTTCTAAGAGCATTGAGCAATTATCTTATTGTAATTCCTTGGTATATAATTGGGTTCTGTTTTTGGTCATGATTTTTAGATTATCCATTGATTTCTTAAATCAGTTCTCTTCAGACCATTTTCCAGGTCAGTTGTTTTTCCTATGAGATACGTAACATTTTTACTTTTAGTCTTTTAACTTTAATTTCTTGATGCCTCTTGAAGTCCATTAGCTTTTATTTGGTCCAATCTAATTTTCAAGGAGTTATTTTCCTCAGTTTTGGTTTTCTTTGTATTTTCCCAAGTATTTTTTTTTTCATTTCTTCAATAGATTTCACTTCTTTTCCAGTTTTTTCTCTTTTATTCTCATTAATTTTTAAAATCATTTTGGTTTTTAATTTAACTCTTCTACAAATTTTGTTGGACCTTTATCCAAACTGCATTTTTCCTTTGAGGCATTATTTATAGATGTTTTTGAGTCATTTTTTTTTTCCTTTTGGGCTTGTGTTTTGAGCTTTCTTGACACTGTAATAATTTATTATGGATTTTTTTTGTTTGTTTGCTCATTCTTTTATGTTACTTCTTAACTTTGAACTTTCTGATACTCTCTCCACCAAGGGGAGGATTGTCTGGTCTGAGCTTCTGTTCTCTTATGTCCTTCTGCTGCTCTTGCAGAACCCCCAAACCAAAGTCATACCCCAAACCCAGTTCCATAAATTTAGGAGCCAATGAGGGTTTATTGAGTTCACTAGTAAAGGAGTCCCACTCATATAAGAGTAGAGATTCTGAATGAACCAAAGGATAATTTTTTTTAAGTTTCAATTTAAACAGGAGAAAAATTGGGTATAGGATGCCTCAGACTGGACAAGGTTGTTGCTGGTATCCCATGATTGAACAGTTCAGGCTAATAACAGGAAAGCTATCTTTGTAATCTTTTGTAATCCTGCCCTCATACATAGAATTGTCTAGAGTTGTTTTAACAGTAAAGGAGGTCCCAGAAAGGAGGTTGGTTGCAATTTAAACAGGAGAACTTCTGATAAAGTAGATGTGCTTTAGCTTTTTCTGCCACCCACACTCAGATTTATGAAGGGCTTGCAATATGCCAGACACTGTGCTAAGCACTTTATACTTATTAGTTCATTTGATTCTCACAATAATCTTAGGAGGTAGGTGTTATTATTGTCTCCATTTTACAGATGAGGAAACTGAGGTAGACAGGTTAAGTGACTTGATCAAGGTCATACAGCTCTAGTCTTATTGATTCCTCTCCACTGCACCACCCAGCTGTCCAAGTGCCTTTGTATATGTCACCTCAACATTTATGTTTTGATGATGGGATCATCACATTAAAACTGAACGTGTTTATATTTTTCTTTTTTCTTTGAAAGCACAGGAGAGACACTAGATAAAAAGACATTGAAAAGAAGCAAAAATAAAAAGAACAAAAAAGATTCAGTAACTGAAGAAAATCTGACAGTGGACACAGCCTTGCAGCCCGAGCCTCTTTCTAGAAGTCAAAAGAACAGTACTTCTAGCTTCTTCCAAAAGCTTAAAGAAGAGCTTCTTTGTGACTTTTCTGGGGGTTCCACTGGTTCTGCTCCTCATCCAGAAGTCTCTGCAACAGTATCTCCTGATCCATCTTTAACAAAGGAAAAAAGAGTAGAAATTGTTGAGTTTCATAGCTGGAATAAAAAGAAGAAAACTGAACTAGAAATGCCCAAGGATGAGGACCTGAAGGTAATAAAATTTGTTTATATCTAATTAATTCAGTTCAGGAAACTATTAGTTCTACCTTAAAGTCTTAATCAAGTATTGATTTTTTCATAAAACCTTGATTTTTTTGTAGGAGAGAATATCATGCACAGGAACAGATAGGTTATAAATTTCTTAAAGCCAGAGTGATCTCATTTTTGTCCTTCATACTCTTAGCCTAATTTGATGCCTAAAGAGTAGTGGACACTAAATAAATGCTTACTGATTTATTGACTCCAAACTCTGAAGGAATGAATTATAAATCTAGTTCATTTGCTACTTTTTTACAAGCTTTCTCTTTTGCAGAGGGGCAACACACTGACCAGAAACCCCACCTTTTCAAATCACATCAACAAGTGTTTATTGAGTGTTTGGTATGTCAGGATTGGGCAGCTCTAGAAATAAAATATAAATAGAAAGAAAGTCTTTTTTCTCAAGGAACTGAGATTTTAATAAGAGAAGACAGCATATAAAAGGAAGTTGAAAAGGCTGGAGAAAGGAGGATAGAGTTCCAGAGCTGGTGCTGCCTGTTAGAGAATTAAGGAATAAAGATTTGACTGGCCTGGCTATTTTCTTTAAAATGGAGATAGTGGAAGAAACCAGATAATCAGGAAGAGGTTTCAGGAGGGAAAAAGTACTTCCAGTGTGAGATTGGGTGATGCAAAAGTTAAGGAAGCTTCTAAGACTTGGTAGAAAAAAACCCAGAGACAGGAGTAGATTTTTTTTAATTTTAACATTTTATTTGTTTTCTAATTATATACAGTAGTAATACGTATCTTTATAATAAGTACACCAGAAGAGGGGGAGGGGGGAGAGAGACAGACAGACAGACAGACAGAAATGGCAATGAAAACTAGGAATTAGAAAACTAGAGATGCTAGCTGAATTCATGGGAGTTAATGAGATGACCAAGATGGGATTTCTATAAAGGAGAGAGCACTGGGGATTCCTCCGTAAGGGGCAGGATAACAATCCTGCAGAGGAGAATAAAGAGTGGCCAGCCAGGCAGGAAAATCAAGAGATCGATCAGTGTTGTGATAATCCAGGAAGAAGAGAGTAGCTGACAGTATCAACCACTAAAAGAAGATCAATAAAGATTTTTACTGGGGTGGCTAGGTGCCGCAATGGATAGAGCACCAGCCCTGGAGTCAGGAGTACCTGAGTTCAAATCTGGCCTCAGGTACTTAATTACCTAGCTGTGTGGCCTTGGGCAAGCGACTTAACCCAGTTGCCTTGCCAAAAAAACCCCCTAAAGACTGATGAAGGCAGCCTTGTGCAGTAGTTAGTACAAATGTCATCAGGCCATTTTTATAGATGAAGAAACAGATTATTTAAGCTTCTTGCTCAGTGGCACACAATTGGTCATTGTTAAGAGCAGGACTTAAAAGTTCAGTTTCTCTCTGGAATACAGGTGATTTTTTTCCACAGCCCTTGGTGAATAGTTCAGACTTAAAGTCAGTTAAGACAGCTAAGATATTCTCTTATTCTTTCTTCAACTATCTTACATTTCAGTTGTTGTTCAAGCATGTTTGTCTTTTTGTGACCCCATAATAACATGCCACTTCTGTCTGTAGAGTTTTCTTGGCAAAGATACTGGAGTGGTTTGCCATTTCCCTCTTTAGAGGCATTCAGAAGTTAAATACCTTGCCCAAGACACAATAAGTAAATGTCCCAGGTCAATTTTAAATTTAGGTCTTCCTTGTTCCAGCCATCAAATTGCCTCTTACATTTCATTTACCTATTAACTATATTTTCTCTGCCTTCTACAACTTTAAGATCATTTTCTTCAATAAAGCAGATGGCAGCAGAATTGTCATTTGTAGTTCTGTTTTCTTTCTGTCATCTGCACCAAGGCATTTTGGAAAGAACAGATTAAAATACTGACACTTAATGCTTTAAGTGTAAAATAACCAGGTAAATGTGATCTTTAGTCATCAGCATTTCATTTGCCCCAAGTAAGACAGTGGATCAATCCCTTTTTGTTTCTTTTATACCAATCATGACTTGAATTCCCCTCTCCATCCCCCCTTTAAAAAAAAAATCTATGATGATTGATTTTTTTCATAGACTTTCAAGTTCACCTCCATCCTTTCCCTTATTCTTGGGGGCTTGAATTTACATATTGATATTTTCTCCAACACAATAACTTTCTGTTCATCAACCTCATCAAATCCCATCATCTGCACTTCCATTCTGCTCTAACCACACATGGGAATGGTCCTGTCCTTGCTCTTGCCATTTCATCACTTAAGGATTTTTTTTTCTGTGTCCCATTTTTCCCATCCATAATTTCAAAATTCCTCTCTTTACCTTCTACCTCTCCTTTGGTCTCACCTCTCTCACCTCTCTTTTGATTTTGCTGTAACCTCCAGTCAGTCCATCTCTCCCTGCTGTTCCACGTTATTGCCACTACTCTGGCCTCATTTTCATCACTTCAAAATCTACACTATGGTTTTACCAATTCACCTTTACACTTATTCTCTTCCCATAAATCCGTTTCACCCTTATCCTCTTGCTACTGCTCATCTTGTTCCAGATTTCAATTGTAGATCATTTCTACCATTTGCATACTCCACTTATCTACAAACTCTGTTAAATGTCATTGGAACGAATCATATAGTTGTGTTATCAGGATTCACTACAAATTTATATTATGTATCTCAATTGAGATATCATAATTTTGTTTTAGTTTTTAGGGGTTTTTTGCAGGGCAAATGGGGTTAAGTGACTTGCCCAAGGTCACACAACTAGGTAATTATTAAGTGTTTGAGGCCGTATTAAGTATTGTTAACATGAAGAAACTGTAAGAAAATGTTCCCTATGGAAAAAGAATTTTTGCCTCCAGCTTCTATGAGAAGCCTGAGCTCAGTTGCTGATTCTTATTTCTATAATGTTCCAATCACAATTCAGTCACTGTCCTTCTAACCAAACGTTTATTAGGCTTCTAACATTGTACTTCCTTCTCACAGCATTGTACAAATCCCCTTTGTCCTCATAAACTTCACTTCCCTCAATTTATTCTTTGGCTTCTCAACCTGATTGTAAATTGATCAGGCACACTTCACTTGGAAGAAACATGACTCTGAGGATGTGCTTAAAAGTTGGTTTCAATTTTCCCCTTCTGTATGCAAGCAATAAATATGTCTTAGCTAAACCACAGAAATTCAGAGTCTTGAGTAATTCTCAACATCATGCTCCATTTTCTTCTCTTTTGCTCCAGTCCTGGAACAAGAGGTGGCTCTTCTTACCAGTGTCAATCCCTTACTTTGTCTTCTTGATCTCATCCCCTTTTCCTCAAGGATCCTGCTTCTATGACCCATTAATTTTGTCATTCTTGTTCCTTTATTTAATTTTCCATCTCTCATTTTCTGATTTCTTTCCTGATGCCTACAAGTATGTTTAATCTATTATTTTTTAAAAAGTCACTTTACTATTTTTGATGCTGTCTGCTTTCTCTACTCTTTCACAGCCAACTTCTTTTTAAAAGGATTTTATGCATTCCTTGCATCCATTTTTCAGTCTCTGACTTCTGTCCCTATCATTGTCCCCACTGGTTCTCTCCAAGATCATCACTGATCTCTTTATATCTAAAATCCCATGACTTTTTCCTTAGTAAAAGTCTTTTTTAGTTTTTGCAAGGCATTGGGGTTAAGTGTTTTGCCCAAGGACACACAGCTAGGTAATTATGAAGTGTCTGAGGCTGGATTTGAACTCAGGTACTCCTGACTCCAGGGCCAGTGCTCTATCTACTGCGCCACCTAGCCACCCTAGTAAAAATCTTTATTGATCTTCTTTTAGTGGTTGATACTGTCAGCTACTCTTTTCTTCCTGGATTATCACAACACTGATCTCTTGATTTTCCTACCTGACTGGCCACTCTTCATTCTCCTCTGCAGGATTGTTATCCTGCCCCTTATGGAGGAATCCCCAGTGCTCTCTCCTTTATAGAAATCCCATCTTGGTCATCTCATTAACTCTCATGAATTCAGCTAGCATCTCTGTACAACCCTCATCACTCTGGAGTCTCAGGCAGTCAATTCCCTATCTCCAACTGGGCCAGTTTGGTAGCTTGTATGACCTATGAGTATCTTGAATACAATGTACTGAAAACCAAACTCATTATTTTCATCTCAGTACCTTACTCCTGCCCTTTCCCTATCGTGGTACTACCTTTAAATCACTCAGATTTGTACATAGGAGTCATCCTTGATTTTTTTAGTCTAACCTCCCTCCCTTCAATAAAGAGTAAGTTTATTGATATTTTATTTTTCCAATTACATGTTATTATGAAAGTTTTTCAACATTCATCCACTTAGGGGTGGCTAGGTGGTGCAGTGCTTAGAGCACAGGCCCTGGAGTCAGGAGTACCTGAGTTCAAATCCGACCTAAGACAATAATTATCTAATAATTATTTCACTTAACCCCATTTGCCTTGCAATAAACTAAAAACAACAATGACAACAAAAAAGCATTCATCCGCTTGCATATTTCCAAGTTGTTCCCTTCCTTCCCACTCTGTTTCCTTCAGCAACCAACAGTCTGGTAAAAGTTGTACATGTACGTTTGTGTTTAACATGTTTACATATTAGTTGTTTTGTATATAAGGAAGTAGGACCAAGGGAAAAGAAAGAAAATCATGGGATGGATAGGAAGGAAAAACAAGAATTTTTTAAAAAAGTGAACATAGTAACCATTTAGATTCTAAGGTTTTATTTATTTATTTTTTGTTTGTTTCCCTTTGGATATGTATGGCATTGTCCATAATAGGTACTCCATTATCCTAGATCTCTGAACTGCTGAGAGGAGCTGATTCATGATACTTGATTATCTCACAGTGTTGTTCTCTTGGTTCTTCCTTTGCTCAACAGCAATTTGTATAATTCTTTCCATGCCCTAAAGTCTGACGTTATTTGCATAATATATATCAAATTTGTCTTCTCTCCTTTCCCACTGTCTCTTTTCCATCTCTAGTGCATCCTCCATGCAGCTTCCATCCTGATGTTCATAAGCTACTGGTCTGACCTTGTCACTCTCCTTGAGGATCTCAGGGGCTTCCTGTTGCCTTAGCATAAAACCTAGACCCCTCTTCCTGGCCTTTCAGCCCCTTCACAGTCTGGCTTCCATATGATTTTCCAGGCTGATTAGACATTTTTCCTCCTCTCTTACCTTTAATTTTCTTAGCTGTAAACATGTTTCCCACCTAGTTGGCAGGAATTGTCTCATTGTTGTGCCCAGCACATAGTAGGCATTTTATGAATATTTGACTGGTTTATTCCTGAGCTTTGTTTAACCTATTCATTTATTAGGTGTAATATTGAATTGAAGTGAGTTAACTTACCTGACACTGTGACAGGAATTTCCATTCATTTATCTTTCTTTATTTGCATCTCTTTCCTTTTTTGTATATGTATCTTTATAAATCTGAACTTATTCAGTTAGGAAACTGGAATATATAACTTAAAAAGCAACATGAACAAACAAAGCTAATTTTTAGATTTGATACTATTTTTAAAAAAATTTTTATATTTTTCACATTTATTTATTTGTTGAAAAACAATTAAGGGAGGTGGAGGAAAATGAGAATGATGCAGAAAAATCATGAAAACCAAATCAGCTTGGTGAAAGAAATAAAAAAAATATGATAATTTTTAACCAGTCATTTTTGGGGGTTTATTTTATATTATTACAATAGTTTTGTTATAACAGTAAATATAACCCCTCCCCCCAAGAAGATGAGAAATCTAAAGAATAGTGAAAGGGGGGGGGGGGAAGATGTACTTCAGTCTGTGTTCAGATTCCAGTGGCTCTATCTCTGAAATGAGTTGCCTTCTTTATCATAAGTCTACCAGGGAAGTTGCTTCAATATTTTTCCCACAGATGTTATTACAGGCTGTATTTCCCTTGACTCTATTTCTCCCCACTCTCATTTATTCTATTCTCTCTCTCCTTCCATCCTGTCCCTGAGCAAAAGTGTGTTGTATCTGAATACCCTCTCCCACAATTTTCCCTCTCTTCTATCACCTATTCCTCCCCCCCCATTCCCTCTTATCCCATTCCTTTATTTTTTTCTAGGGTAAGATAGATTTCTATACCCTATTCAGTGTGTATGTTATTTCATCTCTGAACCATTTCTGAGAATGAAGGCTCACTCACTCCCTCCTCACCTTCCCCCATTCTACTTCATTGAAAAAGCTTTTTCTTGACTCTTCTGTGAAATATCTTAGCCCATTCTTCCTCTCCTCTTAGCCCATTCTTCCTCTCCTTTCTCTTCCTCCCAGTACTTTCCTTTATCACCCATTGACTCCATCTTTTTACTATATTATACCATTGTATTCCACTCCTTCCTGTGTCCTGTCTATATATGCTCCTTCTGACAGCTCTTATAAATGAGAAAGTTCATATGAATTATCAGTAACTTCTTCCCATGAAGGAATACAAACAATTCAACATCATTAAGTTCCTCATAGTTAGTCTTTCTCATCCACTCCCTCTATAGTTCACCAGAGTCCTGTACTTGAAAATCAAACTTTCTTTTAAGCTCTGGTTGTTTCAGTAGGAAAGCTTGAAAGTCCCCTAAGTTCATCTGGGTAGTTAATCCTTGGTTGTAAACCAAGATCTTTTGCCTTCTGGAATATCATATTCCAATCTCTAAGAGAGCCCTTAATGTATATTCTGCTAGATTTTGTGTAATCCTGATTTATAGAGCCATGGTAGTTGAATTGTTTGTTTCTGGCAGCTTTTACTATTTTATCTTTGACTTGAGAGTTTTGGAATTTGGCTATAACATTCCTAGAAGTTTTTCTTTTGGGATCTCTTTCAGGAGGTGACTGGTGAATTGCCTCAATTTATATTTTATCCTCTCTGCTTCTAGGATCACAGGGCAATGTTGTTCTATTATTTCTTGAAAATTGAAGTCTAGGCTCTTTTCCTAGTCATGACTTTCAGGTAGCTCAATAATTTAAAAATTATTTCTTCTGGATCTGTTTTTGAGGTCGGTTGTTTTTCCAATGAGATATTTCACATTGTCATTGGCTTCCTTTAGTTCCATTCTGCATTTGAAGGAGTTATTTTCTTCAGAGAGCTTTTTCATCTCCTTTTCCATTTGGCCAATTCTGCTTTTTAAGGTATTCTCCTCATTTGCCTTTTGTTTTGCTTTTTCCATTTTGCCTAAACTGGTTTTTAAACATATTATTTTCTTCAGCATTTTTTTTATTTCTTTCACCAAACTGCTGATTTGGTTTTCATGATTTTTCTGCATAGCTCTCATTTCTCCTCCCAATTTTTCTTCCACCTCCCTTAATTGCTTTTCAAAGTCTTTTTTGAGCTTATCCATAGTCTGAGCCCATTTTCTATTTCTCCTGGAGGTTTTGGATACAGAAGCTTTGATTTTGTAGTCATCTGAGTATGTGTTTTGATCTTCCATGGAACCAAAGTAATTTTCTATGGTCAGATTCTTCTTTTTCTGTTGTTTACTCATTTCCTCAGCCCAAGACTAATTTGCAGCACTTCTAAAGCTTTGGGTTTGTTTGTTTTTTTAATGGGATTCCCCCACTGGGACCTTTATTCCTCCAGGGTGTTATGCTCTCTTGCCTGTGTTTTGATATGTAGATGACCATAGGAGCTCCCCTTTGTCCTGGCTGGAGCTATGAGGAGGGTCCCTGCTCTGCTGTCTTAGTATGGAAAGCCAAGCTGCAACCTGGATCTGAGTGTGAGCAAACAGCAGAGTCCTGCCCTGGGGAGAGCAGAGAGATTTCTGCAGTCTCCCCGACCCCCTTACTGTAAGTAAGGGCTGCACTCTGGAGGTACAGGCTGGTTTCCCCCTGATACTTGCTGCAGGTTCTGTGGCTGGTGTTCCTTACTCCACACTCATTCTAGTGTAGCAGAGTCCTCTCACCGCCCCTTCAAGCTGTTCCCCGGGATGACTGGGCTGGGCTGCACTGTGGTCCTGGCTATTTTCCAACTCTTGGCCCTGGTGAAATACCTTTCCTGCAGAACTTCTAAGTTATCTTGGACTTTCTGTGGGTTCTTCTGCTCAAAATTTTGGCTACAGTCACAATTTGACAGCTTTTGGAGTTTTGGGGGGAAGGAGTTTCTGGGAAATGCTGCCTTCAGGCTGCTATCTTGGCTCCGCTCCCCCATCATTTTTTATAAAGTTTTGAGTTTTACAGTTTTTCTCCCTTTCCCAACAGAAAGCAGTCTGACATAGGCTCTTTATTTATGACCATACTAAACTTAGATTAATATTGAACATGTTGTCAGAGAGAAAAGTCAGATCCAGAAAGAAGAAATAAAACAGAGAGAAAAAAGATAATACATTAGACAACTTTTAAAAATTGAAGATAATAAGCTTTGGTCTTCATTCAAACTCCATAATTCCTTCTCTGGATTTGGATAGTATTTTCCATCACAAGTCTTTTATAATTGTCTTTGATTATTGTACTGCTGAAATTAACAGGTCCATCATGGTTGATCAGGACCCCATGTTATCTTCTGGTTCTGTTTATTTCATTCAACACCAATTCATGCAAGTCTTTCCAGGCTTTTCTGAAAAACCATCCCTCATGATTTGTTATAGAATAATAGTGTACCATCACATACATATATCACAATTTGTTTAGCCATGCCCCAATTGAGGGGTACCCTCTCAATTACCTATTCTTTGCCACAACAAAAAGAGCTGCTACGAATATTTTTGTACATGTGTAATTTTTACCCTTTTTCATGATTGATTAGAAACTATTTTAAGAGCAGAAGGAAAGTGATTTGGGGTTAATGAGGATGTATAATACCATCTTAGTTGTTTATGTTAATATGTTAAAAAATAAGCCTTGCTCACTGTTCTAGGAGTCTCATAATCTAATTGAGGAAGGGTAGAATAACATATATTCAACCAAAATATTCTAACTTAAAAACACTCACTTTCCTGCCCTGACACATTAAGCAAGGTTTCTGGCCCTTCTGACTAGGCTTGTATTTCTTTCTGTCTCTGTCTCTGTCTCTGTCTCTCTCTCTCTCTCTCTCTCTAATTTATTTTTATTAAATATATTATTTGAGTTTTACAATTTTCCCCCCAATCTTGCTTCCCTCCCCCACCCCCCCACGGAGAGCACTCTGTCAGTCTTTACTTTGTTTCCATGTTGTACCTTGATCCAAATTGGGTGTGATGAGAGAGAAATCATATCCTTAAAGAAGAGAAGTCTCAGAGGTACAAGATCAGACAATAAGATATCTGGTTTTTTTTTCTAAATTAAAGGGAATAGTCCTTGTACTTTATTCAAACTCCACAGCTCCTTATCTGGATACAGATGCCACTCTCCTTTGCAGACAGTCCAATATTGTTCCTGATTGTGGCACTGATGGAATGAGCAAGTCCTTCAAGGTTGAACATCACTCCCATGTTGCTGTTAGGATGTACAGTGTTTTTCTGGTTCTGCTCATCTCACTCAGCATCAGTTCATGCAAATCCCTCCAGGCTTCCCTGAAATCCCGTCCCTCCTGGTTTCTAATAGAACAATAGTGTTCCATGACATATATATACCACAGTTTGCTAAGCCATTCCCCAATTGAAGGACATTTACTTGATTTCCAATTCTTTGCCACCACAAACAGGGCTGCTATAAATATTTTTGTACAAGTAATGTTTTTACCCTTTTTTCCTCATCTCTTCAGGGTATAGACCCAGTAGTGGTATTGCTGGGTCAAAGGGTATGCACATTTTTGTTGCCCATTGGGCATAGTTCTCCATAGCTCTCCAGAAGGGTTGGATGAGTTCACAGCTCCACCAACAGTGTTCTCTCTCTCTCTCTCTCTCTTTCTGTCCCTCTCTCCCCACCTCCCCACTCTCCTTACCCCACCCCAGTTTCTCTTCTAATCTAGGCACAATATGCTGGCTCCAGACTCAGGTTTCTTAAACCCCAGCTTTTGATGATGTAAGACTTGAAACCAGGTCCTCATAGCATCAAAGCTAGGTCCCCATCCATGAAACTGTGTTTCACATAAAAAGTCCTCCCAGACCCACATCATACTAGCTTTAGGATAATTACCCACATCATGCTAGCTTTAGAATAATTACCTACCAATTTTTCAAACTTCAGGTATGATCTCTCACCTACTCCCCATCAGTTCACTTCTGATTATAATAAAAACTGTTCTTAACCTAAAAATGGATGGATTCCAAAGGTTCATTATGTAACTTAAAAGTTATTTGCTTTGGCACACCAGTAGAATTCTCCCTTGTTACAAAAAATCTGAATAGACTGAGCAAACCTAATCATTAACTATATCTTCAACTATTCCCATAGCTTCAGAACTGGGAGGGGAATTAGACGTCATCTCATCAAATCACCTCATTTCACAGATGAGGAAATTGATTCCCAGAGAATTTAAGCCACTTGCTTGAGGGGAGGTGATGACATGTTTCCTTGACATCCTTATGAAGTCAGACTTGGTCTCAGTGTTGATTGGAATACTGTGGTTTTTTGTTGCATTTGGAATATATTTTCCTCTGGGAATAATATTCTGTTCAATTGGTTTGGTTTGATAAAATCAACTATTTTCAGTGTATATTTTTGCTCCTAATTTTGTGCTTTGATTTTCAGAATTTCTGTTTTGTTTAATTAGTGACTTGATCTGTGCTTTCTCAGTATCTCTGTGCCCCTTTCCAGGGGGCCCCTACCCCATCCCCTTGTCTCTCAGTGAGGGTATTTAGAGATACA
This sequence comes from Macrotis lagotis, assembly GCF_037893015.1. Classification (NCBI taxonomy): domain Eukaryota; kingdom Metazoa; phylum Chordata; class Mammalia; order Peramelemorphia; family Peramelidae; genus Macrotis; species Macrotis lagotis. The sequence goes on along the minus strand of NC_133659.1, from coordinate 156,808,648 downwards.
AATGTTTCCAAAAGAAACTGCTTTGGTTGCATCCTAAAAATGTTGATGTGCTGTCTCAATGTTATCATTATCTTTAGGGTTTTTTTTTTTTTTAGGCTTTTTGCAAGGCAATGGGGTTAAGTGGCTTGCCCAAGGCCACCCAGCTAGGTAATTGTTAAGTGTCTGAGGCCAAATTTGAACTGTGCTGTATGTATGTATTGAACCACCTAGCTGCCTTCTATCATTATCTTTAATGAAATAATTGATTGGGTTTGGGTTTTTTTGGCAAGGCAGTGGGGTTAAGTGACTTGCCCAAAGTCATACAGCTAAGTAATTAATAAGTGTCTGTGACCATATTTGAACTCAGTTCCTCCTGACTCCTGGACTGGTACTCCATCCACTTTGCCCATCTAGCTGCCCCAGTTGTTTGATGACTATGATCAACCCAACTATTCTTTAAAATTAAGTTTCCAAGTCTCTAAAATTTTCAATCGTTGCTTCAAAGACTCTTATTAAATATAATTTTATTCTGTTATGATCCATAAAAGATGCATTTAATATTTCTAATTTTCTGCATTTTTGTGAGGTTTTTGTGCCCTAACTCATGATCAATTTTGAAAAGACACCGTAACACAGCTGAACAGTAGAAGCACTCCTTTCCTATTCTTGCTCAGTAATATTTAGAGGCCTAGACCAAATATTTTAAATGATGTTTACATTTCTAGGGCAACACACAAAAACCGGTTTAACCCATAAAACAGGTAGCTGAATAGTACTTTGAATACTAACCTAAATTATAGCCATGCAAGGCAGAAGGGACTTTATAGTCATACTTTTGTATTGTTTACACACAGCCAGTTAAAACAAACATGGATTCTTGAAAAACAAGAAGTTCCAAAAAAAAAAGTTTAATAGGGAAGTAGACAGGAGGATTGAATATTATCAGTCAACCAATAGATGTTTACTGAGTGCCTACCATGTGATTTCCTACCCCACCTCCTACTATGCTCCTGTGGACTCTACTATTATGCTCCCAGGAACCTGATCATCTTGAGAGCACATCACCCTGGTACTCACCCCCTCACTAGAAACTTCTGTCTCAACAATTTGGTCTGAAGAGTAGAGCTAAGAACTCCCCAGGATGCCAACCATCCTTCATTATTCATCTGGATCCTGACTTCTTCATCCTGCCTCCACTGCTGGGACCTTCTCCTTACCCCTTTTCAGCTTCCCTTTATGTGGTCTTCCCCTCACAGATTGTAAGTACTTGAAGGCAGGACCGCCTATCTTTTTTATATTTGTTTCCAGCACTTAGCACAGGTACATAGCAGATGTCTAATAAATGTCTATTGACTGACAAGATTCTTTCTCTTTCTCTGTCTCTTTCTGTCTCTCTCTGTCACACACACACACACACACACACACACACACACACACAAAACCACATACCAGGGCTTACTGTATTTGTAACCAAAGAGTTTGCACAAAGTTTATAAGCAATTGCAAGGGGAACTTAAAGTTCTTCTACTCCAATTCCCTTAACTGATGGAAGAATACTTTCTCTAGGTCAAATAGGAATTACTTAATGATATTAGGCATCCTTGGATTTAAAGGTAGGGCCTTTCCATGAGGTATTTGACCTTTAGGTTTTTCTTCTCATAATGCTCCCTACTCATAATACTCCAGATGCATTGGAGAACTTACATCACCACTTAGCACATTGGAAATACTTTGAGCCATTAAGCAACTTTCAGCTGCTGGAGTTGTTGATCAGTGATTATTAATCTGAAGTCATTTGAATTAATTATTACTATCATAACAGTTTTACAGCATATAGAAGGTAAATGTTCCATTGGATTTTAGAGATCTCTTATTATCTGCCTTTATTAACATAGGAGATTAGACTCACGATGAAATCATTAAGGAATGACTTTCCACCATTTTAAACCTGTTAGTAATATAAATCTCTAGGTAGGTAACAAGCATCCAGTAAATGTTTAATAAAGGCCAGGTTCTATGCTACACTAGCTGTGCAAAGCTAAAAGAAAGGCAACCTTTGCTCTTGAGGCACTTCCATTCTAGTTGGAAAGGACAATATATTAGGGGGGAGAGGGAAGGAGAAATGTGAGTTACCTGGGCAAAGGCCATGGGAGCAAAGTCATTCAAGTTAATAATTCAGCTGAGAGACAACTAACCAGGGCTCGTCTAGACTGGTTTCCAAAATGGAGTCCAGAAAAAGTTTGTGAATGGGAAATGGGACCTTAACCTAGTGGAAATGATATTGGGGGAATAAGTGAAGTTCCAGAGTGAGTCATGGTGATAAAGTCATTGGAATTAAGAAGGAAAAGGAGACCTTCAGAGGCATTCCTAAATAATATATAGATGGTAGGTATAAATGAGAGTAGAGGCAAAGAGAGGGATATGAGCACTATGAGGCAACATGGAATAGGGGATGAAGAGTCAATCTTAGATTTAAGAAAGCCAGAGTTCAAATCTACCCATCTCTACATATACTGGCCAGTCCTATACCTCAGCATCCTTAGACAACTCCCTAAAAATATTTGTTTCTTAGCATCGGCCAAACTGCTGGTGGAGTTGGTTATTCATGAGGAATTCCCTGCATCACTAAAATCCCAGGTATAGATGCCCTGTCACTCCATTTGATAAATAAATAGATGAATTGCAGAACGAGAGGAGCAAGGTAGAAGATTATTTCCTGATAGGGAAAAGGGGAGTTGACAAATAAGAGTGGACAAGTAAACATTTTGGCCATAGTTAAAAATTGTTTTTGTATCTGTCCAAACTTATGGAGGCCACAGTCATGGATATCACACCAGTATAGTAATTAATTGATTAAACAAAACCCCTTTTTTTTTCCTTCTAGGCCAAGATCAATGCCCTTGAGAAGGATGTGGGTATGCAAGAGTTTAATTTGGAAAAGGTATGCAACTTGGAGATGCTGCGAAGAAATTTCAGAGGATGAATGGCCATAAATTTTGGACAAATCCTGAATTTTATTCTTAGTTCTCTCATTGATTTATGAGGTAGTTGCCCTTAGCTTTATCCTGCCCTTATGAATGAATAAATATTCTTTGCAGGAAAAGGGATATTGGAAGATTTGAGGAGGTGGTTTCCTATATACATTCATACTGCTCTTTGAAGTGACTGGAATCCTTTTTTGTTATTGAAAAGAAAAACATGATTTAAAACAGCATAAAAGAATTATTTCAAATAGCTTAGTAACATTAATTGTAGATAATTCTAGATGTAAGAGTACAGACAGCATCTTCTCTGGAATAGCATTCTTTCTTTAGGGAGTTAAATTGGGTAATTAGTGTTTGATGTTGTTCTGTTCACAGGCCCGTTTGGAAGTGTATCGTTTTGGGATCACTGGTTATGAAAAAGGGAAAGAACGGATTCTGGAGCAGGAGAGAGCCATAATGCTGGGTGCTAAGGTTAGGTGTTCCTTTGTGCCTTTAGGTGCCATTTAGGTGGTAAGGGGGAAAGACAGATTTTGAAAGGGACTTTTGGGAAACTATATTGGGAGTTGTCTCAAAATTGCCATTGAGTTAAAGTCAGTGATGTGTGTCCCTTTTATTTCATTATAGCCTCCAAAAAATAACCACGTGAATTACAAGGTTTTGCAAGAGCAGATCAAAGAAAAAAAAGCAGCAAAGGAAGAAGAGAAAAGAATGGTGGGTATGATCTTTTTCTTTTATTGATTTTTATACCTTGAAAAGATTTTGTGTGTTTAAGTTACCATGGCCTGCCAGTTTAATTCTGAATGGGAAGTCAAGTCAGATATTTATTAAGCCTTGCTATGTACCAATGTTATTGTAAATGGTGCGGACACAAAGAAAGGCAAAAATTAGTTTCTATTCTCAAAGAGTTCTCAGTCTGATGAAGGTGATAATGCAAATCTACAACTAATGGATACAGGATAAATTGGGGGTGATTGTAGAGGAAGGACACTAAAATGATGATGGTGAGGATGATTTTGTTGGTAACTCTCATTTATATAATGCTTACTATGTGCCAGGGACTTTAACAATTATCTCATTTGAGCCTCACCACAACTCTGGGAGATAGGTTTTCTTATTAACTATTTTATAAATGAGGAAACTAAGGCAAGCAGGCTAAGTAACTTCTGCTAAGTCATGCAGTCTTACTTCAATATATAGGAATCTATTTTGTTTGCAGTTTTTTGCTACCATGAAAAGTGCTACTATAAATATTAGTGTATTTGGAGCCTTTCTTTTTGGTGGTGATCTCTTTGGTTAAAGGCTTAGCAGTGGAGTATATAGGCAAAAGAATATGGACTTTTTACTATTTGCTAATTTGCTGGGTGTAAAGTGGGATCTGAGGGTTGCCTTAATTTATATTTCTCATTATTAGTAAGATGGAACATTATATAGTTGATAAAAATATTTTTCCTAGTCAATTACCTCCATTCTTATCCTAGATGAAACAATTTTTTAATGTAAAAGTTCTACAAATTCATCAAAAATTATTTTATCTTTTCTAATCACCTCTATTTTTAATTAATTAAGCATTCATCTATCCACAACTGAAAAAAAGCATATAAATATGTTTAAGTCACTTTGAATTTATTGTAGACTGTGGTGTAACATGTAATTTCTGCTGGACTAATTTCCACTTTTCCCAGCAGTTGTTATCAAATACACACTTCTTTCCTATGTAATTCATTTTTGAGTTTACTCAATTATTGAGTTGTTTCTTATTCTTCGTTGTCTCTTTCACTGATTTACTTTTTGTATTTTTTTTCAACTAGTAGATAGAACATTTATTGTTTTATTATGTGCTAGGCATCATTGCTAAGAGTAGCAAGTATAGGCTAGCAAGACTGCCCTCAAGGACTTCACTTTCTAAAAGCTTACATTGTTCTAAAAAAACTTACATTGTTTAAAAATAAAATAAGTGGAGATGAAAAGAAGAGTAAGGGGAATTTATGACCCAATGACATGCTATGGAACTGGTAGCTGGAAAACACAGTGGAGGCTTAATTTCTTAGCAATATAAGATAAAAGCCCACAATGGTTTATGAGGTAGACTTTCAGGTTCCACTGAGGAGCAGATTAGGTTGAAGACCTGAGTGGAAGTGCCATAATTTGGAGCTGGTGACAATGAAATATGGTAGGGCTTCAGTTCCCAGCAGACTAAAGGAAGACTTCAACATTCCAAGTGGTTCCAAGAGTTGGAGTTCTAGTTTAGGGCGGAAGAGGAGGTGGGAAAGAAGATTGGAGGGGAGTTGGCATGATTTGGATCTGGTTATCAAGAAATACTAGGGGGTTTCGATTATGGCTGCTTCATAATAAGAATTTGAGGTCTGCAAGTTCTATTTTCCTTTTCATTACTACTTTTTCTTTTCCTTGTTACTCTAGTTCTGGCGAATTTTATACATGTATGGTTCTTCATATATTTGTTGAATTGAATGACCTATTAGAAATAAACTGTAAATGTCTTTATTAGAATCAATATTTTGTATTGACTTGGGAACTTTGCTAACTACTTTGACATAATTATTCTTTGAAATTCTGAAATTAGGCCCAGGTCACAGACACTCTCAGAAAAAAGAAGAGGAAAGGTTCAGAGGATAATCGGTGAGTGATAACCTGTGTTTCAAAAAGTCTTTAGTTAAATTCCTAATAAACTATATTTTTTTACTGATCTGATTATGGTCCTACTTCATCTGGTTTTGTCTTCAGTATAGGTTAGGGTAATTATGTTATCCTCAGTTTATATGTCAGAATACAAAGGCAGAGAAACTTCCCCCAAACAATATATCCCATTTCCACAAGCTGAACCTCTTTTTAGATTCACAGATCTTCTTGTCAGAATATTCAGTAACTTTAGATAGGCTCACAAACCTTTGAAATTAGCCCCTGGCTATACACAGCAATCTGAGATAGATATAGAACCAAGATGGACACTTCCAAACTCAGGACCAATTTCAAAGGAAAAAAATAAGATAAATTACAAGTTTTGTTACAGTCTGCAGTAACACAACCTTATAGATTCCTCTTCACTCTGACCTTTGCCAGCACCACAAGCAATTCACGGTTTTGTGAAACTATTTTGTTTCTAAGGCCTCCTCTAAGACCTTGGCTGCACATTTGTTGTCTTCACTTTTATGTCTCTTGAGACTGTCTCAGCCTAGCTGAAAAGGACACTCTCATTCTTTGTTTTTGGGAATGGAATAAGCATTTGTTAAGCATCTACTGTGAGCACCTTCTCTGTTTCAGCCACTATATAAAGTTCTACACTTATCTCATTCAATCATTTCTCACTGATTCTCACAACAACTCTGGAAGGGAGTTGCTATTATCCCCATTTTCAGATGAGCAAACTAAGGCAAAGCTAAATAACTTGCCAGAATCACACAGTAAATATCTGAGACCAGATTTGAACTTGGGTATTTCTGACTCCAGACCCTTCACTCTTATCTACATTATCACCTCCCTGGCTTTGCCATGTTATGTGATCCTAGATAAATCACGTAACCTCTCTGGGCCTCAATTTACTCATTTGTAAAATGAAAAGTGATTATTTTTTTTAAGAATATATATTTTATTGATGCCTTTTTTCTTTACAGTGTATACAGTATTCTCTTTGTGATCTCCTATCCCTCTACCATTAGAGGAAATATGTTTCATTATCTTTACTTTGGGACTATCTTTTTTTATGTGGCTTTTCCATTTTCTTTTACACAATACTGTGTGATATAGAACATGATTAATTTTCATAATTTCATAATTTCATTCTTTTGCTCTGATTTTCTTCATTTCGGTAACCTTTTACTTAAAAGTCTTTTTTTTTTCATTTATCATATACAAGATATTATTTGTGTATCATCATTCGGCTTAATTATATCCTCTTTTTTCTTATTTTAAACCTAGGAAATCCAAAAAGGAGAAATTGACTCCCAGTATTTTGTCAACAAGATCAGCAGGACAAATTGGAAAATTCAAAAATGGGACCTTGATTCTGAGTAGTGTGGATATCAAGAAAATAAATTCTTCTAAAATGATGAAATGAAGGTTTACTGAATCAGCTAAAAAAAAGAAAAGCTGAGGTAAACCCCTTTATTCTAAAAGAGTACATAAATTCACTTATGAATGCTTCTTTTTACATTATTATTATTAGGTCTTTTTTTCCAAATGGTTTATTTAATAAAAGTATGTTTTTATTGGTGTCTTTTGTTTTTACATCATCTTCATTATATCCTTCCTCCCAAAGAGCTATTTTGTCTTCTGACAAAAGGAAACAAAAAAGAGAAAAAGAAAGAATTCATTTAAAGCAATAGATAACTGAAGTCCAATGTTGTTTTCTGTGCTCCACAACCATCTTTGACCTCTGTCCACAAAGAAAGAAAAGTGCCTTCTTTCAGTCCCTTATCTGAAGTCAAACTCAGTCATTATCATTTCCTAGGATTTCATTTCTTTATTATTTTGATTTAATTTATTTTGAATTTTGCAGTTTTCCCCCTAATCTCTCTTCCCTCCCCCCACCCCCCACAGAAGTCTGTTAGTGTTTACATTGTTTCCATGGTATACATTGATCTAAGTTGAATGTGATAAGAGAGAAATCATGTAGGATTCCATTTCTATTGTTTTATTTTTACTGTTTCCATGAATATGTTATTTTCCTGGTTCTGTTTCACTCATCATCATTTCATAAAATTCTGGCCATATACCTCTGCCTTCCTCATTTCTTTCAGATTGTTTCTTTAGATATTAATCCATCACTACAAAAATGCTACTAAAAACATTCAAGTGTTTTTTTTTACCTTTTTATTAATGATTAGGGGTTTGAAGGAAGTGGGGGAGTGATATATACTTAACTATGTGATCTCTGCATTTTCCTGAGACTCATTTTACCCTTTAAGGAAATAAAAAAAATCATCCAGTCCTTCATGTCACATTTCAGAGTGGTGAGACACTGTGATGGTCAAAACCCAGAAATGACCAGTTTGTAATATGTCCTGAAAGACTTATAATGCATGTTAGTTTCTAATGTATTTTAGAGAAAGTTTAAGTTGAATGTTAGAGCTTAGAAGGACCTTAGTGATTATCTGATTCTGTCCATTTACTCTATAGATGAGAATACTGAGGTCCAATAGGGAAAGTGACTTGCTCGAGTTTACATAGACAGTAAGGAACAATGTTAGCATTCAAACTTAGTCCTCTTCAAATCTGATTCTCTTTTTCCCACTATACCATCATTTTCTGTCTCTTCTGAGTTATAAAGTATAAACTGACTTCAAGAAAGCTTACAAAAGTTTTCACCAGAATATGACTAATTATAAAAAAATAGTTCACTTTCCCCCAAATGCACATTCATTCCCATGTGTAGTAGTAATAGATAATGGGGGCTGTGCCAGTCACTTTACAAATGTATCATTTGATGCTCATAACCCCCCCTCAAAAAAGGTAGGTACTTTTATTATTCCTATTTTACATATGGGGAAATTGATAAAAAACAGAGGTTAAGTGACTTGCTCAGGTTCACACAGATCTGAAACGAGAATTAAACATGTCTCCCTGACTGAAAGCCTTTTAACACTGTCCAACCCCTGAAACCATGAGGCTCAACTATATTACTTTCAAAAGTTTGCTGCTTATCTGCATTCCTTCTGAATGTCCTTTTATTCTTATTTACATTTTTAAAAACTATTGAATTAATGGAACTTCTTTCCCTGCTTGATTATCTTGGTACCCAGTACTAGGGCTGGTGACCAGGTTGCTAGATCTTGCCTGTTTACTTGTGCAGCATATATCAGTGCAGTGATCTATAACTAAAAGTTTTAAGAGTAGATTACTGTCCAGTACAGTTTATCTCTGAATCATGAGTATGAGTTGTTCCCAGTTTCTGTAGGGCATAGATGACCTAACAGATTATAGTAATCTGACCTTACTTTCACTGCTAAAGGTCAAGTAGATTAGTCATCTCTCAGTTCCTCTTCATTAGATGAGTAAATCATATTTTTGTATACATTATCATATGCTTCTATATTAACGTGTGTGGTGTGTGTGTTTGTGTGTGTGTGTGTGTGTGTGTGTGTGTGTGTGTGAACAGTACCATTCTCTATCATGGAACTCTGCTCCCTGGTTCTTAGAATTACTCACCTCTGAGACACATATGACCATATCTATCACTGGAACATTTCTCCAATTGGAAAACTCAAAAGAACCATTCAAAGCTAATGATTTAAGCTAGACTAAGTTGGAGAATGATTGCTGATTGGCATGATGAGTCAATTAGAGTACCAAAAAACAGTCCAATAATTAGGCAATATGGTATGAACAACCCATAAAGGCTCTCTCACACACTAATAGGATAGATTTACAGAGCTATAGCAAAATTCTGTCATACATTTTACTGTCCTTCCATCTAATATCTGAGAATTAGTGAAATGGTGCAGTACTCTATAAAAGTAGTACTAAGAGAAAATTCCTTTTGAATGAATGAATAATCCCTTTATTAATCATTTATTATGTATACAGCACCATAGTTAGCTCTGGGAAACAAACTGACAAAAAGACATTTCCTGCTCTCCAGAGGCTCACATTCAAATTGGAGAAACAGTTTCAGCTGCAAGTTAGATGGAAATGTCCCATGATCATTGAGTGCAGTAGCAAGGCATACTGTTTCAATGTTTCTAACTGTAATGTTGAACAATTTGACAATGGCAAGATGGCAACAGCTTCTCTTTCTGAATCTTGACTGAAGCAGCTAAAGAAGTGGCTGCCAAGCTGCATCTCCATAGGGGATGTTTTCTAGTATAATAGCTGAGGGCCCTGGACTAGAAGCATTGCTGTTCTCAAAGCTCTTGGATTTAAATCCAGGATTCTGATCCATCTACATTAGACAGTGAAGGGAGATGATGGTCAATATGGCAGTGGTTTGACTTGTCTGGCATATACTTCTTACTGTCTCTTTAGAGTGGCCAGTTGTTTAAGCCAGATGGGCTTTGGGGCAGTGGATAGAGTCTCAGCCTGGAGTCAGGAAGACTCAAATTCCTGAGTTTAAACCTGACCTCAGCCACTTAATAGCTGTGTGACCCTGGGCAAGTCACTTACCCCTATTTGCCTCAGTTTCCTCATCTGTAAAATGAACTGAAGAAGGAAATGGCAAATCATTTCAGTATCTGCCAAGAAATAGAGTCTGAAATAACTGAAAAACAAAGACAGGTTTTTGCCTGCCCTATAAGTGGTCCATGGTTGGCATTCATAGGCTTTTTTCCCTACAGGAGCTGCTTTTCCAGATGATGTCTCTTCAGATGGTGTTGGAAGTAAGATGGGGTGCTGCCACTCCCAGATCTCATCTTTTTTTTTTTTTTTTTTTTGCAAGGCATTGGGTTTAAGTGGCTCCCCCAAGGCCACACAACTACATAATTATTAAGTGTCTAAGGCCAGATTTGAACTCAGATACTCCTGACTCCAGGGCCAGTGCTCTATCTACTGCGCCACCTAGCTGCCCCCAGATCTCATCTCTTAATGGCACTTATTAAGCCCTCATAGCTGGTAATGATGAGGAAAGTAGGTACCTTTTCCGCAATGATTTCTCCCCTCAATGCGAGATCTGGCCTGGAAGAAAATCTGGACTTTGCAACAAGACCACCACTTGTAGTTGATGCTGGCAATTTTCCTAATATTAGCTAATACAGTCAGTAATTCTCTTACCTGTTTTTTAGGGAAAGACGATCTAGATAGATACTTGCTTTTTTCTGAGTCAAGTGCTGTCAAGTATTTAGGAAAGGGCTCCTCAAATTTACAACTGAACCAGTTTGGATGACCTTTTTATTAAGAATCTAAGAAGGAGGGGTGGCTAGGTGGCATAATGGATAAAGCACTGGCCTTGGAGTCAGTAGTACCTGGGTTCAAAAACGGCCCCAGACACTTAATAATTACCTAGCTGTGTGGCCTTGGGCGAGCCACTTCACCCCATTTGCCTTGCAAAAACCTAAAAAAAAAAAAAGAATCTAAGAGGGTGTGTGTGTGTGTGTGTGTGTTTATTGGATAGATCAGTGACCTTGAAGGCAGGATAGTTGCTGGAGAAAAATCTGAGTTTTGAGTTATGGTTATCTTTACAGGACCAAGGAAGCTACAGCCTCAGTGTTAGCAGGAGCAAGATGCTTGAGATTAATCAGAATTGGAAGTTAGGTAAAACATGAGGGAGAATGGGAGAAGTGGACAAGTGACTAAAAATTAAATAAATTTTACCATTTAAGAGCAATTTTGGACCAAGGGGAAAGAGTTCAGGCAAAAATTTTACTTAAAGATTTCAGTGAATACCTTCCTCAAGAGAGTCTTGAAATTAGAATAGAAGAGCACTTTAGCCTAGGCAATCTGATGGGTAGGAATTTTTACCAATCCCCGACCAAGATTTTTCAGCACCTCATATGAGCAAGTCCTAACCCTGACCTCAAGCAACTTACTCTAGATAGATCGATCGATCTAGATATATATGTATGTGCAAAACAGGTACAAGATAACCTAGTCAGGAAGGCAGATGTGAGGAAAAAGGTCTGCCAAAGCCAAGTTCTTGAGTGTAATCTTGTAGAAAACCAGTGATTCTAAAACAAGGAGCACCACTCCATGCAATGAAGATAGTGAGTACAAAGGTATATTGCAATATGGAATCTAATACATGAGGAACATCAAGAAAACCAGTTTAGCTGGACCATAGAGTCCATGGAAGGAAATAATATGTAATAAGCTAGGAAGGTAGGTCACAGCCTGGTTACAAATCCCAAACAGGAATGTATTTGATCCTGGAGATGATAGTGTTTAAGTATTAAAAAAAACAAAACCCTTTCAGTTTCTCTAGAAATATTAAAAAATCATACTTTCCTATTCCAAAAAGCCCTTTCCAAATCCTGGGGAAAAACCTCTTTGAAAACATGGGTGATAACTGATTTTGGCTCTTGTTCTTAGAACTCCCCACCCACCTGAATTAATAACTAGGATCCACCCTTCTCCATTGAGAAAGAATTTGTTTCCTATAGGAGTGAGAGGAGTTGCCCATGAGGGAATGAACTTAGTTACCAAACAATTCTGGAACCTTCGCTTAAACTGTATGGTGTGATCTTTCCTTGTTCAAGATAACTCATCTGATGTCTTCTTGGGGCAAAGAAAATGGGTTGGATAGCATAAGTAGCTATACCAGTTTGGACATGTCTAAGCTAGAAACAACTTGGATATAGAAAGATTGTGTGTGTATACATTCAGGTTGTATCATAGGTAGATATTTATAAACTAAATTATGTGAACTTATTTAAAAAGGTAAATTAAGCATAATTTTAGTATAAATGGTGAACCTAAAGTGCATATAATATTAGTATTGATTTTTTTCATTGACAGGGGAACTATTGGAAACTAGAGTTCAGAAGAGTCAAAATTATGCTGTAGGAAAATCACTAGTGGCTATGTAGAGGATGGATTGGTGTAAAGAAACCTGAAATGGGGAAGTAAGTTTTGAGAGCTTTTTCATTGATACAATTGAGATATAATGAGGAGTATGGTGGATGTGAGAACAGTGAATTGTGAATAGATGTATTAAATGTGGAAATAAAAAGAAAAAGATTTGACTACTTAGGATGAGTGAGAATGAGGAGTCAAGGATGACACCAAGGTTGACAGTGGTTATTGGGAGAGCCTAATAAGGGATAGTTTTTTCAAAAAATACTTGTTTTTCCAATTACACGCAATGGTAGTTTTTACCATTCCTTTTTTTTTTGGCAAGGTTCTGAATTTTACAATTTTTCTTCTTCCCTCCTCCCCTACCCCTGACAGAAGGAAATCTGATATAAGCTCTATATTTATACTATGCTAAATATAGATCGATGTTGAACATGTTGTGGGAGAAGAAGCAGATCCAAATAGAAGAAAGAAAACATTAGAGAAAAAGTGACATTAGACAACTTTTAAAATTTGAAGATAATAAGTTTTGGTCTTCATTTAGACTCTACAGTTTCTTCTGAATATGGATGGTATTTTTCATCACAAGTAAGAGATAGTTTTTGAAAAGATAGTTCACTCTGTTTTGGACATGTTAAGTTTGAAATGTGTATCCAGTTCAAACTATTCAATATGCTGTTTGGAATGCAGGATTGGAATTTGGGAGAGACTAAGCTTGGGAGTCATCTGCACAGAGATGATCTATCATTAAACTTAGTAAAATTTCTTGGTTTAAGGACCATTTCACCAGGTGAAAGAGTATAGGGAGAAAAAAGTAAAGGAACCTCAGAGAAAGGAGCCTTGTATAGTCACAATTAGGGGGGAGTAAAATGGATGAAAATTTAGTAAGAGAAATTGAGTAGGAGTTGGACAGGTAGGAGAGCCAAGACAGAATAGTGTGACAAAAACTCATCAGGGAGAGAGTATCCAGGAAGACAGGGTAGTCAGTAATGTCTGAGAGATCAAGAAAGAGTGAGAACTGAGAAGGGGTCATTAGATTTGGTGTTTAAGGGATCATAAATTACTCTGGAAAGGGTTTCAATTTTCAGGTGTCAGAAGCCAGATAACACAGAATTAAGAAGAGTGAGAGGAAATGGAAGAAAGGAAGGGGATAGGGTGGGAGAGAAAGAGAAACCATTTATTTTTATTATGCATTAGGCACAGTTATTGTCAGAAGGACCTTGACTTCAGAGAGGTGATGCCAAGACATGCAAAGAAATGGGATTCGTGTGTGTGTGTGTGTGTGTGTGTGTGTGTGTGTGTGTGTTCACACTGGTGGAGGGAGAGTTGTGCAAAGTCATCAAGTCATCAGCCTCACTTTCTCCTCTAGAGCTATCTGGGGTCCAGTAAGCAGGTATAGATAAGGATGACTGGAGATGGCCCTGAATGCAGTAAGAGACCTTAACCTTTTTAAGCTAGATCTTTAATGGCTCTTATTTTGACTGAGACTTCCCATTCAGTGAATAAGACTAGGTGAGAAAAAAATGAGGCAGAGAGAGTGGCTTCTTTGACCTAGTCCAAAAATAAAATCAATCTGGGTGAGGAAGACCCTCATGGTTTCTGACCAAAACAGAAGCAATTGCTGTTTTCTTTTGCTTTTAGCCAATCAGGACCCAAACTATGACCAAATGGAGCTTGTCCTGGGATCTGCTGTTGGTCAATCCACTAGAACCAGAGTGATTTGAGGCCTATAAACCCAAGATAAATTCTGAAGACAACTTGCAAACAAGACAATCCCTGCCCACATTCTAATGAGAGGAGAGGAAACCAAAAAGAGGGCTAGATATAGTCTTTTTGGAAGTAGTATTGGGACCTGGTTTGGGACAAGATAAAATGAAAGTCCCCCCATCAGAATCCAGCTTCCCAGGCGACAAGGCTAAGATTCCTATGGGAGAGAAAATGAAAATGACAGCTGGGGTGCAGGCAACATGGTATAGGAAACTTACTTAACTAGTTTGGCTTCCTAGAACAGAATCCAAGATTCCAGTGGGAAATAGGAAAGTTTTTTAGATCATGCTTTTACCCTTTAAATAATGTTAGTACAATAATTGAAGGTGATACCTGTCAGATCTATGGAGAGGGAAGCAGTTTATGACCAAGGAAAAGATGGAGAACATTAAAAACAAACTAGATAATTTTGATTATATTGAATTAAAAAGCTTTTGCACAGACAAAACCACTATAAACCAAAATCAAAAGAAATGTAAACTGGGAAACAATTTTTACAACTAGTATTTCTGACAGGACTAATTTCTAAAATATACAGAGAACTGAGTCAAATTTTAAAAAAACTCATTCCTCTGACAAATGGTCAAAGGATATGCAGAGGCAATTTACAGATGAGGAAATCAAAGTGATCCAGTCATATAAAAAATTGCTCTAAATAACTACTTATTAGAGAATTGCAAATTAAAGATTCTCTGAAGTAGCACCTCACACCTCTCAGACAAGCCAATGTGATCAGAAAGGACAATGATCAATGTTGGAAGGGATGTGGGAAATCTGGGACACTGATGCATTGTTGGTGGAGCTGTGAACTCATCCAACCTTTCTGGAGAGCAATTTGGAATTATGCCAAAGGGCAACAAAATGTGCATACCCTTCCATCCAGCTACTGGGTCTGTACCCCGAAGAGATCATGAAAAAGGGTTAAAAACTTCACTTGTACAAAAATATTCACAGTAGCCTTGTTTGTGGTGGCAAAGAATTGGAAATTGAGTGAATGTGGGGAATGACTGAACAAATTGTGGTATTGTGTACATTATGGAACTCTATTGTTCTACTAGAAACCAGGAGGGATGGGAATTCAGGGAAGCCTGGAAGGATTTGTATGAACTGATGCTGAACGAGATTAGTAGAACCCTAACAGCTACATGGGGGTGATGATCAGCCTTAGTGGATTTACTCATTTCATAGTGCAACAATCAGGCACAATTTGGGGTATCTGTGATGGAGAATACCATCTGTATCCAGAAAAAGAACTGTGAAGTTTGAACAAAAACCAAAGACCAAAATTTTTTTAAAAGTTCTTATTATGTAAATTTTCTATCTTATACTTTATTTCTTTTCTTAAGGATATGATTTTTCTCTCATCACATTCAACTTAGATCAATGTATACTATGGAAACAATGTAAAGACTAGCAGACTGTCTTCTGTGCGGGGTGGAGGGAGGAAGTGAGATTAGGGGAAAAATTGTAAAATTCAAAATAAATAGATGAATTAAATAAAAATAATTGAACTTGATAAGCTTTGGTCTTTGTTTAAAACCCACAGTTCCTTCTCTGGATACAGATAGTATTCTCCATTACATATCCCCTAAAATTGCCCCTGATTATTGCATGGTTGGAATGAGCAAGTCCATCAAGATTGATCATTACTCCATGTTGTTAGGATATACAATGTTCTTCTGGTTCTGCTCATCTCACTCAGCATCAATTCATGCAGGTCTTTCCAGGCTTTTCTGAAATTCCATTCCTTATGATTTCTAATAGAAAATAATGTTCCATCACATACACATACCACAATTTGTTCAGCCATTCCCGAATTGATGGGCATCCCCTCAATTTCCAACACTTTGTCATTATAAATAGAGCTGATATGAATATTTTTGTACATGTGAGATTTTACCCTTTTTCATGATCTGTTCAGGTTATAGATCCAGTTAGTGGTATTGTTGGATAAGAGGGTATGCACAGTTTTATTGTCCTTTGGGCATTATTCTAAATAGCTCTTTAGAAAGGTTGGATCAGTTCACAACTCCACCAACAATGCATTGGTGTCCTGGATTTCTCACATTGAGCATTGCCCTTTCTGGTCATATTGGCTAGTGTGAGAGGTATGAAGTGGTCCCTCAGCGATGCTTTAATTTGCAGCCAGATATTTTTAACTGCCTTCTTTCATTTTGGGAAGTGACAGTCATTGTTACTACTATTGCTTGATCACTCTGCTCACATGACTATATGCAGGATACATTATCTGCTTTACCTTGTTTTTTATTTAGGGGGAGGGAAGGAGGAATGGGTAATAACTAAGAATAATGTATGATCTACAGTTTGTTTTTTTGCAAAAGCAAACCCAGGAGAAAAAGTCAACAAGAAAAGAGTAAAACAGAATGACAAACAATACCATTATTTCTAAATCAGTAGGATTGAATCAATATTATTTTGCTGAAGGGGCAACTTGATACATTTGTCCTTTGTTTTCAAAGAGGGCCAATAATATCACAAGTGATATATGCATGAATTGAATTTAAGTGAGCACAAAGTCATCAACTTCACCCTTCTAGACTCAACAGGATGCATTTGATGACTTTGGCAGCTGACCAAATACTCCACAGTCCTTGCTTCAGCCACCCTCACAGCCATTGGAACAAATTGTTCTCATCTACCCATTCTGCTGGGGGAAAGTTTTCACATGTTTGGGATTGACATCCCTTAACTCGCTGACAAGTTTGAGGTTCCTCTCTGGTGAGAGAGTTTACCAGGATATGACTGCTGTGAATGCTACAGCTTCTTGGGGCCACAGGTGAGAGTTGGGGGAATCAGGTAGAGGCACCAGAGGTAGATCCCTGAAAAGAGCTTGGCAAGCCCTCACACAAGTCCTCTTGAATGCCCCATATACCCCAATTTGATGTGCATATAGTAGAAGTACAGAAATAGCCTTTCTCCAACCCCTCTATGTGTTGGAGAAAAGTTACAGTCATGTATATAATAGAAAAAAGAAAGACAACTTCTGGGTATAGTAGCTACAATAAACATGCTGTAAAGGAGACCACACTGGGGCGGCTAGGTGGTGCAGTGGATAAAGCACCAGCCCTGGAGTCAGGAGTACCTGGGTTCAAATCCGAGCTCAGACACTTAGTAATTACCTAGCTGTGTGGCCTTGGGCAAGCCACGTAACCCCATTTGCCTTGCAAAATCCTAAAAAAAAGGAGACCACACTGGTACCTACCAGAAAGTTCCAGATCCAAGTCAAGAACTTCATATGGGAACACAGATAAAGATATAAGATTTGGGAGTGATGCAAAGCAGGCTCCAGAGGCAAGCAGACTCCAAGGGTAAGCAGATAAGCCCGGAGATCCCATGGTATGGATTCCATACACATTGCTGGGATGCTCCCTGAAGGTCTGAATAATGATTGTTTGGGGGGGGAAATGGAGGTAGACCTTACTTGTTAAGGGTCAACCCGTGTAACTCATGTTGAGCCACCTAGCTCCTTTAAGGCAGCTAGGGGGCAAAGTGAGTAGAGGGCCAACCCTGGAGTCAGGAGCACCTGTGTTCAAATGTGACTTCAGATACATATGTGACCTTGGGCAAATCACTTAACCCTGTCTGCTACTTTTGCTGCCCACTTCTTCCCATTAAGATCAAAATCCTCTGCAGGATTGCAGAATATATACTCTTGAGTTGCTGTGGAAATTAATCCAGCCCTCACTGAGCTTATATATTCTAATGGGGGAGACATACTAAATACATCTAAGTATACACAGAATGTGAAAGTGAGTATAGAGAACTGAAGTGATCTTTCAATGAAAGAACCCACACTGAGAATTCTGGTGCTTATAGCATTTGCTTCTTTTCCTAATCATGGAAAATATAGAAAGAATATCCCATTACTTGGTTTTGAACTGTGGAGCTTATGGAAGCTTTGTAGAATGCTTGCAAAGAAGTCTTTGATGAGAATTGATGCCCATAGATATAGTAGGAAAGACTAAGACAGAGGCAGCAACAATGGCTTCAACACCAAAATGACCAACACAGCTCCACCCCTATAATCTAGGGGACTGAGTGTCTTTTCCCCTCCTACTTCCACTTCCTTTCTTCTGTCCCTTTGAGAATTAAAAAAGACTTAAAAAATGAAAAAGAATCCAATTTCCTTTTTAAGCTCAACTTTACTATTTCAATAAATTTTTTGTCTGTATTTCTCTAAATAAATGATGGTCTGGCTTTCAATTATTCTGTTATGTTTCTATAGTTGGTGACCAAAAATGAGTGTTCTAGTTATAGTGAGGTAAAGCTGGAAAGTTGTTTTGCTGGTTTTGTGTCTAAGTGCTATCTAGGATATTATATTTACTTAGTTATTCATTTTAATATATAAATTTATTTTTCCAATTACATTCAGAGATAGTTTTCAATATTAATTTTTTTGGTAAGATTTTTAGTTCCACATTTTCCCTCCTTGCCTTCCTTCCCCTCTCCCTCTGACAGTGAAAAAATCTTATATAGGTTATACTATTATATTTATTAACCCTATGATTTTCCCTAAGAATAGAGGGAATGAGCATTTAAATAAAACCTATTGTGTTAGACATTGTGCTAAGTCTTTGCAAATATTATCTAATTTGATTCATACAAGGTATACAAGGAATGTACTATTATTACCCTCATTTTAGAATTGGCAAAGACAGATTAAGGCAGACAGATTAAGTAACTAGTAAGGGACTAAGTTTAGATCTGTACTCAGGTCTTCTTGATTTCAGAGCCAAAGCTCTATCCATAGTTGCTTCTTTAGATAGTACAGAAAGGAGTATGTATGAATCTGGGACCATTATTGCTTCTAGATATGTGAGTCTATTGTTTTTGTATCCATTAGTACCCCAGAGCTGAGGAATTCTCCTTTCTCATGACTTCCAAGAAAGTTAAAGTAGAGAAAGGAGAATGAGGCAGGGCCCAAAAAGGGAAGACCTCTCCCTGAGCCTGCACCAAAGGGTAGAGTTGTGGTCTGGGAAGATTCTGTTCCTGATCTTGCCTTAAAGATGGTTAGTGAGGAATGAATTGACAGTAAATGAGTTTTATTTTCCACATTGACACCTAGTAGTTAAATACACAAAATCAGTACAAGATAGTTCACTTGTAAACAGAGTAGTCTAAAGACTGGAGAGTCAGGACCAAAAAGAAGTTTAATTTCAGAGTGAGGAAAATGATGCTTGCAGGTGGAAGCTCACCATCCTCCCTTCCTAGAAAGGGTCTTAATGCTGCTAAGGCTGGGGTCATACATGAAAGGGGTTGGCCCACGCATAGTCATTCTTAGATCTTGAGTAGTTTTCATGGTTATTAGCATTTCTTAGGACAATACAGGTATTCTTGGGTTTGTGGGAAGTCATTTTCCCAAAATTCTTTTTCTTGTGTGTGTGTGTGTGTGTGTGTGTGTGTGTATGTGTTCTATGATTTATTTCTTTTCATATTATTACATTAATCTTGTTGTGAAAGTAAACAAAAACCCCCTTCCCCCCAAAAGATAGAGAAACCTTAAGAGAAATGAAGTGAGAGAAAAAAATGGTACTTCACTCTGTGATCAGATTCCATCTCTGGCATGAGTTGCCTTCTTTATCATAAGTCCATCCTCCCTCTTCTGATCTTCCCTCTCTTCTATCATCTACTCCCCCCCCCCCCCCACTTATCCTATCCATTTCCTCTCATTTTTCTCTAGGGTAAGATAAATTTCTATACCCTTAGGGTCTTGGTGGTTGGGTACATAATAAAAGGGAAGAGGAAAAAAAAAAACTAAGACAGTAGATTCAGTTTCTCATCCGGAATCTTGGGACAGCTGTCTCATGTTGATATTGGCTTCTTTGTCCATTCACTTAGAAGCAGGTACTTACTTTAAATGAGCCAGGTTTAAACAATATGATAAAGTTTTTCTCACAATTTCCATAATTACATTAAGTCAGGTACAGACTGAATTACTAGAGGGCTCACAATGGACTGGTTCTGAGAAGAGAGATTTACATTTTACCAAAGTAACCAAGAAAACTTAAGTTAACATCAAGCCAACCTAATTAATACAACAGCTAACTGAATGTTCTCTTAGCCTGGGGATGGGGTGTGGGGAGGAGTGGGAGAGGTGGAGTAGAAACTAAAACAGATCAGATAAGAATTTCTAGTTCTTTGGAGGCTGGAGCCAAGCAGGCAGAACAGTTGGTTAGGGAAAAGAAAGGACAGAAAGGATAGTCCCAGATATTTCATGTAATTATCTAACCTTAGATATTTTTTTCTTGGACAATATGCTCTATTCTCAGAACAATTCTAAAAGGGCTTTTGCTTCTCTGGTTCCAAATCTAGAGGTTCTGACAATCTTTTTTAAAAATTTTTTTATTTACATTTTAAGATTTTATTTATTTTTTATTTACAACATTACTAAAATATTCTTGTTTAAGAGTAAACAGGGCGGCTAGGTGGCGCAGTGGATAGAGCACCGGCCCTGGAGTCAGGAGTACCTGGGTTCAAAGGTGGTCTCAGACACTTAATAATTACCTAGCTGTGTGGCCTTGGGCAAGCCACTTAACCCCATTTACCTTGCAAAAACATAAAAAAGAAAAAAGTAAACAGAATACTCCCTCTCCACAAAAATATAAAACCTCATGAGAAATAAAGTAAAAAAGAAAAAAATGAGTTTCAGTCTGTGTTCTGATACCATCAGCTCTGTCTCAGGTGGATCACATTCTTTATCATGTCTATCAGAGAAGTTATTTTTCCACAGTTGCTGTTGCTGATTGCACCCATTCCTCCTCACTAACATATTTTCTATTTTCTATTTTATTTTTCTATTTCTATTTTCTATTTTCTGTTTTTATATTTTCTCTCTCCTTTCACTCTGTTGCTCTTCAAAAATGTGCTGTGGGGCAGCTGAGTGGTGCAGTGGACAGAGCACAGGCCCTGGGGCCAAGAGGCCCCAAGCACACATACCACCCAGAGACAAACAATCATCCAGCCCGGTGGTCCCAGACAGGCCACCCAATCCCAGCACCCTGCAAAAAGTAAAAAAGAAAACATCATTAGTTATATCTGTCTATTCTCTCCTATGATCTTCCTTCTCCTCTATCACCCACACACCCCCTTCCTTCCCCATCCTCTCCTTTTTCTTCTAGATGTCTATATCCTATTGAGTGTATATGCTATTCTCTGAGCCATTTCTGATGAGAATGAAGGCTCCCTCATTCCCCCTCACTTCCCCCCCTTCCATAGCAAAAGCTACATGAAATATCTTTTATATGAAATATCTTAGCCTATTCTACCTCTCCTTTCTCTTACACCCAGTACATTTCTCTTTCACTCATTAACTCCATTTTTGTTTTGTTTTGTTTTTTGCTTTTGTTTTTTGCAAGGCAAATTCAGCTCTCTCCTGTGCTTCATCTATAAAAGCTCCTTCTACCTGTTCTATTAAATGAGAAGGTTCATATGACTATTATCAGTATCATCTTTCCATGCAGGAATACATGCAGTTCATCATCATTAAGTCCCTCATAATTTGCCCTTCTCTTTCACTCTCTATGCTTCACCTGATTTCTGTACTTGAAGGTTAAACTTTCTGTTCAGCTCTGGTTGTTTGAACAGGAACATTTGAAATTCCCCTGTTTCATTGAAAGTCCATCTTTTCCCCTGTGGAAGAGGATGTTCAGTTTTGCTGAGTAGTTGATTTTTGGTTGCATTTCAAGCTCTTTTGCCTTCTGGAATGTTATATTCCAAGCCCTATGAGCCCTTAATGTAGTTGCTGCTAAGTCCTGTGTGATCTTGACTTCAGCTCCACAATATGTGAATTGTGTTCTTCTGGCTGCTTGCAATAATTTCTCTTTGACTTGGGAGTTCTGGAACTTGGCTATAATAATCTGGGGTGGTTTTTTTTTTTGATCTTTTCAGTAGGAGATTGGTGGATTCTCTCAATTTCTACTTTACCCTCTGCTTCCTTTAGTTCCATTCTACATCTGAAGGACTTGTTTTCCTCAGAGAGCTTTCTTATCTCCTTTTCCATCTGGCCAATTCTGCTTTTCAAAGCATTCTCCTCAATAACTTTATGAACTGTTTTATCCATTTGACCTAAGCTGGTTTTTAACATGTTATTTTCTTCAGCATTTTTTTGGATCTGCTTGACTAATATTCTTGACTTAAATATTCTATTTTTTATTCTGTTAATCTGGGTTTTTTGTTAGATATTCATACTTTTCATTTAGATTGTCAAATTTATAGACATGTAATTGGGCAAAACAGCCTCTAAAAATTGTCTTAATTTCCTCTTTATAAGTAGTAACCCTAACTTTCATTTTTAATACTGATAATTTAGTTGTTTTTTAAATCAAATTAATCAATTTTTTTTATTTTATTGCTTTTTCATAAGAACAGCTTCTAGTTTTAATAGTCCAATAGTTTTTTCAGTTTTATTAATTTCTCTTTTAATTTTCAGGATTTACAATTTTGTGTTTAATTGGGGATTTTTAATTTTTTTTCCCTAGATTTTTTAAGTTGCACACCTAATTCACTGATCTGCCTTTTCTCTCTTTTTTTGGTATAGGCAATTAGAGATATGAATTTTATCTTTTATACGACTTTGACTGCAACCCATAAATTTTGGTTTGTTTCATTGTTGTCATTTTCTTTAACGAAATTATTGATTGTATCTATGATTTGTTCTTCAACCAATTTATTTTTTTTGTTTTTTTAGGTTTTTGCAAGGCAATGGGGTTAAGTGGCTTGCCCAAGGCCACACAGCTAGGTAATTATTAAGTGTCTGAGACCGGATTTGAACCCAGGTACTCCTGACTCCAAGGCCAGTGCTTTATCCACTACGCCACTACGCCACCCCTCCAATTAATTTTTAATGTCTTTCTATTGTTCATTATTGAATCTAATTTTTATTGCATCATGATCTGAATTTAATATTTCTACTTTTCCACATTCGGTTTATCATAATTTTTTTTGGGTGGGGTGCAAGGCAATGGGCTTAATACAAGGTCACATAGCTAAGTAAGTATTAAGTATCTGAGGCTGGATTTGAACCCAGGTTCTCCTGACTCCAGAGCCCATGTTTATCCACTGTGTCACCTAGCTGCCCCCACAATATCTTTTTAACATAGTAGTGATTATAAATGGTTATGAATCACAGATCAAAAGAATCAAAATTTTCAAGGATCCAAAGGACCACGGTGAGATGCATAATGGGTCTCAATAGGTACATTATCTAAAGATGATTTACATGCAAAAAGATTCTGTAAAAGGATAATACTCATGAGATATATAATCAGAAAAGGAGATGGGCTAGCTATGTAGCAAGAGTAAAATCTGACTGTTGCATTGATAGCCATAGAATATTAAAAACCAGCAACACTGGTTTTTATAGGTTTCATCTATCACTGAGGGAACAAGTATGTCAGTCCAGTACTCTGAGGGAAAGGCAGAAGATGTTTTTGCCAGGAAGGTCAAACCACCTTGAACACCAACTCCCCTCAGACTCTGGAGGAGATAGAACAGGACCCTGAATCCAAAGGCCACAGAAACTAGCAGTGCCCTTCAACCCTTCACCCACTCCTCACCTCCCAACCCTCCCACCCCCAAGTCCTTCAAGCTTGACCCTTGATGCCACCATCGAGGTGAGCAACTCCTGTGGAAATAAAACCTGATGAATGTTCCTGCAGGGACTGCAACTTTTGCTATTTCAATAGCCATAGATATTGAAGATCTGGAAAAGGACATTCTCAAATTCTCTATCCTTGGGAAAAGAAACATTCACCCTAAAGATTTAATAGTTAAAACAAAACCAACAATATAAACACTAAAAGAAATACATATCTTGGCTGTTTTGAGGAACAGAGTACTGTTTTTCTTTCATTAACCTGGTGATCTATTGGATTGACTGTCAGAAAAAGTTCAAACCAAGGGAATCTAGAGATCTGAAGATAAGTAGTAATCACAGACCACACACCTTCCAGTTTGTTGGCAGTGTCAAAAGAATTTATTTCAAATCTGGTTAAGACAGTGGTAAAACTTAGGTTTTCCAAAAAGTAATACATAAAGTTCAGCCAGACCCCAAAAGACCAAAAAACACTTGTGTTTCCAATTCAAAAAATACAAATGCTTGCAGCTACCAATACAAAAAATTAGAAAAGTTTTCTTTCCTTTCCTCCTGTTTCCAATAACACATGAGCACAGATGTGACCAACAACTGTTACTAATTCCCAACAATGAACAACAGAAAGTGACCACATTACATTACAGGAGGAACAAGGATGGGTAAAGAGAGGTGGAATTTTTTTTTTACAACCAAACAAGACACAAAATTTTTTTCTTACTTTTAAAGTTCCTTTGCCAACATTTAAACTAACATCTTTCATGCTTCATACAATAGTTTGTGCAAAAAGCAGCAATTCTATTTCATGCATTTTAACTCTTCTGCTTTGCCCCATGATGCCTCTTGGCTGTGCTTCCATTCATTGCAGATTGAGAAAGTAGTTATTTCTAGCCACAGTGTTGAGGGGAATGGTTGGAGTACATAACCACCATCTTTCTCTCTTCTCTCCATCCCCAAAGCTCACTTACTCCTCCCTATCCTCCAACACTGAGGTGGCCCCAGTCTTGTTCATACTTAAACAAGTACCAGAAAAATCTTTCCTGAGCCTGATGCTTATCCTGGGACTCAGCCTCATGGTTTTATCCTCAAGTATAGCATGCAATATCCACAACTGATGAACTTTGACCATTTGGGAAAATACAAATAGATGCCCACAGAAGAAACCACACTGTTGACTAATCTCCCAATTCCTTATCTATCTAAAAACAGCTTAATTCATTTAAAGGGCCAGTAAACTCCCATTGTAGATGGTTCAATGGAAGTCCAGGCATTTATCCATTACCTAGAAACATCTTAATATGCTTAAAGTTACTACCTTTTAGATCTGAGTTTGGTTTGTATCTTGTTATATGTTCATACACACATATGTAAGAATGCTCATGGTGTGTGAGGCCCTCAGTCATAATACATGCTATCTCATGGGTGATTTTGTATGTGCGTGCGTGTATGTGTGTGTATATCTATGTTTGTATGTGAGCACCAATCTTGAGTGAGGAGGCAGATGCCCTGACCCATCTCTTCTCATAGCCCATAAGGGTTTCTGCCTTTTGGATGCCTCAATAACTAACAATGAGAACACTGACACTTATAACACACAACATAACTGATTAAAAATGGCCCCACTTAAAGCTAGAGCACTTGGGATTTTTTTTAGTAGTCAAAGTAGGCCTGTTTTCAATGCCTATTTATGCCCCTAACCAGGCCAGCCATCCTACAACTATACACTGCTGATTACCAAAGAAACAGGAGACTGGATCAGTGGAAAATCCTGTACAATCAACTGTTCTATAGATAGGGTTCATTAGCAAAGGTTTCAGAAATGATGGCTAGAACTTTTTTTTTAAGGCTTCTTGCTGTTCCTTCACATCCCTGGCATTTTCACTGGTTGTTTCTATGCCTGGAATGCTCTCCTTTCTCATCTTTACCTCCTGGCTTCCCTGGCTTCCTTTAGGTACTAGCTAAAATCACATCTCCTACAGGAAGTGTTTCCCAATCCCTCTTAATTGTAGTGCTTTCCCTCTGTTGATTATTTTCAATTTATTTTATATATAGCTTGTATGTACATAATTGTTTACACCTTTCTGCTCTATTAGACTGAGTCTTTTGAGAGTAGGGTTTACCTTTATATCTCTGGTGCCCAGTGCTTAGTGAAGTGTTTGGCATACAGTAGGTGCTTAATACTCATTAATTGGCTGACCATTCATTTTTACAACAGCCAGTGGAGGTAGGTTACACTGTGATAATAATTGTCCCATTTTACTGATGGGGAGGCTGAGGCACAGAGAGATTAAATAATTTGCCTGGAACCACACAATGAGTCAGTAACAGAGCCAGAGTAAAAAGTTTCAACTTCAGAAGCCTATAGTCAGGACCTAGTACCTTGGACAATAAATATTACTTTTTGTCTTCTTTCAGTTCCTTTCCAGTTAAGCTATTTTGATTTTTTTTTTTACCCCAAAAAGGAAGACTTAAGAGAAACTACCACTGCAAAACAAAGCCAACATTAGCCACTTTTAGAAAGGAAAATCTTGAAAAAATTTTGTTTGCTCTTTGCTAACCAAGTTTGAGATTTCTTCTTCCTAATCAGCTGAAGCCCAATGTCATTGACCACCCTTTTCAAGGAAAACTAAGAACTCTGTTTTCATTCTGAAGTCAAAGATTCAATTTTCAGTGGATGGTGGGGTGGGCAGAGAGCATCTCCTGAGAGTATAGGTGTGAGAGACTAATACAGTTTCTTTTGTTTAGGGTTAAAATACCCTTAGATCTGTCTCAATGATTTTTTTTCTAGAGTTAGTAGAATACTGAAATGCAGTTGAAAACTCCATTTTGATGTTGGTGCTGGAGGAAAAAAAAAAACATTACAGCTATTGCGGGTTAGGCCTTTTGGAAGAAATGGCCAATTCATCACTTTTGCATGTGAGATAACATGGTTAGAGTATCTATATAAGAAATTCCTTAGGTTTGTATGGCAAGGTGCCTAATTATTGTGTTTTACAGTATTCACCAATTTTACTTCCAAAGAATATTTTATCCACCACTCCTATTCACGAAAATCTATGAAGAGGAAACAAATGTTTTGCTACCAGTACTGGCCTTATGAATAGATATTAGGCTATGAGATGAGTGACAAATTTTGCTTTTTTTTAAGAGCAGGTTTTTGTAAAGTACAGAGCAGAGAATACCTGGAAGGAGAGAAAATAATACTTAGATGCTTTTCAGTTGAGTTTTTCAGACCCCTTACATGAATATTTTGAGATTTTTTCATAGCAAAGATACTAGAGTAGTTTACCGTTTCTTTCTCTAGCTTGTTTTATAGATGAAGAAACTGAAACTTAAGCAACTTGTCCAGGGTCACACAACTAACATGTATCTGAGAATGGATATGAATTCAGGAAGATTAGTTCAGATCCAGCACTCTATGTATTGTGCCACTTAGCTATCCTGAGAGAGTGATAGGAAACATTATAGAGTGGGACAAAGAGCCTTGTCTCCCAGTAGCTGTCCCAGGTCTCTTATAAGCTTTATGGCCCAGGGACACTAGGGGTTGACAAATTTAGGCAGCAACTCAGTACACATTTCTAAATCGTTGACATCATTTACATTGTAGTCCAGTTG
The DNA here is from genome assembly GCF_037893015.1 of Macrotis lagotis. Classification (NCBI taxonomy): domain Eukaryota; kingdom Metazoa; phylum Chordata; class Mammalia; order Peramelemorphia; family Peramelidae; genus Macrotis; species Macrotis lagotis. The sequence continues at coordinate 156,781,237 of NC_133659.1, read as the reverse complement.
CCTTTATCCATATCCTTTATATGTTAGACTCAATGATTTTTTAAACAGCAGAATAGAAAGGGGAGGTACAGCAAGATTATATGTGATGTTTCACCTTGATCAAGCTCTGGGAAGTTCTTCTCTGAAGTGCTCTAGGATATTTTAAAGAGATAATTAAAAAAACAAAACACATTGATCAAACTCTATCACCACTGAATAATGTGCTAGAACTACTTTAGGATAACATTATTTACAATGGAATAGGTCATTAATATTTCCAACTACTTCAAACTTCATTCTTTCTCACTAAACTCTGATAAAATTAATCAAATGGATTTTATAGCTGACCTAATATAAACTCTTGATAATTTGAGGTTTTTATGTACAAAGGATGACATAATATATAGTGATGCAATAGAAACTCTAATGAGAGACAATAATTCTATATTATTCCATCCTGAGGAGCCCCCCCCTTCTCTCTTTCAGACAGCAGGGATGTTTCACTATCTTTTCTTTAAAATTCTCCAGAGACAGAGGCAAATTGGCAAGTTTGCTCAGATTTGCCCCTCCCTTTGGCATCTATCCTTGGTTAGAGTAAATTGGACATTCCTTTGAACTAATGCAGAAGAAAGAATGAGGGACTCCAACGCCATCCAATTTGTTAAAAGTTTGAGGTGTTGATTATGGAAGATACGATCACCTATTTCCTTCCACATCTTCTATATTTAAATAGTAGGGGAGGGGGAGGTAAAAATTAGAAAGTAAATGGCAAAGGACCCAGGAGAGGAAAAAGCAGAGGGAAGTCTTTTCCAAAGATCATGTTTTAGATACTGGTTTCTCTCCAGTCTCCAACTGAGACCCTAGGCATTTTTCAGCCTCCTATTGGAAAAAGACATATGTTGTTTTAGGAAGAGAGGTGGCTTTATTATTTCTGAGTATTGGAAAAAAAAAATCTTCTTTTCCCTCTATACTTGTTCTGGATTCATAAATCAGTATAAACTTCACTGAATCTGCCATACCTTCCTTCTTCTCCATCTCCTCATAGTCAGGTACTATGAGTTTGGGTTAAAGAATGCTGGGAGAGTGGTCTCTTAGACTACAATCTCCTTTTAAATCTAAGCAAGTCCTCTTCCCACCCTCAAATTACTAGTCTGATGTCATATCCTTGGTGGAAAACACTTTTAATTTTGTAAAGCTGTATAATCACAATAGATGTTTTGGCAGGTCTTACCAAACTCCTCTTTAAGGAAATAAAAATCACTTGTTACTTTCAGATGGCATTGCGTATTTATGTTCTTTCTTTCATTTCCTTCTTGATACAAAAGTATATGTCTCTGTTGAATGATAGGGTGAGATCTGGGAAGAAGTCTGTATTATCACAGGGAAGCCAGGGAAACTGATGATAGAATTCTTATCATGCTTCACTTCTCAGACATACACACTGTGCCATCTCCTTCTTCCCAATGTCTTACCATATTGGAAAGATTTCCAATACAGGCTTTTATATAGACTGCAGACTGCCTTTTGTCTGAGACCTAGACCAAGGGAAGTTGACCACCAGATAATTTTTTTTTAATTTGTCCACAGTAAATCATATGAACTGCTTCTTTAGGCATGATGGGGTGGTAATGCATACCCGAATTAATAATATCCAGGATGTCATTTTTAGTATCGATGGAACTCTAAAAACTGATTTCTACCTTATTCTCCTTTTTCTTAAGTTTAAGATTCTATGTGGGAAGTCACCATATGTTCCAATGAGTTCAGTTTGGCCCTTAGCCAACTTTCACAAGTAATAACAATAGTTTACAAAATGCTTTACAAACATTCTTTCACTTGATTAAATGCCATACTATCTCCAAAAGTGGAAAATTATTCCAAGCTCATTGAAGCAATCTAGCTTAATGGCTGTCATTGACTAACACCTGAAATAATATCTTTCAGTCTTGGACATCACTGGAAACATTCTGTTTGACTTTTTTTCTGGGCACAATTTGGGGAAAGAAGAAAGCTTTTATGCTTTTACATGCTTCTTTTTGTTTGTCTGAATTTGTTTCAGATGTGTCTAGAGACAAATCAGTCCCAAGCAGTTTGGCCTCCTCTTTTTCAAAGGAAGCTGTGTGTGTCTCACAGCTGTGGTACCTGCTGGCCAAACTACATGAGATGGGAATATAGAATCTGTCATTCCTTCTGTAATCTGATACCTCAAAAAGTAATTATTTGTTTATTTCCACTGACTCTTCCTGGAAAACTCAGATTCATATTACACAGAAGCAATTTGCAAGAAGAGACAACACAGTCTCTACTTGAAAAATGGGGAAAGAGAGAGACAGAGTTAAAGATGACCCCAATAGCTGAGGCAAAGTTCCCTCCATGGGTATTCTCTTGAAGGATCTGGTAGGAAACAGACTTACTCAGAAACTGTCAAGGGAAGAACTACCTTCCTCCTTCTTGGAAACTCTTGTTCTCAGAAGTTGTCTGGAATAGTATATTTTTTAGGACAAAGTTCAGTGGTAATTTAGTCACAACAATCCCATGCAAAGCCTATCCCACTCTTCCTCTTCATGGAAAAAAAAAGCAGGATGAGAGGATTCCTTAGAAATATTCAAGATCTGGAAGCATGAGATCTGAGGTAGGCTTGTTGAATCCACTGAATAAAAGATCAAAACCTGCACAGCATTGACCGGTGGTTAGTAAGAAACCTAATATATATATAAATAAGAATCTAGAACCTAAGAAAAACACAGTTGGTTTCGGTTCACAGATCAAAGTAAGAAGAGATTCAGCAGGTAGGTTAGCCCTCAAAAATAAGAGATCTGATAAAACATACTCTTCAAGAAAATAAGAATCACTTGTTACCTTCAGATGGAAATGATTATGTTGCTTCCTTCATTTCATCCTTAATACAAAAGTATATATCTTTTGAATGGTAGGATGGGATCTGGGAAGAAGTCTGTATGATTACAGGAAAGCCAGGGAAACTGAAGATAGAATTCTTACCATGCTTCACTTCTCAGACAGATACATCGTGCATCTCCTCCTTCTCAAAGGTCCTGCTGTTACTACAAATTTCCTCTGTCTTGACTGCTGCTCTTGATCTGATCTCCTTGTCCACACAATGGGTGGATGAAACATGCTTTCCAAGTTGGTGCCCAACTGTTGCCAACACACACAAGTAAAGATGATAACAGTATGACTTCAATCTGCAGACTTGACTATGAGTACAAGCTTATGAACAGCCTTGTTTGTGTTTCTTGAAAAAAAATAGCATACCAATTCATGAACTGTGCTTCTAGATGAATAAGTATGCAGGCAAAAGATGAGAGCTATGTAGCAGAGTACACAGGCTCTACATCTAGAAAACTCGGCCCATGGAAAGGACAAAAGTGTTAGATGTAGTGTTGCCCTCCAGAGCTACCCGTATCATCTACTGTTGTCATGAGTCTAGTCCTGATCACCTTGTCCAAATTCAACTGTGAACTGTGTGAATGATCTAAGGTGTAGCATTTGCCTTTTTTTGTGGTGCCTCTGAGAACATTCCATTTGGTAAAAAATGTGTCCAATGGTATAGGATGTCTAACTTATGGCAGGATCATAGTGGTCTGGGAATATTGGAATGCACCACTTTCTATAGCTACTGAATTCCCCCAATTAGGCCAGTAATGTGCTTCCCTGGGAAGGGTATAAAATGGCACTTACCACATCATCTGACTAACTGGGATGTCTTGATAATGTTCACCTTTGTGGTCCTGGAAGATAGGGTGCAATCCCAGAGCTATTTTTACTTCTTTTGCAATGACTGGGCACCCCAAGGATCTCAAACACCATCAAAGTCTCAGTTAAGCAGTAAGTGCAAAGTATTACCAACCCATTTCCTACACTCACCAGTAGACTAACCACTGTAAAGTTCACACTACCTCCCCACCTTCACTCCGGATCACAGGGAAGAACTTTCAATGACTTCATTGGTATTTCTGCTCACAGACTTAGATTTTGAGACAAACAGGTATGGTGGGTAAGAAGTCTTATTATGAACCCAAAATTTTACATGCTTTTAACTCTGAGACTGACAGTGCTAGGAAGGGCAACTCCAAGGCCAGCAATTCTCCAGTCACCTCTTTCCAAGCTTCTTTGAAAGACAGCCTTACAAGTTAGGCCCAAACAGTATTTTTCCATCCTCTCCTCCAAGGAAAAACATGAGTAGCCAGAACAATGTTATCTTTTTCCCTCCCTTAGCTATAATAGAAAACTACTGGTGATCAATCAATTATCAAGAATTTATTAAGCACCCACTATATGCTAGCCCCTGGTCCTTCTAAATGAGAAACAAAAGGATTTTCCTTACCCAGGGAGATAATTTCTGCTGTGATTTGGAACTGGGGCTGAGAGTTGATTGTTAAGGTTTTATTGAGCATTTACACTTTCAAAATCAGTTAATGCTACAAATCAGGGCTTGATTTATTGTTTTGTTGATTGTCTGGTTCTAAAGTGATAGAGAAAATGGTAATAATTAAGAGTAAACCTAAGAGTATTTTATGCAGATATTTTTTTCCCCAGAGAGCTAGTTATTAGACATTTACCAGCACACCATTAATTGGAACTCAAGTTTCTGGGAAGGAATATGTCCCCTGGGGATAGATTGTGATTTGTTCAGTAGCTTTTCAGAAAAACATAGATGTTATATTAGAACAGTTAGGTAGATTTCCTTTGGGGATGTGTATATTTGTGTGTCTGTTTTAAGGTAGCTATTAGTCAAGAAGGGAGAAGGGAACTGCATAGATTACAATACAAATAAGTCAGATATTGCAAGTTCTAGGAATGCTCTGTTATGTCCAGAAAAAAAAATCAATGAAAAAGCAAGAATCTAGAATTCAGCCTTTTCTCTGTCCTAGATTATTTTGTGTGCAGGGCATTGGACTATGCAAACAATAGGTGCTTAATAAATGTTTTTAAATTTTTTATTCCAGTATGAGTCTAAATGGATACTAACAGGTACCAGATAGCAGACTAGATTCCAGAAGGAAGAAACGAGATGTTGGCTTTAATGATTTTCCTATTCTAAGAGGAGAGTCTAGGGCATCTCAGAAGAAAAGGCAAAACATACAAAGCACACTCCCTTTAGAACTGAGAATTAAACAGTGGTCATTACCCTTTCAGGAAGTGTCATTTTCAGAAACCCCAAAAACGAATTCCTATTTTCAAATGGGTTATAAGAAACCTACCACCTAGACTTGCTATCTTACTACCCTGCTAAAAATTTCCTTTCACGGGATTAAGGACAGGAACTCTGCCTTCTGAGATTCTCAGTGTAACACCTTAATCTCAAGCTACCCAGTTTCCCATCCCATCCGAAAGAACTCTACTATGGAAAAGTGAGGCTATGAGGATAAACTATACAGATCACACACCCACATCTGCATGTGAAAAGGGATGAGGAGACCCATTCCTGATTCTCCATAGAAAAAGTCTTTCATATGGTCTTCAATGGCTACTGATCTGCCTTTCTTATCTGACCACAGATTCTGTGCTAAATTTGAAGAAGACTGGGCTTCTCTCAAGGAGGATCTGAAGAACATCAGGGTCTGGGATTTCAGTTGCTAGACAGTTTTTGCTGCCTGGTATTCAAAGGAACCTCTAGTCCTGTGTGCAGGGTAACCTAGAGAAAGAAGAGAGGATAACTATGGTAGATCTGTTGCCCTGAATAGGGTATTTAAAATAAATCTAGAAGCCACATAAATAGTGACTGTGACATGGACCTGGAGAGCACCTTAGTTCCTCCCCCTTGTAATTATCTTCCATTTACACTGTATATATCTTGCTAGATAGTATTTCCATGTCATCTTCCCCATTAGACATTAGACAATTTGAGTTCTTTGGAGAGAGAAAGCCTTTTTTGTTTTTCTCTGTTATCTCCAAACTTAATAGTTAGTAAACCCTTAATAAATATTTATTGGTCAACTGAGTGCTCTGCGTATAGACCTAGGTCTGTCCCCTTTACAAAGACAATTCTGAAGACTTGAGCATGAAAGGCAGTTTTATTTCAACTATGGTCAGCATCAAAGAATTTGAGAAGTGGAAGGGGCCCCATTGGCCATGGAGTTCAACTATATATATATATATATATATATATATATATATATATATATATATATGAAGAATGTTCATTATAATCTACCTAACTGATGTCATCCAGCCTCTGTCTGAAGACTTCTAAGAACAGGAAGCTCGTTGTCTCCTGAAGCAGCCCATTACCTTTTTGTAAACTTCAATTATTAGGAAATTTTTGCTGATATTTAGCCTAAATTTGCCTTATTGTTCAATCATTGTTTCTGGTTCTGTCTTCTAGGGCCACAAAGAGCAAGTCTAATCTTTCTTTTGCAGGCAGCTAGGTGGCATAGTGGATCCAGTCTCAGACACTTAATAATTACCTAGCTGTGTGGCCTTGGGCAAGCCACTTAACCCTGTTTGCCTTGCAAAAAAACCCCAAAAACCTAAAATACTAAAACTAAAAGAAAAACCTAATCTTTCTTTTGAAAGGCTGCCTTTGGAGCAGCTAGGTATGCAGTAGATAGAGTACTAGCCATGGAATCAGGAGGATCTGAGTTCAAATCTAGATGCAGATACTTAGGAGCTAGCTATATGACCTTGGGTAAGTCACTTAACTCTAATTGCCTCAAAAAAAAAGATTGCTCTTTAAATACTTGAAGACAGGCAGTATGTCTCTCCTCTGTACCCCATCCAAGTCTTCTCTCCTCTTAAGTAGGTCAAAGTGCCCAGATCTTCAACTGATCCAACTGATCTGCCTAAGGTCCTTCACTATGACAATTGCTTTCCTCTGGGTACTCTCCATCTTAATCATGTTAAATCAACAAACTTAAATTTGTCAAATAATTATTAGTGGGTTTACAAGAACAATACCTCTGGCACTCAGAAATGACATCTAGAGAGGGGTACTGAATACAACATACCAGGTAAGTTATGACCAGAACAAAGAGTAGGCCTCTCTTTTTCTGGAAGTTATGTCTCTGTTTTTGTTTGTTTGTTTGCTTTTTTTTGCAAGGCAATGGGATTAAGTGACTTGCCCAATGTCACACAGCTAGGTAATTAAGTGTCTGAGGCTGGATTTGAACTCAGGTCCTCCTGACTCCAGAGTCAGTGCTCTGTGCACTGTGCCACCTAGCTGCCCCCAGTTATGTCTTTCTCTTTTTTTTTTAGTTTTTTGCAAGGCAAATGGGGCTAAGTGGCTTGCCCAAGGCCACCCAAAGTTATGTCTCTCCTAATGCTGTTTAGTACTAAATAGAATTTTTGGCTGCCATACCATGCTACTGATTCTTCTCAAGGTCTTTGGTCCTTTTCAGAGCAGTTACTATTTAACCATGCTCTCCCTACATTGTGATATTGATTTCCCTCCCTCTCTCAAGTGTAAGACTTTACCCTTTTCCTTATTGATTTTTGTCTTATTAATTCAAATTCAACCCATTGCTATAGCCTGACAAGATCCTTTTGGATTCTAGCTGTTATCTTGTGTTTTAGCTGTTCCATCCAAATTAGGTTATCTGCAAATTTGATAAACCTACCCTATGCCTTTATCCAGGTCATAGATAAAAATTTTACACAAGGGGCCAAGCAGAGATCCCTAAGGCAATGCAATAGAGATTGGCCACATTGACATTGAATTACTAAAATTTGCTCTTTAAGTTTGGCCAATGCTGCTCTGACATTCTCATTATAATATCACCTAATCTATATATCTATCTTCTCTACAGGATTATCACGAAATGCAGTAGGAGCTATGTTAAAATCTAGGTAAAGGTTGGGCCCATGACCTACTTTCACATCCTCTGCCTTACTGATCCCTGTGAAATGCTTCCAACTTTGTATCTGTTGGCCTCTGGCTTCCACATGTTATCATCATTCATCTAAAGTTTTTATTCAACACTGGAGGTCCCCAAAGAAAGTTTCTCCTCCTAGTCCATGTGGGAGTCATAGGAAAGGTATCAGGGAAGGAGGGCACTAGGGAAGACCTCCATGTGTTCAAATTGTCTCTTATAATTATTTTCTTCTGTACATCACCCTCAAAGGGCAGGCACATAAAATAGCCTATCAGTACATCTGAAATGTACAATTAAAAGTCAGGTCTCAGGAAGTTCTGCATAATCAGGGAGATAATATGTATGTCACAATCTTAGAAGGGAAAATATTCTATCACCTGCTCCAACTTTGAGCTTCAATGAGCTAAAGCACTATTGTGTTTCTTTTGCTCTCATCCATTTAATAGCCTATCAGCTTTAGAAATAGTTATTTCATTCCTTTCTTGGGGATGAAAAACCAGAATGTATGTTGGCATCATTTTTTTTTAGATTTTCTTCAAGGTAATGGGGTTAAGTGGCTTGCCCAAGGTCACACAGCTAGGTAATTATTAAGTGTCTGAGGTCGCATTTGAACCCAGGTACTCCTGACTCCAGGGCTGGTGCTCTATTCACTGTGCCACCTAGCCACCCCAGCATCATTTCTTCCATTGACAAGAACTTCCAAGAGGTAGAACCTCAAAGACCTTTGTATGGGCTGGAATAGTGGAGCACCTTATTTACAGGTGGTTCCCTGAACTGAGTCTCTACATCAGTTTGGAATCCAAGGAATTTACCATACCTGTACATTCCGGTTAAGACTGACAGCTGGCATGAAGACCCCATCCACATGGTCAAAGGCAGTAGGACCCTGTTGTTGTCCATTGATGTAGAAGGTCAGGGTATGTTTATTCAGATCCAGAAGGACACCAACTGTAGCTCCTTTAAATACACCACCTTCAGTCCTAGGGGAAAGTCAGCAAAGCCCAGTCACCAAAACTATTGGTGAAATAAGTGATAACAGGATCATAGATTTCAAGCTGGATGGGACCTTAGAGTCCATCTATAATTTACTCATTTTACAGATGAGAAACTGAGACCCAGAATTAAATGACTGCATAGTTTATTGAAGAAATACAGGGGTATGCTGGTAAATATTTAATAATTGGGCTGCAGAAGGTGGGGGAATGTATGCACATACTTTTTTTTTTTTTTTTTAGATTTTTCAAGGCAATGGGGTTAAGTGGTTTGCCCAAGGCCACACAGCTAGGTAATTATTAAGTGTCTGAGACCAGATTTGAACCCAGGTACTCCTGACTCCAAGGCCGGTGCTTTATCCACTGCACCACCTAGCCGCCCCCTATGCATATACTTTCAAGTTTAATTTGTATTAGTAACACTTGTTCAAATCTAGACAATCAACAAAACAATAAACCAAGCCCTGATTTGTAGCATTTATCAATTCTAAGCTGTTAAATCCCTACACTGAAAATTTCACAATCAACTTTAGCATGTCAGAGCTGGCTCCAGTAGACCCCTAATGAAATTCCAGAAATAGAGATTTAATCCTTTGGATTTATTCAACTTAAATTAATTCAACTAATCTTTAAGTACCTACTATGGTGGCATGGTGCTGCTAGGCAATGGAATTAAAAGATTAAAAAAAGAAACGTCATAGTCTCTACCCTTCAGGAGTCAAAAATCAGATCAATAACAAAATGTGGTCATCAAGAAATATAATATGTTCAAATTAAATTAAGGGAAAGCTAGTGTAGTACAGTAAAAAGAATCCAGGATTTGAAGTTAGAGAATTTAGGTATAAATTACTGTTCTTTCCCTTATTACCTGTGTGACCTTGAGCAGGTTATTTAATTCCTGTGGACCTCAAGTTTTTCCTCCACATTCCTGAAATTTTATCTCTGCTCTCAAGTGCACTGTGTGCCCATGATGGGGTGGGCAAAGGGTAGTCCAAATAGAGTAATCCACTAAATTCAAGGAGGAAGGGATCACTTTTAATTGGGAAAAGGGAGAATCACAGAGGTCTTGAAGGAGGTATCACCTAATGTTGGACTTTTAAAAAGGAGGATTTCAACAGGTAGCAGTGGGAAGTTATCTCAAGGCAAATCTGTAGAGGTAGGAGAGTAAGCAGATAAGATTAGTGAGAAACAAATAATAACTTAGCCAGAGCATAGATTGTGTAAAAGGAAACAGTGAAACATAAAGATAGAAAACTAGGTTGGACCTAGGCTGTTGAAGAATTTGAAAAATAGACTAAGGAATTTATATTTTATTTTTAAGCACTAATGAATTATTGAAGTTTATTTTTCTCAGGAACTTGATTTTAGAAGGCCTCTGAATTAGGACAATTACTATGAAGGATGGAGTGATAAAGGTAAGGATTGGAGTCAGAGAGGTCACTGAGAAAGCCACTGCAAATAGTATATAGGAAATAGTATAATCTAAGTAACAAGGGTCAAAACCAGAATATTAACAATAGGAATAGAGAGAAAGGTAATTGGATATGAAAGATGCTATATGAAAGAGAGGTCAAACTGTGGAAAGCAGATTAAAATGGATTTGGGAAACAATTAAAGCAAATTAAATATATATTAAACATAGATATTAACATGCCCCTCCTGACTCATTGCCTTGTGGGTTGAAGGACTTACGTTATTCACTTTAACTATGATATATCTCATGCAGGATTCCCAAGATGGGCAAGTCATGATAGGAAGCTCTGACAAAAGATGATCTAGTGGAGAAGAAATTGGCAAAGCACTCCAGTATTTTGACAAGGAAACTCCAAAAACAGCATTAAAATTATAAATGATATGATGCCAGAAGATGAGCCAGATGATGCCAGAAGATGAGCCAGAAGATGCCCAAAACACATTGCTTGGGAAGAATAGAGAACAGCTACAAGTGGCTCCAGAAATAATGAAGTAACTCAATCAAGGTCAAAAGGAAGTTCATTTGCATAGGTGTCTGGTAACAGGAAAATCTGATGTTGTAAAGATCGATATTTCATCAGGAACCTGGAATGTAAGAGCTATGAATCAAGGTAATCTGGATGTGGTCAACATGCAATAGAAACATTAAATATCAGCATCTGATGCATGTCAACTTAAATGGATGTGAATAGGTGAATTTAATTAAGATGATCCTTACATATACTACTATAGGCAAGAATCTTTTGGAAGAGATTGAAGTAGTTCCCATAGTCAATAAAAGTGTGATAAAAGTAGAACTGGGGAATAATCTCAAAAATGACAGAATTATATCTATTTGAATCCAAGGCAAACCATTCAACATCACAGTAATTCAAGTCTATTGACCCAACTACTGATGCCAAGGAAGCCAAAGTTGATCAGTTCTATGAAGGTCTACAACATCTTCTAGAAATAAGGAGAGTTAAGATTTTCTTAAATGAATAATACAAAGAAAAAAATAGGATGGGAAAGACAAAAGATCTTTTCAAGAAAATTAGAGATAATAAGAGAACATTTCATACAAAAATGGGCATGCTGAAAGACAAAAATGGCAGGGATTTAATAGAGGTAGAAGACAATAAGAAGATATGGCAAAAATATGTGGAAGAAAGATGTTACATCACCAATAACCATGGTGGTGTGATTCTGATCTAGAACTATGTATCCTGGAGAATGAACTCAAGTGGACCTTAGGAAGTATTACTAACAAAAAGATTAGTGGAAGTGACTAGTTAAATAGCTAAGATATTTAAAGTCCTAAAAGAAGATGCTATTAAAGTGTTCACTCAATATGCAACAAACTTGGAAACCTCAACAGTTACCACTGAAAAAAGATTAGTTTATGTCCCAATCCTAAGAATGTTAAGATTAGCAAACAATAGTGTTATTTTCACTTGCCAGTTTAAGGTTTTGCAAGCTAGGTTTTAGCAATATGTGAACAATATGGAAATTACCAGAAAAGGCTATTTTTAGAAGGATCAAAGGAACTAGAGATCAAATTGCCAAACTACTTACTGTTTTATGGAGAAAGCAAGGAAGTTCCAGAAAAACTTCTGCTTCTTTGACTACATTAACACCTTTGATTGTGTGGATCACAACAAAATGTGGCAAGACCTCAAAGATATGTGAATACCAGATCATCTTTATTGCTTCCTGAGAACCAAGAAGCAACAAAGAACAAGGTATCGGTTAAGATTGGAAAAGGATAATGGCAAGGCTAAATTGTCACCTTATTTAACTTATATGCATAGCATGTCATGAAAAATATGAGGCTGGATAAATTAAGAGCCAGAATTATGGTTGCTGAGAGAAATATCAACAATCTAAGAAAATTTTATGGACAGTTTCTCAGATAAAGGTCTCATATCTCAAACATAAAGAGAACTTTGTAAATTTATAAGAATACAAGCCATTATTCAATTGATAAATAGTCAAAGAACATGTTTAGGCAATCTTTTGATGAAGAAATCAAAGCTACATAGTCATATGAAAAATACTCTAAATCATTCAGTTGGAGAAATGTAAATCAAAACAATTTGTAGACATTATCTTGTACCTATCAGAATGGTTAAATGATAGAAGAGAAAAATGACAAATATGGGAAGGGCTGTGGAAAAATTGATAGCCTGATGCACTCTGGTGGAACTATGAACTGAACCTACCATTTTTGGAGAATAACTTGAAATTATGGTCAAAGATTTATAAAACTCTGTATACCCAAGCAATACCATTATTGGGTCTATTTCTCAAGGTGATCGGAAGTATTTACAACACCTCTCTTTGTAGTGAACTGAAAGAACTGCAAATTGAGGAAATGACCAACAACTGGGGAATGACTAAACAAACTGTGCTTTATGATTGTGATGGAATACTACTGTGAGGCAAAAAATGAGTAGGTTGTGCTTAGGGAAAAAAAAACATGTAAAGGCTTATATAAAATAATAGTGAAATGACTAGAACTAAGAATATTGTATATAGCAACAATATTATTCAAAAATAACTATGAATGATTAAGTTATTCTGAGTATTGCAAATACTCAAATCAACTATAAAAGACCTATAAAGGAAGATGCTATTTACTTCCAGAGGAAAGAAATAAGTAGAAATATGCATAATGTGGTTTTATATATATTTATTTATACATACATATGTGTGTATATCTATATCTTTGTCAAATGGTGGCCTTCTCTAGCGTAGGGTGAAGAGGAAAAGATAGAAACAGTTTGGAACTTAAAATTAACAACAAAAAAAAATAAATTTAAGAAAAGAAAAAAGAAAACAAAAGGAAACATAAACAATCTCAGATATGCTGATGATACTACACTGATGGTAGAAAGTGAAGAATTAAGCCTCTTAATGAGGGTGAAAGAGTAGATTATAAACGCTGACTTGAAAAAAGACTAAGATCTTGGCAATTGATTAATCACTTATTGGCAAACAAAAGGAGAAGAAATGGAAGCAGTGTTAGATTTTATATTCTTGTACTAAAAAAAAATCACTGTGGATGGTGACTGCAGCCATGAAATTAAAAAAAATAATTGCTCCTTGGAAAGAAAGCTATGATAAATTTGGATAGCATACTAGAAAGCAGAGATAGCACCTTGCTGACAAAGATCCATATAGTCAAAGCTATGGTTTTTCCAGTAGTAATGTATGGTTATGTGAGTTGGACTAAAAGGAAAGCCCCATGACACAGAATCTACACTTTCAAATTGTGGAGTTTAATTTTTGAGAGTTCCTTGAACAGGAAGAAGATCAAATTAATCATTACTTAAAAGAAATTCAGACTATTCACTGGAAGGTCAAATACTGGAGCTGAAACTTAAATACTTTGGCCACATAATGAGAAGATGGAACTTTTTATTGGAAAAGACCTTGATGTTGGGAAAGACTGAAGGCAAAAGGAAAAGAGGATGGCAGAGCAGAGGGTGAGATAGACAGTGTCATGGAGGCAATGAACATATGCTTGAACAGACCTCAAGAGATGGTGGAGAGAAATGCTTGGTGTGCTAAAAATAAAATGCATGGGGTCATGAAATGTTGGACATGGTTAAATTATTGAATAACAACAAACATCAACATGTGGTTTTCTAAGTTAACTCACCAGTTCAAGGGATCCTCATGCATGGTTTGTGATCTTTTTTATTTGCCTTTAACACCAATGTTGTAGAGCTAACAGGACTTAGCAAGTGATTGGACATGGAGAGGGAGAGGTTGAGAAGGGTCCAAAATAATTCTCAGTTTTGAGCCTGGATGCTTGGAAGAGTTGGGAAGCAATTTAGAACTGAAAGATGTTAAATTCATTTTGGGACATTTAAGAATCTGAAGTCAGGGCACAGTGGTTTCCTGAGCAGCTATATGTTTATTATTTATTTAGCGGTTTGGTTTAAAAAGTACAAAAGACTTTTATGTACATTGTCTCATTTGACCTTCATAAATACCCTGTAATTTACTGGTACAGTGGGTAAGTAAAGGTGTTGGAATTGGAGATAGAGAACTTTTGAATTCCATTTGACTCTCCCTTCTGCTATTCAATGCATATGCTTCCTTGAACAAAACAATCTCTCCAGGCCTCAGTTTCCTTATCTTTAAAATGATCGAGATTAGACTTGATGATCTCTAAAATGGCTATAGGAAAATGAGTATTGGGCTTAGAGTTTTGGGTTTGAGTTTTAAATCTGTCATTGTGTAACAGAGAATTTGGGCAAATCATAATCTCTCTCTAAACTTTCCTTTTCTGAAAAAGGAAGATAACTACTGTGAATGCCAGGCTACTCGCCAATAGAGATCATAGATTTAGGACTAAAAGGCATCTCACAAATAAATTCCTTATAAAATGTAAATAACCCTAGCAAGGTGAACAAAGTAAGCAGTTAGCCTACCCCTTAGTGGGGTTTATCTTATTTGGACATTTTCTTCTTAAATAACTGAAATCAGAATACTGAGGAGCTAATTTTTTTAAATTTTATGACAATGGGGTTAAGTGACTTGCCCAACAGCTAGGCCATTATTAAATGTCTGAGGTCGGATTTGAACTCAGGTCCTCCTGACTCCAGGGCCAGTGCTCTATCCACTGCACCACCTAGTTGTCCTGCTAGGAGCTAAGTTTTGATGGGAGAAATCATATTTTGAGCTAGTCTTTACCTAATGAGGGAAGGTCTCAGTGGGAAATTGCTTAAAGCAGTGTGATGTTAGTGAGTATGTCAGCAAAATGGGAAGGGTGTGGTCATATAGAACTTCAATGACTACACTTTTCCCCTTGAAACAACTTTATCCTCACAAAAAATTCTAAAAGAGAGAACTGTGATTAATAGCATAAATTAAAATTCTATACTCCTCAGCCCAAAAAGTATCCAAAGAAACCAAAGATGCAAAATAGTTCCTTCCAGTTTAGCTTATTAACAAGATAAATTCAAGATAAACAAAGGGGGGGGGGGTAGGCAACAACATTAAGGGAGATGGTGAAAAACTTTTTGTAGAAAGTGGAATTCTCAATGGGACTTGAAGGATGCAAGGAAATCCAGGAAGTGTAGGTGAGGAGGAAGAGATGAAAGTTAGAGGTTATTAGTACTAGATCACTAGAAGAGGTAGGAGTAAGAACTTACAATGTGCTGCCACATAGTAGGTCACATAGAAAAAATTTTTTTTCATTCACTTATCCAGGCCCTGTCTCATTATTTCCTTTGAGAGAAATTGCCATTCCCCCCTTCAAAGCAAGCACATTCCTAGTCTGAGCTGTCTGAGTACCTAGACACTTTCCTCCCCAGTTTTACATTTAAACTCTAGATGGGGAACCCTTGTTGGAGTAGCCCAGAATCATGTTTTATGCATTGATTAATTTTTTCCATCAGCATTTCATTAGCATGTGAACTCCTGAGAGCAGAATGTGTTTTTATATTTTTTAAAAAATATCCCTCGGACTTAGTACAATTCCTTAAATACAGTAAGAACTTAAAAATGACTACCTACATGTAGTTCAAAATAAGCCTAATTTCTACTGATGGTATGAGCTAAGGGTTCCAACTTAGAAAAAAAATCCTGCCTGTCAATAGAACTATTTCAGCATTGATATTTATTAAAAATTCAAATCTTTTCCTGAGAGTGATGTTTTTACACCTTAGTGCAAATGAATTTGACCCTTATATGAATTTTTTTTTTTTAAATTTGGTTGGGTAGGAGAATGAAGGAGGAATGAATTTAGGTTATAATAAAGGAGAAGATAAAACTTTCCGTATCTGTTTCACAATTAATTTTTTCCTAAGACTGGCTGTGGAAAGGTTCCCTATGAGTATAGAGCAAGGATATCTCTAGAGCTGGGGATTTGGGGGTCCTACAACAAATGTTGGGAACAGAATGGCAAAGTCAAAGGACATCACTGACAATCAGAATTGGTGCTGTTCTGATATAGACCACAGTGCGGCAGTACAGGATAACAAATGGGTTGCTACTGGCTACATATCTACCCCTCCTGGTGTCCTTAACTGTTACCTGAAAACCTTCCCCAGCAGAATCTTCTATATAGCCCCAGATACTGAAGAAATCCTGTCTGCCCCCTCTGCCTTCTCCCAGGCCTTTAAGGACATATGTTGCCAATAAGTCTCTGTTTGAACTCATTCTCACAGCTTAAAGATCTTGAGATCTCTAGGAAATTGGAATCAGTGATGTTCCTTAGGTTGTTGGGTTTACTGCAAATTACATCTCTATAAAGTTTCCCAATTTTCATTTTCTTATTGAAAGCTAAGGACCTGCTATCTCTCATAACTACAGAAGTCTCTCATATCCACAGAAAATGGAAAAAATGGGAAACTGGACCAGAAGATGGGCTACAGAGTATAGGAGTAGACTAAACTGAGATCCTTCTCCCCTAAAAAAAGACTTTAACAAGGGAAAAAGTAGTTCTAAATAAAGTAGGTTGAGGAAAGAGTTTAATGCAATTTTCATCTCTTTTCTGGACCATTAGGGTACCCTTGGGCAAATTACTTCTCTCTTCCAGGGCTAGTTTGCTCAGTAAGAAAAGATGATTCCTTTTAGTGTCTGAGAGAAATTATCTGATTACTGTTTCTCAGGAATTTGCTAAAATGAGCCAAGCAAGACAGAGGAAACCAAAGAATTTCTTTTTTTAGACTCAGTTTCCAGCTTTACTCTTAAGGATTTCTGTAACCCACTCTGTCCTTTCTGGTTAAAGAAAGAATAGCATATGGAAAATCTAGAAGAAGAGTGTGACTTGGGATCTTCTCCCTCTCTATTTCTAGGTTTCTCGGCCAGAGGAGAGCACAGAGACTGATTTCAGTGATTTTCCATCCCCTGTACACCCTAGCAGACAGTAAAGATGAAATCTCTCCAGAGAAACAGAAAGAGGCCACTGAGTAGAGAAGGGAGGAGTTAAGTTGGTGCTGTCGCATTTACTGTAGTTCAGGAGATAACCAAGGTGACATGAAATACTGGTGTGATTCCAAGCATTGCAGGTACCTCTCTCTAACCAGGCTAAACTGAGCACCAGTGTCCCTTGCTTCAACCTACCTTAGGCTGGTTAACTAGTCTTAGTCAGCCCTCTGTTGTACTTAGGAGGTTGAAATAAACCTGTTAACTGAATCTGTTGTCATCATTATTATTATTATCATTTTCTTTCATTCATTTGATTCTAACACTATTTATTGAGAACTTGCTATTTATTTTGTGCATATAATGTGTAAAGATGAATTATATTTAGTGTTTAAGGGATACATAAAGATAAATAAAACATGGTCCTTTTTAGGTATTTTTATTTCCTGTAACTTTACTTCTGTTATCTTAGACTAAAGTGAAAGTAGCAGATAGCAACATGCTACAATGGAAAGAAATTGTCTCTAAAATTTGAACCAGGTTCAAATTCTGCCTGTGATACTTATTTTTATACAAAATACAGTGACCTTGAATACATCATCTAACCTCCGTTGTATATATCACCTAACTGAGCAATCTTGGTTTTCTCATATGTAAAAAGAAGAGGTTATAGATGGCTTCTGAAGTCCATTCTGGGACTACATCAATGATCTATGTGGTACAGTGTGCATATTTGCAAAGAGAAAAGGAATTGAACCCTCTTTCCTTGGATAACCCCTATTAGAGGAGGCACAAAAATGGAACCTGGAGTACAATGCATTCTGGGCAAAGCATGCACATTCCAAAACTACTGAAGAAAATAATCTTCAATAGGATAGAGGCATAAGATCCCAAAGAACAGGAACCAATTAGTATCTAATGGCACTTT
The DNA here is from genome assembly GCF_037893015.1 of Macrotis lagotis. NCBI lineage: Eukaryota > Metazoa > Chordata > Mammalia > Peramelemorphia > Peramelidae > Macrotis > Macrotis lagotis. The sequence goes on along the minus strand of NC_133659.1, from coordinate 156,763,172 downwards.
ATTGTGGTAGCCATTTAATTAAAGAAAAACTGTGAATTTGAGGGAAATGAGTTTTGGGTTAAAATGAAAAGCCCTCAGGAAATGGGGAAGTTCAATTCACATGGCTTTTTAAAGCCAGGGTACAAATCCTTATCATGACTGATTGGGGGAGCTGGACTGAGGAGGAAAAAATAAAGGAGAATGTATGTGGAAGTTTAAGCTGTTTCTTGATTCATCTCATTTTCTCATCATCCTACTACCATTTTGTACTGAGCCTCTTATGTTCTGGGTCTCTACTTTTCACTCTTGAAAATAGGGAACAAAAGTAACTAAAATGTTTCCCAACATCCCAGATGATGATGATTATAAAATGGGAGGGAAGGACACCATTCAAATAGGAATGTTCAGAGAGAACAAGTCATAAGGGGGAGAGCTGATAGGGAAGCTTGGTACCACTCACCGGTTGGTATGGGAGTTGCAGTGCATGAACCAGCTTCGGTTATTGTCCACATACATGGCCCAGGCCTTGTCATCCTTGCCCAGCATCATATCCTTGACCACATTAACTCTAGCTACCCCAAAAGCTGGATCTGGATGGTTGTCATATCGATCCACGTGGAATTCCCAGTAATGGGCTCCCTTGGAAAAAGCTGCTGTGCCCAGCACCACCCGGTCATCATAACTGCTACATGTAGCTGTCTGGTTGTCATTAGACAGCACAATGTCCCGGTGACCAGAGTTGGGGTCAAATGTGAACCAGGCCACTGTACCAGAGGGAGACAAGAGAAAGAGAATCAAAGGGAATGAACTTAAGTAGCATAGAGGCAGTTGGTAGTTTAGTGGATAGAACCCCGGACCTAGAATCAGAAAGACTTGAGTTCGAATTCAGGCTCAGACATTTTACAAGCTGTACCAGCTGACCCTAGACAAGACGTATAATATCTATTTGTCTCAGTTCCCTTCAGCTGGGAAATGTGGCTAATAACAGCATCTCTCCCAACTAGGTTGTTGTGAGGATCAAATGAAAAACTAATTATAAAAAACATAAGGTCTAGGTTAATGTAGGCACTATATAAATTCTCATTCCCTTCTCAGTCTGATAGAAATTTTTTCTAAAATATTGATTTGACTATCCTACTCTCCTGCTTAATAAGCTCCAGTTCTAGAATCGATTATAAATTCCTCTGTTCATCACTCCCCATCCCAACTTACTTTTCCAGCCTCTTGCACATTACTCTTCATCCCACACCTTTTCATTCAGTTGGGCTGGACTGTTACTTACTGCATATGTGACTCTCATCTTATCTCTATACTTTGCACTGGCTGACTCCTCTATCTGGAAAGTTTTTGTGCCTCATCTTTGCCTTCTGGAATTCCTAGTTCAACTCAAACTTTTACCTTCTGCATAGTTTTTCTTCTCTTTCTCCAATGACTAGCATTCCTACCTACTCCTCACCCCCACTACTTTTTACTTATTTTGTACATATCTATATATGTACATGTTACTTTATTCAGTTAGACTATAAATCTCTTTGAGGGCAAGAGTCTTTGTATCCCCAATAATTATCACAGTCCCTAGCATATAATAATAATAATAATAATAATGAATTATTGAAGAAGGATTGAGTTATTAATTATAAAAGGAAAATTGACCTCAGTTTTTAAGAGAATTGAATTAGATAACTTCTAAGGGACTTCTCTGTTCTAAAATGCTATGATTCTATGCATTTTATCTAATTTTCTTTGGGAATTCAGAGATCGAAGCTGACTATTTTTCAGTTTAATTTAATTCAGCTTGATTCCCCCCAAATAGTTATTAGGTTCCTGTCCATGGAATAGGTAGGTAGGGATTAGAGTGACAGACCTGGAGTCAAGAAAACTTATCTTCCTGAGCTCAAATCCAGTCTCAGACACTAGCTCTGTGACCCTGGGCAAGTCACTTAACTATCTTGGTTTGAGTTTCCTCCTCTGAAAAATGAGCTGGAGAAAGAAATGGCAAATCACTCAATATCTTTGCCAAAAAAACCTCAAATGGCACCACAAGGAATCAGACACAACTGAAAACAACTGAACAACCACAATGTGGAATGGATACTATGCTAAGCCCTATGGATATGAGAGAAAAACAAAAGATTTCCTACAGGAAGCAACAGAGAGAGAGAGAGAGAGAGAGAGAGAGAGAGAGAGAGAGAGAGAGAGAGAGAGAGAGAGAGAGAGAGAGAAACACAAAATATATATGAAGTAGAAACACAGTGGTTGGGAATGGTGGGGTGGGAAAACACTGGAAGAATCAGGAAAGTTCTCTTTTCTCTTTTAGGATGTGGCCCTTTGAGCTGAGCCTTCAAGGTAATTAGAGGTTCCAAGAGGTAGAGAGGCTGAGAGAGAGCCTCTCTAGAAAGGGAGAGCCAGAGAAAGCAGACACACACACACACACACACACACACACACACACACACACACACACACACGGGGAGAGAGAGAGAGAGAGAGAGAGAGAGAGAGAGAGAGAGAGAGAGAGAGAGAGAGAGAGAGAGAGAGAATGGAAAAGAGAGAGAGACAGACAGAGAAAGAGATAGAGAACATTACAGGTCATGGGGTATAGACTGTGCATGGATGTGGGAAATGGAAATTGAGGTTCAGAGAGATGAAAAGACTTGAACAAGGTTTCACAATAATTTTGTCAGTTGCGCCAATTCTCAATTTGTTCGATTATGTTGCTTCATGGTTATCAGAGGTAATAACACTTTAATGTTTGCAAATGCTTTATAAACATTATTTTCTTTTATCCTCCCAACAATTCTGGGAGATAGAGGCTATGATTTTCTTTATTTTAAAGATTGGAGAAACTGAGGCAGTTAAAAGTTAAACAATTTTCCCAGGACCACACAAATACTAAATGTCTGAGGCCAGAATTGAACTTAGTTATTCTTGACTCTAGACCTAAGTGCTCTATTCAGTATGCTACCTACCTGACCCAAGTTGAAATCTTCCCTTAAAATTGTGATTAATAATTCATCATATGAATACTATCTAGCTTTAGGGAATCTTGCAATTTTATAGATAAGGAAACTAAGACACAGCAAAGGTAGTTGATTTGCCCAATTTTACACAGTGAGGAACAGAACCTCCTCCAATAAAGGTAAGGGAGGTTGATGAACATTTTAGAGTTATCTAGCAGTTTTATAAGCTGGCATATTTTAAATATGTATCTAGCAGGTAGATCTACTACTTCCTCCACACATTCTGGTTGGGTGACCCCAGCAAGACATTTAACTCCTGATTATCTATGGGCAACTCTCTAGTCTAATACTGTCTCTTGCAGAGAAGATATGCACTGCATGAGATAGTTTGTTTAAAAAAAATACTCACCAGTTTCTCCCTTTATTGCTGTTGCTTCTTAGGAAGCACACACACCTGGGTTACAATCTGGAGGTCTTAGTTCTTTATGAATAATAATCAGTGAAAGGGCAATAGGGAGTAGGGCACTGCGGGGCAAAGGAAGGGACAGCAGCTGGGGAAGCAATGAAGCTGTGGCCTTGATCTAACAGAGATAAAATATCCATGGATTTTGATTCTCTCTCCCCAGTATTGTTCCCATCTACTGGTGTGGAAAATAAAGATTTGATTATCCATAAATGTACTCATACAACCTAGAAACCAGATGGGTGTTTAGGCTAAATAAAGCCAGCTGTCATGTCTGAGCTCTTTTCACTTTATTTTTGATGAATGTATTAGCATGGGGAGAAAGGGGTAAAACCCTAGAGACTGAAACCCGCTCAACCTTAGAATATCAAATGCCATTCAGGGGTCATCACATACAGTAAGCAGCAATAACAGCAACTCTACTGCCCAGGCTCCTCCATCCCTAGGCCACTAACATGGCTTGGACATCAAGGGAAGAGAGAGAGAGAGTTTCTTCCCAACCTTCTGGGAAAGCTGGATTTTCAGTCTTTCTCATGCAGGTGACTAAAGAATAGCTATTCTAGTTTTTAGATGGGGTCAAATATAGATGTAGGATGAGGTATCTTGTTATATCACAGCAAGAAATATAACAAGCTGCTAATATTTCCCTTTCAGTGTGTGTTTACTACTGTGTTTACTATCTGATCATCTCACCCTCAAGAAAATGCAGTCCAGGTCTACATCCTTGGAGAAAGAAATATTCCATAGGGAACCAGGGACATGTGCTGTCATATCTGTCAGCTTTTGAAGAAAAATGTAAACAAGACTCACCATCAGATGTCTGGAGAACAACAGTTTTGCTGTAAGGCCCAACTCCAGAGGAATTGAAAGCCTTGACTCTTGCATTGTATGTACTGTTGAAATGAAGGCCATCAATAGTACAGAGGGTCTCCTTGCCAACATAGACTTCCTAAAGAAGAGACAAAACCATCAAGTCATTTTTTCCCATTTGTGAATCTCAATTAGGAAATGGCACAAAAACAATAAATAGATAATGATTCAGAATTTAGGACTTTCCTTGGGGAGTGGTAAATAGGAATAGATCTAATGATATCTAAATTCTTTTTAACTATAAACCTTATAATCCCATGACTTTCATAAGTTTTCACTGTAGTGAAGTAAGAATCATAACAATCAATGAACTCTTATGGCCCTTATGTCACTTCAAACCAGAGGATTGACTCAACATCAAAGCTCAATCAATTCAGAGTACTTAGTAACTTCAGGCTGGCTGATCTACATTGACTTTGTAACCTCCTCTGGCTAATAGTATCTATTATCTAATTCAATTCAATTCAAACACACAATAATTTATTAATTACCTACCATATTCCAGGCACTATGGTAGACACTGGAGATAGGACAAAAATGTTTTTTTACTAAAAGATTCTGCCCCTTATATATGTGAATATGTTGGAGACTGAAAGGGGTAGGAAAAGAACACTGCTTTGGTAAGGAAAACTGATAAAAATCAACAAAAATCAAGAAAACAGCCCTCAGATAAAATATTGAGAGGAGATTCAGATGCTGCTGATGATCTGAGAGAAATGTACTTGAATAAACTATTTGAAGGCAGATCATTGACTGATATAACTGGATTCATACCACTATGATCTATTACCTTATTTGAATATTGCTATTTTTAGTCTTTTGAAAGATATAGTTTATAAATTATAAATCCAATAACTGGGGAATATGAAAGAATCATATGAGATTTTGGGGGAGTCATAACTGAGAGAAAAGTACTATCGCTGATTTTTATATCAAGCTGCAAATTGATTACTTTTTATGATTTCTGATTTGAGGAATTAGAAGCTAGGGAGAAGGAGTTGAAAAAAAAGGAAAAAAAGATGATCAGGTAAAGAAAGAAGTAGAAGAGAAAGAGACAGAAGATAAAGAAAGCTACAAAAGGACAATACAGGAACTGGTAGGAGATGATCAAGGTTTATAGGAAGGATCTGCAGCTGTTTTTCTGGGAACTGTACTGATTAGACATTGCTTTGCTGAGGATTGATTAGTTGAAGAAAAGCAATATTATTCTCTAGTAAGTCTAGTGTCATCTATAGCCTGAGAAAAAGGACATTTCTCAAACGTTTGTCTGCATTACCCTTTATTTTCCTCTGCTCTCTGGTTTAAGAGGGAGAAACAAAATGGAAAAGGCAGACATTGCATCTTCTTTGCTTCAAAAAAGAAGTGTAATTTTGTTGAGAGATGATTGGATAAAACAGAATTCCCTGCTATTTGAAGAGCTGGCTGAGATAAGGGTGCATGACCCTATTACTATTTATAGCCCAAGAGGGAGGGAAAAACTCCAAAGAGTCAACCTCAGGGAATGTGGCAGGTCTTCATTTTAAGGCAATTTCTTGCCACTAAAAGAGCATAATACTTTAAAATTATTTTTTATTTTATTATTGTTATTTTTATTATTTATAATTTCTAAGGGAGGTCATTGGAGGTTGGAACTTATCATTGCTTTGTAACTGAGAGGCAATTGTGAGGACAAGAGGGAAAGCAGATAGCAGAGGAGTTTTGCCCAGTGGGTGACTAGTGGCACAAGTTATTCTCCAAAGAGACCAAGGACAAGACAGACAGCTGGAGTTATGGGGTAGTCTGGGTACCTGGGTTTTCCTAGCCATGTACCTCCCTGCTAGGTTTCTGTGTTATTCCATGACTTGAAATTATGCTGTATCACCAAAAGAAAACTGAAATTTAAAAACTGAGTTTTTGTTTCAGGGAGTGAAACAATGTATGATTGCTCAAAGGCAATCCAGTCTAATCTCATCTTCCTGGTCAGTTCTGTCCATATGCAGTACTTATCCAGATAAATGAGCTGATAGACCAGATCTAAGACTTAAACATTTAAATACATATAATAGTCTGGATAATTATTTATCCACTTGTTTTTTTTCCTCTTTAAATTGGTGTCAAAAGAGTTGACTGAGTGGAGAGCTCAGTAGAAGATTCTTCAATGTTTGAAGTGTCATCTGAAAACATAAGAATCTGGAGGGTCTCACCGGCTTAAAAGAATTTTTCTTTAATTTGACCTCTTATTCAAACTTCTTCCATGGCAATGAAAGATATTTGGTGAGCATACATATTTCCTGGTTTAATTCTTCTTTTGTATTAATTTTCAAATTTTTTTCAAAATTTTCAAATGAGCAAAGTTACCTGTTATTCTTTTTTTTGCAATCTGATATAATTTTGATCTATGCATGGTAGTTATCTTGCAGAAAGGAGAACCTTTAAAATGCAATTTTACATTATAGCATAACATTTTTTAAGAGTGTAATAATGAGATCATGAATCCTTTCACATTTCAGTCCAATCATTTTTGTGACTGAAAAGATATAGTCTAAGGAAGGATAAAATTTGTGAAGATCTGCCTGTTACCTTCTCAAATCTTCATCAAAGATGTTCTCAATATGTGTTTGTTATTCTTATAAAAACATTTTAAAAATCTCCATGGAGATGTAAAAATAGATTTATGAAATGGTAGTTATTGATCTAATCACTTTTTGTGTAATAATAAAGTATGTGTTTTTTTCTATAAGTAATTAGCTTAATTTCCTTTTTCAGATAGCCTAGGGATTAATCTCTCAATGTCCTCTAAATTGTGTTGCTTCCAGCACAGATCTCCTCTGTGTGTGAACTGGTCTAGTTTAATTGTTTTTCCTTTCTTTTCTGGTGACTTCTTGCAAAATATACCTGTGATTGTGATATTGTGCTTCAAGTGTGAATACATCTGTCATTTTTGGAGGAAACAGACTGTTATATTTGCTATCTCCAATCTAACTCAAGCTCCCATCCGTGTGACTCTGAGTTCTGATTGGTTGAGCACTTACCTCATCTTACCTGTGTTCAGATTCACCACATACATAGCAGAATCCCTATGCCACCACCCCCAATTCTCAGCCCCACCTTCTAATTTTGTCTGTTAGAACAATAATTAAAATGCTATCAAACCTGAAAAGGATATGTCAATTATTTGACTTATAATCCATATCATCATTTTTCTGACTTCCTGGTTCAAAACATTCCTCCCTGACCACCACTCTCCTCTATGCATTGTCTTGTCCTATTAGAATGTGAACTCCAGAGAAAGAATTTGCATTTTGTATTCCCAATATTTAAACATGTCTAGCATATAGTAAACATTTAAATTCTTTTTAATTCATTCATTCATATTGATAGATCTTTTCCATTCTCCTCCCCCCCCACCTTTCTGTCTCCTGGATCTCTCTATCTTGCCCAATACCACTACTAATAGACAGGGAAGGTTTGATCTGCTACATTTCTGACCTTGGTTTGGTTTGTCCCTCCTTGGTCTGTCAAATGCTCCCCTCCCTTACCCTACCTTCTTTGGGGCTCATCATTTTGATATTAGATTTAATGCAACCATCTAATTAGCTTCAGCCCTACTGTAGTTTTAGTGCTACAGAGCTCAAGTAATCTAGTTTCATCCTCCCCTAGTAGCATGGTTTACAGAATTCTACCATATCCAGTCTTTAGTTCATTTTTCATCTTCATTATTCTATATCTAGTTTCAGGCTCAGTTGGTCTTCTTGACAAACAATATTTCCTATAAACATTTCTTATCATTGGCTGCTTCTTGACAATTTATAAGAATTCTGCTTTTAATCTTCTATTATGTTTTTCTGTAAGATTTTATAAATGAGTTTATATGCTAAACCAGGCTTTTGTTGCCATCTCTTGATTTGATAAACAAGTATTTTCTGGCTTCCGTATAATCTATGCTTTTAAAATTCCCTTGTTATAACCATTGATTTATACCACTTAAACTCCCTTAGGAAATAATCTAAGTAGATGTCTATTTTTTATCTATTTCCTAGTCAACAACTTGTTTTTATAGTGATTGGAATAATGCCTTCTTCTCATTTTTATTCTCTCTTCTAATTTGAAATTGATTTTGATCTTTGTATTAATAAATTGTTGGCCTGACTGCCAATGAATGAGAACACACAATAGCAAACTTGCTTTTGTTTTGTCTTTGTATTTTTAGGGCCTACCACAGTCTCTTGCTTATAGGATGCTCTCAATAAATGCTTTTTGAATTGGAATGGAGTAGAGTGAACAATGACTGTTACATTGGTAACCAGTCATTTCCTGTGTGTCAAAGTAGAAACAATTTCATTTCATGTACTAAATATTCTGACTCTTAGTAAAAAGCATCTATGATATGCAGGCATGAGACTTCTGTGTTTTCCACAAGTCTCTGACACCTCATTTCTTCCTTCTAAAGCCATCTTTTCCAAGACACTTTTTACCATCTTTTCCAATGGCTAACTTTGTTGTGAAGTAATGGAGCACCAAATATATGTGGAATCCAATTGGAATGGTCATAATGAATTACTTATAGAATATTCCTTATTCTCTATAAAACTTTTTTCACATAAGCTGCAGTTATCTTTATGGTAACTCTTTTGCACATGCTTACCATTAGCACTGCAATGAGAATTGACCAAACGTCCTGTAAAATACTATTTCTTTTGCCTTTGGATACACTTTTTTTTTTTTTAGGTTTTTGCAAGGCAAATGGGGTTAAGTGGCTTGCCCAAGGCCACGCAGCTAGGTAATTATTAAGTGTCTGAGGCTGGATTTGGACTCAGGTACTCCTGACTCCAGGCCTGGTGATCTATCCACTGTGCCACCTAGCTGCCCCTTGGATACACTTTCAAGCGCTACTACCAACTCCTTCATTTGCCTGTCCAAAGAAAATATGTGCACTATTTTCCCATTTACCTGTGACTTGTTTTGAACTTCTGGTTCCATCTGGATCAGATGGAACCTATCATTCAGTTTCTCCATTACTATGAATGAGGATGTTATACTTTGAGTATCAAATGCTAAGTTAATGTCTCTGGGTAGTCTAAAAATGACAATTCTTGGCACATTTTACACCCTTTTAAGGGGCTTGCTCAGATATGAGATATGAATACAGGTCTTCCTGATTCTGAGTCAAGCAAGTACTAGCCACTACACTGGGCTATTTCCACTGGGCAAAAATGAATATTATACACAATAAATACTGCAGATTTAGGAAAGGGTGCTATTTAAGTAGACTGATAAAGGTGATACTTCTTAAGAGTAGTATTTAGATAGAGAGAAACAGAATTATAAATGTGCAAATAACATCCCTATATACCTGATACTGTTTCTGGTTTCTGCATTACTTCTTAAAATGATCTTGAAATCACACCCTATTTGATCCTTCACTCTGCTTTAAACCACATATCAACAAGAAACCAGTTTTCCTTAGTTTGTCTTGGTATTAGGATTCACCCTGTTTCTAAGACCTCAGATTAGTTACCTTTGATTTAGGGTAATGAAAGTTTCATAGATCATTTAGTCCTATACCAATTATACAAATAAGAAAACTGAGATTAACCAAAGAGGGTAAATAAATTGTTCACTGTCTCAGCTAGATAACATCAGAATGAGATTAGAATCTGGGTCTCCGGATTTTCAAAAGCCGAATTCAGGGAGAAATTCCTGGGGAAAAAACATTACTTTGCTGGCACAGAGAGGAAAGTTATCTAGATTATCATCATCATCATTATTGTCACCACCAACTCCACCACCACCACCACCACCATTATCATCATCTTGTCATTCAGACTTCTAGAACAGAAGAGCTCACCCGAAACTGCCCGCCATCCCCATCATCCAATTCCAGGATATAACCCTCCACAGGGCTGTGGATAAAAGGTGGCATCCTCCAGGCCAGGGTGACACTGTTATTTCGGGTGCAGCACTTCTCCAGCTGCAGCAAAGGGACGGGTGGCACTGCGGCAGGAACTGAGCACAGGTTAGTGTAACCCTATCCTTTCCCATCTGACATCCAAAAGGAGACCTCCTAGAATTTGTCACTTCTTCTCACCCAAATGATAACTCCAAGCACTGTGAGTCATGGCCACTGAAAACCAATTTGAGTTTTGAATCTCTCCTTGATAGTCTTCAAGTTACCATCCTCAAGGAATTTTTCAGGAATCCTAAATAAATGCCAGGCCCTCCATATCAGAACTTGAAGGGACTTTATCTGTCCCAACATCCCTACTGGATGAAGAAACTAAGTACCAGAAAGATAAAATGATTTCCCCAAACAAGAATTAAGTAATAGAAGTGGGACTAGAATCTAGGTCTTCCAACTCATAACCCTGGTCTTTTCAGTATGCCATTCAAAAAGATAGTAATTGGAAACCATTCAAAATAACCTTAAGGCAGAAACTTAGTCATATGGATGGTGAACTAAGTCACAACTAAGAATTCTAGTGGCCAAGGCAAACTCAGTCAGGATCAATCATGATAGATCATGGTTAGGGGACTAATTTCTTATCCCGGGGCCATTCTGGAGCTGTGCTCCCCCCCTCTTCTCAGTTTGAAGGACCTATTAAACTCATACTAAAAGAACCAGAAGCACTGAAGTTCTACTTTTTTGAAGGATGTTCATGGTCAGAAGAATTTCTTACCAGTCAAACACTTTCTCCTGAATCTGTCTGGGTGTTGCAATACTTATTTTTCTGGGAGGAGTTTTATCAGAATCCTAGAATATCTTTCCTCCATAGAGAAGGGCACCTTTTCTCAGGGAGAAAGTGGTCCAAAGAATCATACTTTTGCCCATCACTTAGTCCCAAATCTGTCTAATGTTTAGCCCTTGTGCCAGTGGATCAGCTTATTTCAGGGATCAGCATCATCTATTTTTTTCCAGAATCATCTTTCTGCTCACTCCTTTTTTCAGGACCAACCTGCCTCAGATTTGACTCTAATTATCAGAGAATTTTAGAATCAGGAATGGAAAAGCGATCCCCTAAAGTATGATTGGGGGTATATTTTGATATTTCCCCCGATTCAGTTGAGCTTTTTTTTTTTAAAAGAAAATATACAGTGGGGGCAATGGTGACTTGCCCAAGGTCACACAGATAATAAGCATCAAGGATCTGAAGGCAAATTTGAACTCAGGCCTCCTGATTCCAGGGCCAGTGCTCTATTCATTGCATCATCTAGCCACTCCTACAAGTTCTATTAAATTAGTGCTACTTCATTAGAAAGCTGATTGATTGAAACAATACCTTTAGCTCAGGTCCAGGTTTTTCAATTTAGATTTAATGGTTTAATTTGCTTAAAATTAATTGGGAACACAGTTTAGATTGTAGTTCAGGGACAAGCAAAGACTGACCCTCTACTTTCTCATTTAGAAACTGAGTAAGATCTCCATTTTGAATTTATTTATTTATTTTTGTCTTGTAGCTATTTCTCTTCCTTTTTCTTTTAAAAAAAAACCAAATTTGGGGCAGCTAGGTGGCATAGTGGATAAAGCACCGGCCTTGGAGTCAGGAGTACCTGGGTTCAAATCCAGTCTCAGACACTTAAGAATTACCTAGCTGTGTGGCCTTGGGCAAGCCACTTAACCCCATTTGCCTTGCAAAAAAACCTAAAAAAATAAAAATATTAACTTCTCACTATCATTTTCCCTTGTCATTTTTTGGTGAGGCACCTGGAGCCAAATGACTTACTCAGGATCATATAGTGAGTGGGTATCAAGTTTCTAAGGCCAAATTTGAATTCAGGTCCTCTGACTCCAGGGCTGGTACTCTATCCACTAATCACCACTTAGCTGCCTCTCCTTTCTCCTTTTGGAAGACAGTGACTTGACCAATTAGCACAGAATCTTTTGGGAAGGATGAAGTAGACATCCTTCTTTATAAACCTGTCCCAGGTTTCATAGGTGAAGGAGAATATTGAACATTTATTGGAGTTATCTCACCAACTTTCTGAGTCAACGGTTTGAGATAATGGTCAATATAGCTTCACGTAGCTTCATATATATTGAGACAGCATTTCCTGCTGCTGGAAGAAGATGAGCTTAAAAGTTCTTCCAAAAAAAAAATTCTTCCAGCATCACACTATGAAAGTGGACACAAGACTGGGAATAGGTTCATGGGAAGGTTGAGGGTATTCTTCAGAGTTTCTTTTTCTTTAAAATAGATATAGGTGGATGCCTCCAAAGCAAAAGTCTCGAACATCTCAGGTTCCCATAGAGATAGTTCAACCCTTTGGTGCTTTAGTTACTGACTAAAATTTCTTATTCATTCTTCCAAACACACAACTGGAATAACATGCAGATTGGGTTGAATAGGAGTGGTCCTCCTTCTTTCCCTCATGATAGAATTACTAAGGATTTGGGGGAGGAAAGATACTCCCTTAAAGCCTCCCAGTGTTCTTTCTCTAAAGACCAATGGCAGTGGTCCTCTAGAGACTTCTGCTTCATTCTTTACTCAATAGGACTATTTCCATGGATTCTCTAGGTCTATTAAAGCATCCACTGAATTCATAGATTAACTTTTCTTTACTTATTAATCCAAAGTCATCAATATGCACTGTCTTTCTCCTTGGAAATTATCTTTTGTACTGATTGAACTCAATGGTATATTCCTATCCCTCAGTCACTCAAACCCCCCCTTTTTTTTAGACAAGAGAACTTGGAACTAAGAGAACTGGGTTTGGTCACTACTATCACCTTGGATATCATCTACATGCTACTTCAAAACAAATGTTCACTAAAAGAATTATTGCAAACATGCTCAACCAAAGCTCACCCCTACATTTCATCTGGATGAAGTCCAACTGATGAATTGCCTGCAGTAGAGGCTCACTGTCCAATGTCAAGTCAAACTCTGCAGACACCTTGGGCTCCAAAGCTCCTTTGACCCATTGCTCTTGAGACACCTGGACACGCTTGATCAGAGCATCTGAAATCTTACAGAGAGAGAGAGACAGAGAGTCACAGAGACAGACAGACAGAGACAGAGAGCAGACAGAAACAAAGCTAGAACCAGAGACTTTATTTCTGATATTATTAGTTTATGAGCCTCATGAGAAATTGTGGCAGCCAGGTGGCAGCCAGAGCAGCATTTTTTGAGTTAGGAGGACTGAGTTCAAATCCTACCTTAGATTTTTACTAGCTGTATGATGTTGGACAATTCAATTAACCAAATCTGCCTCAGTTTCCACATCTATAAAAATGAGATAATAATGCATCAACCTCATAAAGTTGTTGTGAGGATTCACATGAGATAACATATAAAGTTCTTTGCCTAAAGTACTAATAAATGATAACTAATTATAGAGTGGGAAATGTTTTGTCAAGTAGATACTTAAGAGCAAAAGAAAATAAACACTGAGTAGCTGAAAATAGCTTATATCTCATTTTATTTAGTTGGTTTTCTCAATGTTAATCCATACTCTCTCCTCTCAACCCCATTAGTATCATGTTCACAACACTACCGAATTTAAGGTTCAGTCAAACTGGATTCACTATTTTTCCTTATATAGGACATTCTATCCCCCATATCTGTTTCTTTGCTTGTCTCCCATGCTTAGAATGTGCTCTTTCACTTCTGTTTCTTAGAATCACTAGATCCTTTAAATTTCACCTCATTCATTCCTTCTAACATGAGGTCTTGCCTATTGTCTTTAATTGCTAGTGCCACCTCTCAAAACTTAACTTTTGTTTACTTGGTAAATATTCATACCTATATATTTCTTTATTTGCTTGAAAAGGACTTTCATTTTTATCTTTGTTTCCTCAGTTATGAGTTTGGTAGATGGCATGTACTAGGTGATTAATAAATGTTTATTGATTGATTTTAGAAAAGGTTTCAGTTCAAATTCTAAGGGAAGAGCACCCCCCAATATGGTGCTACTCAGACTCAGTAAAAGGGACCTTTTTTGACAGAATGAAACATTTTACTCTATTTTGAAAATACTACCCTTTCTTCAGTCAAAACCACTATTCATTAAATCAGCTTCTCCATATGAGGCCAAGGAAGAAGGTCATCTTGAAATGGGAGATAGAGCACTAAAAGATTGCCTTGATTTCTTTATCTAAAAACTGACTGTTCGTATTTTTGACCTTTTGTCAATTGGAGAAGGATGTATTTTCTTATAGATTTTTACAAAGTTCTTTATATAGTTGAGATATGAGGCATTTATCTGAAAAACTTTTAATAAAATTTTCTCCCAATTTTCTACTTTCCTGCATTTGTTGTATTTCTGTGAAATCTTTTTAATTTAATGTAACAGAAATTATACATTTTTATATCTCATTCTTTTCACTATCAAAAGAGAGTGAATTTTGCTTTAATTTTTTAAATTATGTACTTAGTAATTACTGATAAAAACAAACATTTCAGTATACAAAGAAAAAAACAACCTTTTATGTGAAATTATGAACTTCTATAAAGTTTTTTAAGTGTGTATTAAATTTAACTTGGTAGTAATCAATTTGTCCAGTTTGTTTCTATCAAAAAAATCAATAAACATGAATTTATTAACTTCCTACTGCATACTAGGTACTGTGTCCTTTGGAAATTCTTGTTTTTTCTCTCTTCTTCAGTGTACTTTAAAAGGTTTTATTGATACCTTTTTCTTTCCTTTTTTTTTTTTGCATCCCTTTTACCATCCACTAACTTACCTCTCCACTTTTCCATAGAAGCCCTTCCTTGTCAATAAATATAGTCAAGAAGAACAATTCACTATACTGGTCACATCTTAAAATGTCTTATTCTCATTCCTAATCCATTACTTCTCTGCCAAGAAGCGGATGGCTCTTACCTAAGGCTAAGATGAGATTCCAGGAATCTTTGGTTCCTGGGAACATGAACAAGACATTAGTAACTCTTAGTAATTTTCAACTGTCTCTGCAGTGTCCTTAGGGAATAATCAAGGTAATTCATAATTTCCTCTATAGAAAGAGGGTTATACTTACATCTACAACATGTAGAAACTGTACAATTCTGAACTGGTCTGTTTGCTAGGGATCAAATTCTAAGTAAGGTTGGATTGCTCCAGAGGACAATTGGAAATTTATTCTGTCCTGTGGGAACTTGCACTTTTGAACATGAGAAGAAATAACACTGACTTGCCATCAGTGGACACTCTGTTAAGCAACCTGACAGCACTGGACTATGCCCAACTTGTTTTACAGAGGTCACTTTTCTCTGATCTTGACTTTTCTATAGGGGATTAGACAAAAGAGCAGAAGTTACCAAAATATGTAGCTCATTCAATGTCCAAGTTGGGAGGACACTCAAAACTCATTTAGTCCAACAATCCCCATCTCACAGATGAGAAAACTGAGACCTAGAGAGGCTGAGTGACTTAGACTCACTAGCCATCAGAAGGGCCCCCAAATAAGTACCAGGCACCACGCTAAGCATTTTACAAATATCTCATTTGGTCCTCAGAACAATCCACAAGATAGAATCCATATTTTACCATTGAGGGAACTGAGGCAAAATAGAGGCTAAGTGACTTTCCCAGCATCATATAGCCATTAAGTTTCTGAGGCTAGATTTGAATTTAGATCTTCCTGGCTCCAGGTCAGGTCCTTTATCTATTGAACCACTGAGCTACCTCTAGAATATTATTATAAAATTTCTACTAACAAGCAAAAGGGAATCAATAGAATTCCAAAACCATAGGAAAAGGTTTAATTTTTAATTACAAAGTGTGAGAAGAGGCAGTGGAGGTAGAAAAGAGAGGAAAAACACTCTCTTTTCCCCAGAAAGGATCATGATAAAGACACTTACCTGCAAAAACCCAGAAGGGTCATTTTCTTTGATCACTTCTAGGCAGTATTCCATTAGGCCTGTTGACTGGCGTAACTTTAAAGTACAATGGTTGATCTGGTCCCAAACCACCTGCAAAGAGGAGAAGAGCTCATACTGGGGTGTCACCAGTCTTTCTGTCTTTTGAAGAGAATTAAACAAAAGGTTGGGGGCAGCCAGGTGGCAAAGTAGATTGAGTACTGGATCCAAAGTCAGGAAGATTCATCTTTAGGGGTTCAAATCCGGCCTGAAACATTTATTAGCTATCTGACCCTGGGCAAATCCACTCAACCTTGTCTGCCTCAGTTTTCTCATCTGGAGATGGAAATGGCAACCTATTCCAATATCATTGCCTAAAAAATCTCAAATGGGCTTACAAATAAGTGAGGGGAGCTACCTGGAAGTCTGCTCTGTTTGTACATGAATTCTGCATGCAATCTGTGATAAGATACAATGTTGAAACTTCTCCCAATGATTTTTGGATTAGGCACCCAAATATACCTTCATGAACCCTGAATATAGAAAAAGTAGGATTGAGATGACTCAAAGCAAGAGTGATTGACTCTGTCTATCCATGGGTAACTCAATGGACTTTGGTTTCTTCACACATGCATAGTTACAATAGGCTTATGAAGCTATAAAAAGAACTTAGAAATTATATACTTCATTTTTCTCCAACTATTTTAGTCACAGGAGTCTTTTGGTTTTGAAATATATTGATAAAACACAGTCTAC
The DNA here is from genome assembly GCF_037893015.1 of Macrotis lagotis. Taxonomy (NCBI): domain Eukaryota; kingdom Metazoa; phylum Chordata; class Mammalia; order Peramelemorphia; family Peramelidae; genus Macrotis; species Macrotis lagotis. Next base: position 156,746,370 of record NC_133659.1, on the reverse strand, counting down.
AGAGCTGGGGTTTATGGAATACCCCAAAGATAAAGGAGAAGTGAGAATTTTTTTTTTAGGTTTTTGCAAGGCAAATGGGGTTAAGTGGCTTGCCCAAGGCCACACAGCTAGGTAATTATTAAGTGTCTGAGACCAGATTTGAACCCAGGTACTCCTGACTCCAGAGCTGGTACTTTATCCACTGTGCCACCTAGCCACCCTGAGAATCTTTTTATCAATGTAGAAAAGTAAAATTAATTTTTATATTGGAAAATGCTGAAAATGACTGCTTTTGATATAAATATAATTTGTATTTAAACATTTTAGGAAAAAAATATGGTTTACATTTTCACTTTCTCATGTGATTTTATTTATATTACAGGCATCCAATTCACTTTCATGTCATGGTATAACCACCTTGTTGTTATAGTTCTCTTTGAGAATGGAGAAAACAACTTTGTGAGTAATAGGAATAGCCCCACTGATGATCAGATTCCTTCCTTCCTCCTTCTGTCTTTCTTTCTTGTTTGTCTTTATTTTAGAAGTATAGGTAAATGCTGTAATTGCAAGAAAGAGTTGGCATTATGTGTGTATTTATAGACTGTTGTGGAGCAGGAAAGTTTGACAATAAGTGAAAGCTTCCTAGATAACATGAGCCCGAAGTATGTGGGTTCTAAAAAGAGAGGGATGTGCCTCTGGTATAGTCTTATGAATGTTTCTATAGAAAGGGAAAGTGGTTGATGTGATATTTTCTGATTTAAGATCATTAAATTGGAAAAAGAAATGGCAAGCCACTTTAGAATCTTTGCCAAGAAAGCCCCAAATGGGGTCATGAAAAGTAGGGCATGACTGAAATGACTGAACAACAACAAAGAAAATTAAAACTCTTTATTTCCTGGAGACTGCGAGTAGGTACTGAAAACCCCAAATGGGGCCATCTGTCTGTCTGTCTCTCTGTTTGTTTATCTATCTATCATCTATCTCTATCATTTATTATATGTCTGTCTGTCCGAATATCTATCTTGGAGAAGAAAATAGCAAACCACTCCAGCATCTTTGCCAAGAAAACCCCAAACGGGATTATGAAGAACAGGGTGCATCTGAAATAACTGACAACAACTACAAAGGACATTAAAAATTTTTTCCCCTGGAAACTGTGAATGGGTGCTGGAAAATAGATAACATTTAAATTACAACTGCCAAGGAAACAGGCCCCCAACCACTCACCTTCAATTTGTGTTCCCGTTCTTTAGTGACCTTGGTGAGTAATTTGGCTTTTTGTCGAGTTAAAGCATCAACCAGGGCATCACACTGAGCAACCAGGCAGGCCTCATAGTCTAGTCCATTTTCCTGGAGGAAATCAAGATTGATGAAGAAGAAAGGTTAAAATGAAATGCTGTTACTTTAAGGTTTTATCTCTTCAATTCTACTACACCCCTGAATCTTCAACATCTAAGTGAATTCTCAATGTCATATTTCTTTGTGCTTCCTCCCATCCTCCTTTTTAATCTGTGACCTGAAATATTTCATGACTACCTACTTCATCCTGTTAAGAGGGCTAGTCTCTCACTACTCAATGGCTCTACAGTTTATTCCTTTTTGAAAGCTTAACAGTCTAATTCTTAACAAGAATCATGATCCATTTACATAAACATGACTATAAATATATTGGAGGAAGCTGTGAAGTAGGAGAAAGGTAGATGAATATAGAGTCAGCAGATCAGTCATTTACTAAACCCCTTGAACTTGAAAAAATCCCTTACTAGCTATGTAACACCTTGTTAAACTGCTTAACTTTTCTAAGGAAAGTACTTTGTACAATTATAAAAATATAAGATACATTACATTATACATGTAACATATAACAGAACATATTAAAGTACCCTTTAAATGTGAATTGTCATTGTGTTTTTTGGACCTTTGATTTCATGGCTACAGGGAACTATATTTTTTCCACTGTTATAGAATGGTGACCATTTTATGGTCTAAGAATTTCCTCGAGCACTGAGAGATTAAGTGACTTGTATATGATCATACAGTCAATATGTATATATGTGTGTGTATATAAATACATATATATGTATATATACATATATATATATGTATATATCAGAGACAGGAATTAGATCCAGATATTCCTGAGCTGTATATTGACTTCTATCCATCATGATACATGACTTCTATTGTGCCTCTACCATGTTAAGAGTACATAACTATACACATACACACATATAAACATGAAGCATGATATAGGGTAAGGAACAATGCCTCTGAAGTCAGAGGACTTGAGTTCAAATCTTGCTTTGATGCTTACTACTCATGTGACTTTGGCCAAGTCTTTCTCAAATTCTGTTTTTTCACCTATAAAATGAGAGGGTTGGATAAGATGGTTCATTTTTTCTCTCTCTCTCTCTCTGTCTCTCTCTCTCTCTCTCTCTGTATATATATGTGTGTGTGTGTGTGTGTGTGTGTGTGTGTGTGTGTGTAATCTTATTGTAAAGGGATGGTAGTTATTGAGTCAGTCACCCCATCTCACTTATCACTGACTATCAGGTAGGAATACATATTGATGTAATTAATCAATCAAAGGGTAGATATCCAATGAATTCCTGATTCAATAAAAGGCATTTCAACTAGGTGTGACATCAAGCCTGTCTGTATTTATTAAGAGACTTGGTCATATTCTCTGTGGTTTATATAAAACCATTAAACTAATTTGTAACCAAGGAATTGTGTGTCTTCAGTTTAGTATTAGAAACCTTTTGTAATAACCCTGAAAAGGAATAACCTGAGAGAGAGAGGAGTGTGCTTCATCCTCAGTCTTGGTCTTCCACCCTCTCCCCACCTTGGTTAGAGGGCAAGGATGTTCAGTGAGGGGGAAGCAGAAGCTTGCCTTGCCTTTGATTGTGAAGGGTTGAGTCATATATGAAGTGTGCTCTCAACCTTTCAGGTTCAGAGGTGGGATATAGGTAAGGCACATCTCTGCATCCCTGGTTAGCATAGATCCTTGGGAACTTCAGAACATTAGAATATTTGGATTTTTCATTCTTATCTAAGCCGTATTTCTGAAACAGCTAATGGCAGTGTATGTATCTGAATCAAAGAGCAGATTGAACTCAAGGAGAAAAGGCAAAGTCAAAGCTGTACAAGTAGTCAAGCAGAAAGATTATATCATACTATACTTGTTTCAAAAGGAACATCATGAGGACTCCACAAAAGGGTAGGACTTCCAGAATTTGTGATTTACTCCCTTTATATTCTAAGCTTGAAATCACCTTCTGGATTCTGTGTAAAACTTGTGGTACTTTAGTATAGATTTTGGGGAGAGGGAGTATTTTGTAACAACTATGATAAATATCTATTTCTAAAAATTAATCAAATTTGGCTAATTGATATCTGCCATTAATTGAGTGGAACACTGGTGGGCTCACATGAGCAACGACATTAGCACCCTCCCAATCCTATTCAGGGTTAACTCTAGAGCAGGGTCAAACTATATCCAGAATGTCAAACTTGGTCAATCTCATTCATATATAGCCAGTCAGCTAAGGATGGTTTCTATATTTTAAATACAATAAAACTTTATTTAAAAATATAAAAATCATTTTTAGCTCATACATGGTAGATGTCAGCAATAGCCACTCTCTGGAGACATAATCTTGCAGCATGAGTAAAGGATGAAAAATTAGCTCCAGAATGTGCCACACTATTAAATATTATATATTTGCCACCAAAGACCTGTCTGACTACTTCTGATGGGATAGTTTTTTGAATTGTCAGATAATAGAATACAAACTTGGGCAGGTCTTTTCAAGCTGAAAGGGCCTCAAGTACAGAACTTCTGAGAAACTATGTGTCTATCATCTAAGAATCAGTTTAGCTAAATTCAGAGAACTTTATTACCATAAGGTTGGCTATCAACAGAGGAATTTTTTTTTTGCCCTTAGAAAGTCATGAAATCTTTGTAAATGGAGTAAGTCCTATATTTACAAAATCACAAATCTTCTCAACTTCTGAAGAATAATGCATGAAATATAATCTCTATTTCAAAATGATGAAGTTAGGTGGGAAGCTTTTATTATATTACTGGGTCCCAGTTAGTGCAAATAATGAATCCTTGGAAGATGGCCATATATTATTAAAATCAATACAGTTCAAAGTTATAATTATATAAAATATGGTAATTTCCATTTTAGCCAAATGGAAATGCAAATTTGAATAATGCTACTATTTTATAGAATACATTATTTACATTACTCCAGACCTAGTTGTATTTATGGCATCCTTGAGATGAAAAGAAATTTAAAGGTCATTTAGCTTAATCCCCTCATCTTACAGATGAACAATTCAAGGTTTAAAGGTTCTTTCTAACTTTGATATTCTTATAGATCAAAGAACTAACTTAAGAAACCATCTACTAAAACTCCTTAATTTTACAAATGAAGAACCTTTGACTCAATAAAGTTAAGTGACCTGCCCACAATTATAAATGTTATCAGCCTCAGAGACAACATTGCCCTGTCCTCTGCCCTGCTCCTTCCACCATCTTCCTTATGACAGTCATAACTTTATGTTAGTTTTTTTTTTTAGGTTTTTGCAAGGCAAATGGGGTTAAGTGAATTGCCCAAGGCCACACAGCTAGGTAATTATTAAGTGTCTGAGACCGGATTTGAACCCAAGTACTCCTGACTCCAAGGCCGGTGTTTTATCCACTAGGCCACCTAGCCGCTCCTTTATGTTAGTTTTTATTTAAATAAATTTCCTTCCTTTTTTTTTTGTCAATATCTTGCTTTTGTTGTGTTTATAAAGGTCAAGGCTGGATCTTCGTTTTATAAAAATATAAACCTTGAAAATGAGCTTGTTATACTATTCCTAATTCATCACTTAATATTTCCTTCCCAAGAGAGGGTTTGAGTGAAGTCATTCTCAAACAGCCTCAGGACATTCTTACCTGGATCTGCTGAAGTATGTTCTTGAGCTGCACCAGGAACTCTTTAGCTTCCTTTGCTTTATCAGAAACACCATTCAGTGCTTGAGATAGCTGTGCCTAAACCATAATATGCAAATATGGAAGAAAGAAAAATCAGAAAAAGAGAGCAAAATTTACATTTAATAAAAAAACCCTTCCATTTAAAGAGTACATCCCTTTGAAGATCTCAGCCAGTATAGAATAATGCTAACAATAGTTCAACTTTATATAACACTTTTTGGTTTGCAAAGACCTTGACACACATGATCTCATTTAAAGCCACAATAGTCCTGTGAGGGAGTGCTTCTATTATTATTATTATTTAATACAGCTGAAGAAACTGAAACTCTTAGAGACTAGGGAGCTTGATCATGATCATACAGCTAGTGATTAGAAAATGGCATTTGAACCTAAGTATTTAAGCAACCTAGGTAACTGAGAGGAAGGTAGAGGTCTGTGTTCTAAGCCTGAAAACCTCATAAAATCACTATCCATCAGTTCTCATATGGTCACATCTATGATGTTGCCTAGTCACTGAGGGGATGAGATAAATAGGTTATGAGCCCTGCCTTCAAGGAGCTTGCAATTTTATAGGAGGTATATGACATGTACACAAATGACAACTAGAAGTAATACAAATAAAGAGATTGTATATTATACATTTAATATGTATTAGTAGCCAAGGGGGAGAGGCAAAGGGACTTATCTGGCTATGTTACAGCTCTTCCATTCTATCCTTTTCAGCTGTCCTTCCCCCAGGGTTCTAAGATGCATAGCTTATGCACAGTGGAAGCATGTGGCACCAGCTGCTTGTCAATTTGTTGCCAGTTCTTCTGATTCTTAATAATTTTGTGATGACTATCATTGAGAATAATAGAATCTTAGCATTGGAAGGGACTAGAGGTCAGTAAGGATGGTCTTTCTGATTATTTATACTAAATCCATGCTTCTCTAAAATAGATATTAGTATAGAATAAAATATTAATGACAGTTTTTGGGATACAATGAATTGGAGTCAAAGTGAGCTACTGTAGATTGTTGAATGACTAAACATTACTGTCAGTACATGAACATAATGGAATATTATTGCATAATAAGAAACATAACAAATAAGAGAAATTTAGAGATGGAGACAGGGGAAGAGTCATAAATTATTGTAGTAGAGTGAGGAAAGCAGAACCAGGAAAACTATCTATCTATTTATCATTTATCTATCTATGTAATTACTGACTGAACCAAAAGTGTTATATGATTGTATATGTCTATGTACAGGATTGTCTTCCTTGAGGACAGGAATTGTCTTTTATCTTTTTTTAACATCCCTAGCACTTAGCACTAGCTTGGCTAAAAGTACTTAATAGATTTAATTGAATTGAGTACAAATGGAATAGAATACTACAGTGCTCTATTGTGTACTATTGTGAAGTGAGAGAAAATGGATGCTTTCAGAGAAGCCTGGAAAAACTTTTGTGAATTGCCACATAATGAAGTAAGCAGAATCAGAAAAATAATTTATATTACAATATCATTATTATAAAAATGAACAATTTTGAAGGCTTTTATAAACAATGTATTTTATATATAATGAACATATTTTATAAATTTATTTATTTATAAATATGATAAAGAATGAAATTTGAAGATTTGGAGAATAATTTATCCAATAACAACAACACTTAAAAAACTTTGAAAGCTTCAAGAACTATGAACAATTCAATGACCATTCAGGATTTTGGGGGATGAATAAAGAAGCATGTTACTACCTTCTCACACATAAATTTTAGACTGAGGATGCAGAATAAGCCATAGTTTTTTTGAACACAGTCAATAGAAAATTGTTTGATTATATATATTTATTATAAGGAACTTTTTTTTCTTTAGAAAATTTTCCTAGAAATTTTCTTGTAAAAATTGGGTGGGGGGGGGTGAGAAGAGAAAATAGATTTCTTTTTGTGAAAAAACATACATAAATATGTACAAAACCCACACAAGATAAACTTGGGAGGTAGTGGTGGTAATATTCTAACAAGTATCTGGTTGGCAGAACTGGAAGACAGCCTCATGACTCAGTAGACACTCTCTGGCTAGTAAGAATCTTAGAGACTGACTTGTTAGTGCCAGTTTGAAGTGACTCAGCTCTAATGAATCTAAAAATCAGCTTCTTGAATATCATAATATCATAATATATTTGTCTTAGCTTGAATTCCTCACTGATGATCAAATGAAAGAGAGGTATAGAGGGAGTCCTTGATTAGAAGTGGGAAAAATCTTAGTTCTTTTTCCAGCCTGAAAAAGTCATTTTTACATGTTCTCATCAGTATAGGTTTAGGAATCGCAAACATGCCAACCAATATGGTATCTGGTAGTGAAAACAACAGATCTGGAGACAGAGAATCTGAAATTGGATTCTGATATTGTCTCTGTGATCATGGTCTGAGCTTCAGTTTTCTTATCTGTAAAATCAAGGAAGTAGATTTTATTTCTAAAGTCTTGTACAGCTCTAAATCCTATTATAATCTAACAAAATTATATTGAACTCATGGGAACAAGGAAACAGTAACACAGATGGAATTTATGTGGATGAGACTGTTTTATAAAGCTGTGCTAAAGAAAAGAAAAGAGGCCACATCTCTTCTTCACCTTCCCTGAGATAAGTCAGGTCAAGAATTAAGCTCTAACTTAGAGTTCTCAGGGTGACATACACAGTAAAGGAACATAAGAATTGTCATATGAGGTCAAACCAAAGACCTATTTAGCCCAGACACCAGTTTCTGGCAATAGCCCAAAGGAACAGTTTGTTAGATAGCATGGTCTCTGTTTGACTTAACATTATTCTTCTAGTTCCACAACCTACACAGACTATCCTGGTTACCCATTTAATGACTCTTGATTAATCAGTTGTGAATTTTTCCATACTTTTCTGGAACTTCTTTATTGAGGCTTCCTTCATAGCTGCATGATGAAATGAGTAACATTCTAGACTTAAAGTAAAGAGGATCCAAATTTGAATCCCAACTAATTGTGTGACTGGGTTTTAATCTTCCCAGGGCTCATTTTTCTTCATCTGTAAAATTGGGACGTAGTATCAACAAACAATTATTAAGTATTACTTTTGGGTCAGGTGCTGTCCAAATGCTGGAGATGCAAAAATAGCAGTGTCTCTTCTTTTTTTTAATTTATTTTTTTATTCTCATTTTGTACAAATTTTTTTTTACATTAATAAAATATTCTTGTTTACAAATAAACAAAATACCCCTCCTCCCCCATGAATATAGATAGACTTGCTTGGGCGAAAAAAGTAAAGGGGAGAGAAAAAAAATTAAAATTAAAAAAAAATAATAGTAATAATTGTAGGTATGGCCAGGTGACGCAATGGACAAAGCACCAGCCCTGGAGCCACGAGCACCCGAGTAAACCCAACCATCATCCAGCCGTGTGACATGCAAGCCACCCGATCCCCATTGCCCTGCAACAACCAAAAAAGAAGAAAAAAAAAAAGACCCAAAATAAAATAAAATAGTAATGATAGTAGGGGTGGCTGGGGGGAAGACAGAGCATTGGCCCTTGAGCCAGGAGCACCTGAGTCCAAATCCGGCCCCAGACACCCAGAGATCACCCTGCTATGTGGCCCCAGGCAGGCCATCCAGCCCCACTTGCCCTGCACCCTCCCCCAAATAATAATAACAAAAAATGTGCTTGAGTCTTTGTTCCAACACCAACAACTCTGTCATGGGTGGATCTCATTCTTTATAAGTCCATCACAGAAGTTACTTCCATATTTTTCCACCGTTGCCAATGCTGATCACAACTGTTTCTTCACACATGCATAGTTACAATAGGCTTATGAAGCTATAAAAAGAACTTAGAAATTATATACTTCATTTTTCTCCAACTATTTTAGTCACAGGAGTCTTTTGGTTTTGAAATATATTGATAAAACACAGTCTACAGAGCTGGGGTTTATGGAATACCCCAAAGATAAAGGAGAAGTGAGAATTTTTTTTTTAGGTTTTTGCAAGGCAAATGGGGTTAAGTGGCTTGCCCAAGGCCACACAGCTAGGTAATTATTAAGTGTCTGAGACCAGATTTGAACCCAGGTACTCCTGACTCCAGAGCTGGTACTTTATCCACTGTGCCACCTAGCCACCCTGAGAATCTTTTTATCAATGTAGAAAAGTAAAATTAATTTTTATATTGGAAAATGCTGAAAATGACTGCTTTTGATATAAATATAATTTGTATTTAAACATTTTAGGAAAAAAATATGGTTTACATTTTCACTTTCTCATGTGATTTTATTTATATTACAGGCATCCAATTCACTTTCATGTCATGGTATAACCACCTTGTTGTTATAGTTCTCTTTGAGAATGGAGAAAACAACTTTGTGAGTAATAGGAATAGCCCCACTGATGATCAGATTCCTTCCTTCCTCCTTCTGTCTTTCTTTCTTGTTTGTCTTTATTTTAGAAGTATAGGTAAATGCTGTAATTGCAAGAAAGAGTTGGCATTATGTGTGTATTTATAGACTGTTGTGGAGCAGGAAAGTTTGACAATAAGTGAAAGCTTCCTAGATAACATGAGCCCGAAGTATGTGGGTTCTAAAAAGAGAGGGATGTGCCTCTGGTATAGTCTTATGAATGTTTCTATAGAAAGGGAAAGTGGTTGATGTGATATTTTCTGATTTAAGATCATTAAATTGGAAAAAGAAATGGCAAGCCACTTTAGAATCTTTGCCAAGAAAGCCCCAAATGGGGTCATGAAAAGTAGGGCATGACTGAAATGACTGAACAACAACAAAGAAAATTAAAACTCTTTATTTCCTGGAGACTGCGAGTAGGTACTGAAAACCCCAAATGGGGCCATCTGTCTGTCTGTCTCTCTGTTTGTTTATCTATCTATCATCTATCTCTATCATTTATTATATGTCTGTCTGTCCGAATATCTATCTTGGAGAAGAAAATAGCAAACCACTCCAGCATCTTTGCCAAGAAAACCCCAAACGGGATTATGAAGAACAGGGTGCATCTGAAATAACTGACAACAACTACAAAGGACATTAAAAATTTTTTCCCCTGGAAACTGTGAATGGGTGCTGGAAAATAGATAACATTTAAATTACAACTGCCAAGGAAACAGGCCCCCAACCACTCACCTTCAATTTGTGTTCCCGTTCTTTAGTGACCTTGGTGAGTAATTTGGCTTTTTGTCGAGTTAAAGCATCACCAGGGCATCACACTGAGCAACCAGGCAGGCCTCATAGTCTAGTCCATTTTCCTGGAGGAAATCAAGATTGATGAAGAAGAAAGGTTAAAATGAAATGCTGTTACTTTAAGGTTTTATCTCTTCAATTCTACTACACCCCTGAATCTTCAACATCTAAGTGAATTCTCAATGTCATATTTCTTTGTGCTTCCTCCCATCCTCCTTTTTAATCTGTGACCTGAAATATTTCATGACTACCTACTTCATCCTGTTAAGAGGGCTAGTCTCTCACTACTCAATGGCTCTACAGTTTATTCCTTTTTGAAAGCTTACAGTCTAATTCTTAACAAGAATCATGATCCATTTACATAAACATGACTATAAATATATTGGAGGAAGCTGTGAAGTAGGAGAAAGGTAGATGAATATAGAGTCAGCAGACAGTCATTTACTAAACCCCTTGAACTTGAAAAAATCCCTTACTAGCTATGTAACACCTTGTTAAACTGCTTAACTTTTCTAAGGAAAGTACTTTGTACAATTATAAAAATATAAGATACATTACATTATACATGTAACATATAACAGAACATATTAAAGTACCCTTTAAATGTGAATTGTCATTGTGTTTTTTGGACCTTTGATTTCATGGCTACAGGGAACTATATTTTTTCCACTGTTATAGAATGGTGACCATTTTATGGTCTAAGAATTTCCTCGAGCACTGAGAGATTAAGTGACTTGTATATGATCATACAGTCAATATGTATATATGTGTGTGTGTTATAAATACATATATATGTATATATACATATATATATATGTATATATCAGAGACAGGAATTAGATCCAGATATTCTGAGCTGTATATTGACTTCTATCCATCATGATACATGACTTCTATTGTGCCTCTACCATGTTAAGAGTACATAACTATACACATACACACATATAAACATGAAGCATGATATAGGGTAAGGAACAATGCCTCTGAAGTCAGAGGACTTGAGTTCAAATCTTGCTTTGATGCTTACTACTCATGTGACTTTGGCCAAGTCTTTCTCAAATTCTGTTTTTTCACCTATAAAATGAGAGGGTTGGATAAGATGGTTCATTTTTTCTCTCTCTCTCTCTCTTCTCTCTCTCTCTCTCTCTCGTATATATATGTGTGTGTGTGTGTGTGTGTGTGTTGTGTAATCTTATTGTAAAGGGATGGTAGTTATTGAGTCAGTCACCCCATCTCACTTACTCACTGACTATCAGGTAGGAATACATATTGATGTAATTAATCAATCAAAGGGTAGATATCCAATGAATTCCTGATTCAATAAAAGGCATTTCAACTAGGTGTGACATCAAGCTCTGTCTGTATTTATTAAGAGACTTGGTCATATTCTCTGTGGTTTATATAAAACCATTAAACTAATTTGTAACCAAGGAATTGTGTGTCTTCAGTTTAGTATTAGAAACCTTTTGTAATAACCCTGAAAAGGAATAACCTGAGAGAGAGAGGAGTGTGCTTCATCCTCAGTCTTGGTCTTCCACCCTCTCCCCACCTTGGTTAGAGGGCAAGGATGTTCAGTGAGGGGGAAGCAGAAGCTTGCCTTGCCTTTGATTGTGAAGGGTTGAGTCATATATGAAGTGTGCTCTCAACCTTTCAGGTTCAGAGGTGGGATATAGGTAAGGCACATCTCTGCATCCCTGGTTAGCATAGATCCTTGGGAACTTCAGAACATTAGAATATTTGGATTTTTCATTCTTATCTAAGCCGTATTTCTGAAACAGCTAATGGCAGTGTATGTATCTGAATCAAAGAGCAGATTGAACTCAAGGAGAAAAGGCAAAGTCAAAGCTGTACAAGTAGTCAAGCAGAAAGATTATATCATACTATACTTGTTTCAAAAGGAACATCATGAGGACTCCACAAAAGGGTAGGACTTCCAGAATTTGTGATTTACTCCCTTTATATTCTAAGCTTGAAATCACCTTCTGGATTCTGTGTAAAACTTGTGGTACTTTAGTATAGATTTTGGGGAGAGGGAGTATTTTGTAACAACTATGATAAATATCTATTTCTAAAAATTAATCAAATTTGGCTAATTGATATCTGCCATTAATTGAGTGGAACACTGGTGGGCTCACATGAGCAACGACATTAGCACCCTCCCAATCCTATTCAGGGTTAACTCTAGAGCAGGGTCAAACTATATCCAGAATGTCAAACTTGGTCAATCTCATTCATATATAGCCAGTCAGCTAAGGATGGTTTCTATATTTTAAATACAATAAAACTTTATTTAAAAATATAAAAATCATTTTTAGCTCATACATGGTAGATGTCAGCAATAGCCACTCTCTGGAGACATAATCTTGCAGCATGAGTAAAGGATGAAAAATTAGCTCCAGAATGTGCCACACTATTAAATATTATATATTTGCCACCAAAGACCTGTCTGACTACTTCTGATGGGATAGTTTTTTGAATTGTCAGATAATAGAATACAAACTTGGGCAGGTCTTTTCAAGCTGAAAGGGCCTCAAGTACAGAACTTCTGAGAAACTATGTGTCTATCATCTAAGAATCAGTTTAGCTAAATTCAGAGAACTTTATTACCATAAGGTTGGCTATCAACAGAGGAATTTTTTTTTTGCCCTTAGAAAGTCATGAAATCTTTGTAAATGGAGTAAGTCCTATATTTACAAAATCACAAATCTTCTCAACTTCTGAAGAATAATGCATGAAATATAATCTCTATTTCAAATGATGAAGTTAGGTGGGAAGCTTTTATTATATTACTGGGTCCCAGTTAGTGCAAATAATGAATCCTTGGAAGATGGCCATATATTATTAAAATCAATACAGTTCAAAGTTATAATTATATAAAATATGGTAATTTCCATTTTAGCCAAATGGAAATGCAAATTTGAATAATGCTACTATTTTATAGAATACATTATTTACATTACTCCAGACCTAGTTGTATTTATGGCATCCTTGAGATGAAAAGAAATTTAAAGGTCATTTAGCTTAATCCCCTCATCTTACAGATGAACAATTCAAGGTTTAAAGGTTCTTTCTAACTTTGATATTCTTATAGATCAAAGAACTAACTTAAGAAACCATCTACTAAAACTCCTTAATTTTACAAATGAAGAACCTTTGACTCAATAAAGTTAAGTGACCTGCCCACAATTATAAATGTTATCAGCCTCAGAGACAACATTGCCCTGTCCTCTGCCCTGCTCCTTCCACCATCTTCCTTATGACAGTCATAACTTTATGTTAGTTTTTTTTTTTAGGTTTTTGCAAGGCAAATGGGGTTAAGTGAATTGCCCAAGGCCACACAGCTAGGTAATTATTAAGTGTCTGAGACCGGATTTGAACCCAAGTACTCCTGACTCCAAGGCCGGTGTTTTATCCACTAGGCCACCTAGCCGCCCCTTTATGTTAGTTTTTATTTAAATAAATTTCCTTCCTTTTTTTTTTGTCAATATCTTGCTTTTGTTGTGTTTATAAAGGTCAAGGCTGGATCTTCGTTTTATAACAAATATAAACCTTGAAAATGAGCTTGTTATACTATTCCTAATTCATCACTTAATATTTCCTTCCCAAGAGAGGGTTTGAGTGAAGTCATTCTCAAACAGCCTCAGGACATTCTTACCTGGATCTGCTGAAGTATGTTCTTGAGCTGCACCAGGAACTCTTTAGCTTCCTTTGCTTTATCAGAAACACCATTCAGTGCTTGAGATAGCTGTGCCTAAACCATAATATGCAAATATGGAAGAAAGAAAAATCAGAAAAAGAGAGCAAAATTTACATTTAATAAAAAAACCCTCCATTTAAAGAGTACATCCCTTTGAAGATCTCAGCCAGTATAGAATAATGCTAACAATAGTTCAACTTTATATAACACTTTTTGGTTTGCAAAGACCTTGACACACATGATCTCATTTAAAGCCACAATAGTCCTGTGAGGGAGTGCTTCTATTATTATTATTATTTAATACAGCTGAAGAAACTGAAACTCTTAGAGACTAGGGAGCTTGATCATGATCTACGCATGTTAGAAAATGGCATTTGAACCTAAGTATTTAAGCAACCTAGGTAACTGAGAGGAAGGTAGAGGTCTGTGTTCTAAGCCTGAAAACCTCATAAAATCACTATCCATCAGTTCTCATATGGTCACATCTATGATGTTGCCTAGTCACTGAGGGGATGAGATAAATAGGTTATGAGCCCTGCCTTCAAGGAGCTTGCAATTTTATAGGAGGTATATGACATGTACACAAATGACAACTAGAAGTAATACAAATAAAGAGATTGTATATTATACTTTAATATGTATTAGTAGCAGACTCAGTAAAAGGGACCTTTTTTGACAGAATGAAACATTTTACTCTATTTTGAAAATACTACCCTTTCTTCAGTCAAAACCACTATTCATTAAATCAGCTTCTCCATATGAGGCCAAGGAAGAAGGTCATCTTGAAATGGGAGATAGAGCACTAAAAGATTGCCTTGATTTCTTTATCTAAAAACTGACTGTTCGTATTTTTGACCTTTTGTCAATTGGAGAAGGATGTATTTTCTTATAGATTTTTACAAAGTTCTTTATATAGTTGAGATATGAGGCATTTATCTGAAAAACTTTTAATAAAATTTTCTCCCAATTTTCTACTTTCCTGCATTTGTTGTATTTCTGTGAAATCTTTTTAATTTAATGTAACAGAAATTATACATTTTTATATCTCATTCTTTTCACTATCAAAAGAGAGTGAATTTTGCTTTAATTTTTTAAATTATGTACTTAGTAATTACTGATAAAAACAAACATTTCAGTATACAAAGAAAAAAACAACCTTTTATGTGAAATTATGAACTTCTATAAAGTTTTTTAAGTGTGTATTAAATTTAACTTGGTAGTAATCAATTTGTCCAGTTTGTTTCTATCAAAAAAATCAATAAACATGAATTTATTAACTTCCTACTGCATACTAGGTACTGTGTCCTTTGGAAATTCTTTTTTTTTTCTCTTTTTCAGTGTACTTTAAAAGGTTTTATTGATACCTTTTTCTTTCCTTTTTTTTTTGCATCCCTTTTACCATCCACTAACTTACCTCTCCACTTTTCCATAGAAGCCCTTCCTTGTCAATAAATATAGTCAAGAAGAACAATTCACTATACTGGTCACATCTTAAAATGTCTTATTCTCATTCCTAATCCATTACTTCTCCGCCAAGAAGCGGATGGCTCTTACCTAAGGCTAAGATGAGATTCCAGGAATCTTTGGTTCCTGGGAACATGAACAAGACATTAGTAACTCTTAGTAATTTTCAACTGTCTCTGCAGTGTCCTTAGGGAATAATCAAGGTAATTCATAATTTCCTCTATAGAAAGAGGGTTATACTTACATCTACAACATGTAGAAACTGTACAATTCTGAACTGGTCTGTTTGCTAGGGATCAAATTCTAAGTAAGGTTGGATTGCTCCAGAGGACAATTGGAAATTTATTCTGTCCTGTGGGAACTTGCACTTTTGAACATGAGAAGAAATAACACTGACTTGCCATCAGTGGACACTCTGTTAAGCAACCTGACAGCACTGGACTATGCCCAACTTGTTTTACAGAGGTCACTTTTCTCTGATCTTGACTTTTCTATAGGGGATTAGACAAAAGAGCAGAAGTTACCAAAATATGTAGCTCATTCAATGTCCAAGTTGGGAGGACACTCAAAACTCATTTAGTACAACAATCCCCATCTCACAGATGAGAAAACTGAGACCTAGAGAGGCTGAGTGACTTAGACTCACTAGCCATCAGAAGGGCCCCCAAATAAGTACCAGGCACCACGCTAAGCATTTTACAAATATCTCATTTGGTCCTCAGAACAATCCACAAGATAGAATCCATATTTTACCATTGAGGGAACTGAGGCAAAATAGAGGCTAAGTGACTTTCCCAGCGTCATATAGCCATTAAGTTTCTGAGGCTAGATTTGAATTTAGATCTTCCTGGCTCCAGGTCAGGTCCTTTATCTATTGAACCACTGAGCTACCTCTAGAATATTATTATAAAATTTCTACTAACAAGCAAAAGGGAATCAATAGAATTCCAAAACCATAGGAAAAGGTTTAATTTTTAATTACAAAGTGTGAGAAGAGGCAGTGGAGGTAGAAAAGAGAGGAAAAACACTCTCTTTTCCCCAGAAAGGATCATGATAAAGACACTTACCTGCAAAAACCCAGAAGGGTCATTTTCTTTGATCACTTCTAGGCAGTATTCCATTAGGCCTGTTGACTGGCGTAACTTTAAAGTACAATGGTTGATCTGGTCCCAAACCACCTGCAAAGAGGAGAAGAGCTCATACTGGGGTGTCACCAGTCTTTCTGTCTTTTGAAGAGAATTAAACAAAAGGTTGGGGGGCAGCCAGGTGGCAAAGTAGATTGAGTACTGGATCCAAAGTCAGGAAGACTCATCTTTAGGGGTTCAAATCCGGCCTGAAACATTTATTAGCTATCTGACCCTGGGCAAATCCACTCAACCTTGTCTGCCTCAGTTTTCTCATCTGGAGATGGAAATGGCAACCTATTCCAATATCATTGCCTAAAAAATCTCAAATGGGCTTACAAATAAGTGAGGGGAGCTACCTGGAAGTCTGCTCTGTTTGTACATGAATTCTGCATGCAATCTGTGATAAGATACGATGTTGAAACTTCTCCCAATGATTTTTGGATTAGGCACCCAAATATACCTTCATGAACCCTGAATATAGAAAAAGTAGGATTGAGATGACTCAAAGCAAGAGTGATTGACTCTGTCTATCCATGGGTAACTCAATGGACTTTGGTTTCTTCACACATGCATAGTTACAATAGGCTTATGAAGCTATAAAAAGAACTTAGAAATTATATACTTCATTTTTCTCCAACTATTTTAGTCACAGGAGTCTTTTGGTTTTGAAATATATTGATAAAACACAGTCTACAGAGCTGGGGTTTATGGAATACCCCAAAGATAAAGGAGAAGTGAGAATTTTTTTTTTAGGTTTTTGCAAGGCAAATGGGGTTAAGTGGCTTGCCCAAGGCCACACAGCTAGGTAATTATTAAGTGTCTGAGACCAGATTTGAACCCAGGTACTCCTGACTCCAGAGCTGGTACTTTATCCACTGTGCCACCTAGCCACCCTGAGAATCTTTTTATCAATGTAGAAAAGTAAAATTAATTTTTATATTGGAAAATGCTGAAAATGACTGCTTTTGATATAAATATAATTTGTATTTAAACATTTTAGGAAAAAAATATGGTTTACATTTTCACTTTCTCATGTGATTTTATTTATATTACAGGCATCCAATTCACTTTCATGTCATGGTATAACCACCTTGTTGTTATAGTTCTCTTTGAGAATGGAGAAAACAACTTTGTGAGTAATAGGAATAGCCCCACTGATGATCAGATTCCTTCCTTCCTCCTTCTGTCTTTCTTTCTTGTTTGTCTTTATTTTAGAAGTATAGGTAAATGCTGTAATTGCAAGAAAGAGTTGGCATTATGTGTGTATTTATAGACTGTTGTGGAGCAGGAAAGTTTGACAATAAGTGAAAGCTTCCTAGATAACATGAGCCCGAAGTATGTGGGTTCTAAAAAGAGAGGGATGTGCCTCTGGTATAGTCTTATGAATGTTTCTATAGAAAGGGAAAGTGGTTGATGTGATATTTTCTGATTTAAGATCATTAAATTGGAAAAAGAAATGGCAAGCCACTTTAGAATCTTTGCCAAGAAAGCCCCAAATGGGGTCATGAAAAGTAGGGCATGACTGAAATGACTGAACAACAACAAAGAAAATTAAAACTCTTTATTTCCTGGAGACTGCGAGTAGGTACTGAAAACCCCAAATGGGGCCATCTGTCTGTCTGTCTCTCTGTTTGTTTATCTATCTATCATCTATCTCTATCATTTATTATATGTCTGTCTGTCCGAATATCTATCTTGGAGAAGAAAATAGCAAACCACTCCAGCATCTTTGCCAAGAAAACCCCAAACGGGATTATGAAGAACAGGGTGCATCTGAAATAACTGACAACAACTACAAAGGACATTAAAAATTTTTTCCCCTGGAAACTGTGAATGGGTGCTGGAAAATAGATAACATTTAAATTACAACTGCCAAGGAAACAGGCCCCCAACCACTCACCTTCAATTTGTGTTCCCGTTCTTTAGTGACCTTGGTGAGTAATTTGGCTTTTTGTCGAGTTAAAGCATCGACCAGGGCATCACACTGAGCAACCAGGCAGGCCTCATAGTCTAGTCCATTTTCCTGGAGGAAATCAAGATTGATGAAGAAGAAAGGTTAAAATGAAATGCTGTTACTTTAAGGTTTTATCTCTTCAATTCTACTACACCCCTGAATCTTCAACATCTAAGTGAATTCTCAATGTCATATTTCTTTGTGCTTCCTCCCATCCTCCTTTTTAATCTGTGACCTGAAATATTTCATGACTACCTACTTCATCCTGTTAAGAGGGCTAGTCTCTCACTACTCAATGGCTCTACAGTTTATTCCTTTTTGAAAGCTTGACAGTCTAATTCTTAACAAGAATCATGATCCATTTACATAAACATGACTATAAATATATTGGAGGAAGCTGTGAAGTAGGAGAAAGGTAGATGAATATAGAGTCAGCAGACCAGTCATTTACTAAACCCCTTGAACTTGAAAAAATCCCTTACTAGCTATGTAACACCTTGTTAAACTGCTTAACTTTTCTAAGGAAAGTACTTTGTACAATTATAAAAATATAAGATACATTACATTATACATGTAACATATAACAGAACATATTAAAGTACCCTTTAAATGTGAATTGTCATTGTGTTTTTTGGACCTTTGATTTCATGGCTACAGGGAACTATATTTTTTCCACTGTTATAGAATGGTGACCATTTTATGGTCTAAGAATTTCCTCGAGCACTGAGAGATTAAGTGACTTGTATATGATCATACAGTCAATATGTATATATGTGTGTGTGTGTATAAATACATATATATGTATATATACATATATATATATGTATATATCAGAGACAGGAATTAGATCCAGATATTTCTGAGCTGTATATTGACTTCTATCCATCATGATACATGACTTCTATTGTGCCTCTACCATGTTAAGAGTACATAACTATACACATACACACATATAAACATGAAGCATGATATAGGGTAAGGAACAATGCCTCTGAAGTCAGAGGACTTGAGTTCAAATCTTGCTTTGATGCTTACTACTCATGTGACTTTGGCCAAGTCTTTCTCAAATTCTGTTTTTTCACCTATAAAATGAGAGGGTTGGATAAGATGGTTCATTTTTCTCTCTCTCTCTCTCTCTCTCTCTCTCTCTCTCTGTATATATATGTGTGTGTGTGTGTGTGTGTGTAATCTTATTGTAAAGGGATGGTAGTTATTGAGTCAGTCACCCCATCTCACTTACCACTGACTATCAGGTAGGAATACATATTGATGTAATTAATCAATCAAAGGGTAGATATCCAATGAATTCCTGATTCAATAAAAGGCATTTCAACTAGGTGTGACATCAAGCTTGTCTGTATTTATTAAGAGACTTGGTCATATTCTCTGTGGTTTATATAAAACCATTAAACTAATTTGTAATCAAGGAATTGTGTGTCTTCAGTTTAGTATTAGAAACCTTTTGTAATAACCCTGAAAAGGAATAACCTGAGAGAGAGAGGAGTGTGCTTCATCCTCAGTCTTGGTCTTCCACCCTCTCCCCACCTTGGTTAGAGGGCAAGGATGTTCAGTGAGGGGGAAGCAGAAGCTTGCCTTGCCTTTGATTGTGAAGGGTTGAGTCATATATGAAGTGTGCTCTCAACCTTTCAGGTTCAGAGGTGGGATATAGGTAAGGCACATCTCTGCATCCCTGGTTAGCATAGATCCTTGGGAACTTCAGAACATTAGAATATTTGGATTTTTCATTCTTATCTAAGCCGTATTTCTGAAACAGCTAATGGCAGTGTATGTATCTGAATCAAAGAGCAGATTGAACTCAAGGAGAAAAGGCAAAGTCAAAGCTGTACAAGTAGTCAAGCAGAAAGATTATATCATACTATACTTGTTTCAAAAGGAACATCATGAGGACTCCACAAAAGGGTAGGACTTCCAGAATTTGTGATTTACTCCCTTTATATTCTAAGCTTGAAATCACCTTCTGGATTCTGTGTAAAACTTGTGGTACTTTAGTATAGATTTTGGGGAGAGGGAGTATTTTGTAACAACTATGATAAATATCTATTTCTAAAAATTAATCAAATTTGGCTAATTGATATCTGCCATTAATTGAGTGGAACACTGGTGGGCTCACATGAGCAACGACATTAGCACCCTCCCAATCCTATTCAGGGTTAACTCTAGAGCAGGGTCAAACTATATCCAGAATGTCAAACTTGGTCAATCTCATTCATATATAGCCAGTCAGCTAAGGATGGTTTCTATATTTTAAATACAATAAAACTTTATTTAAAAATATAAAAATCATTTTTAGCTCATACATGGTAGATGTCAGCAATAGCCACTCTCTGGAGACATAATCTTGCAGCATGAGTAAAGGATGAAAAATTAGCTCCAGAATGTGCCACACTATTAAATATTATATATTTGCCACCAAAGACCTGTCTGACTACTTCTGATGGGATAGTTTTTTGAATTGTCAGATAATAGAATACAAACTTGGGCAGGTCTTTTCAAGCTGAAAGGGCCTCAAGTACAGAACTTCTGAGAAACTATGTGTCTATCATCTAAGAATCAGTTTAGCTAAATTCAGAGAACTTTATTACCATAAGGTTGGCTATCAACAGAGGAATTTTTTTTTTGCCCTTAGAAAGTCATGAAATCTTTGTAAATGGAGTAAGTCCTATATTTACAAAATCACAAATCTTCTCAACTTCTGAAGAATAATGCATGAAATATAATCTCTATTTCAAAATGATGAAGTTAGGTGGGAAGCTTTTATTATATTACTGGGTCCCAGTTAGTGCAAATAATGAATCCTTGGAAGATGGCCATATATTATTAAAATCAATACAGTTCAAAGTTATAATTATATAAAATATGGTAATTTCCATTTTAGCCAAATGGAAATGCAAATTTGAATAATGCTACTATTTTATAGAATACATTATTTACATTACTCCAGACCTAGTTGTATTTATGGCATCCTTGAGATGAAAAGAAATTTAAAGGTCATTTAGCTTAATCCCCTCATCTTACAGATGAACAATTCAAGGTTTAAAGGTTCTTTCTAACTTTGATATTCTTATAGATCAAAGAACTAACTTAAGAAACCATCTACTAAAACTCCTTAATTTTACAAATGAAGAACCTTTGACTCAATAAAGTTAAGTGACCTGCCCACAATTATAAATGTTATCAGCCTCAGAGACAACATTGCCCTGTCCTCTGCCCTGCTCCTTCCACCATCTTCCTTATGACAGTCATAACTTTATGTTAGTTTTTTTTTTTAGGTTTTTGCAAGACAAATGGGGTTAAGTGAATTGCCCAAGGCCACACAGCTAGGTAATTATTAAGTGTCTGAGACCGGATTTGAACCCAAGTACTCCTGACTCCAAGGCCGGTGTTTTATCCACTAGGCCACCTAGCCGCTCCTTTATGTTAGTTTTTATTTAAATAAATTTCCTTCCTTTTTTTTTTGTCAATATCTTGCTTTTGTTGTGTTTATAAAGGTCAAGGCTGGATCTTCGTTTTATAACAAATATAAACCTTGAAAATGAGCTTGTTATACTATTCCTAATTCATCACTTAATATTTCCTTCCCAAGAGAGGGTTTGAGTGAAGTCATTCTCAAACAGCCTCAGGACATTCTTACCTGGATCTGCTGAAGTATGTTCTTGAGCTGCACCAGGAACTCTTTAGCTTCCTTTGCTTTATCAGAAACACCATTCAGTGCTTGAGATAGCTGTGCCTAAACCATAATATGCAAATATGGAAGAAAGAAAAATCAGAAAAAGAGAGCAAAATTTACATTTAATAAAAAAACCCTCCCATTTAAAGAGTACATCCCTTTGAAGATCTCAGCCAGTATAGAATAATGCTAACAATAGTTCAACTTTATATAACACTTTTTGGTTTGCAAAGACCTTGACACACATGATCTCATTTAAAGCCACAATAGTCCTGTGAGGGAGTGCTTCTATTATTATTATTATTTAATACAGCTGAAGAAACTGAAACTCTTAGAGACTAGGGAGCTTGATCATGTGATTAGAAAATGGCATTTGAACCTAAGTATTTAAGCAACCTAGGTAACTGAGAGGAAGGTAGAGGTCTGTGTTCTAAGCCTGAAAACCTCATAAAATCACTATCCATCAGTTCTCATATGGTCACATCTATGATGTTGCCTAGTCACTGAGGGGATGAGATAAATAGGTTATGAGCCCTGCCTTCAAGGAGCTTGCAATTTTATAGGAGGTATATGACATGTACACAAATGACAACTAGAAGTAATACAAATAAAGAGATTGTATATTATACATTTAATATGTATTAGTAGCCAAGGGGGAGAGGCAAAGGGACTTATCTGGCTATGTTACAGCTCTTCCATTCTATCCTTTTCAGCTGTCCTTCCCCCAGGGTTCTAAGATGCATAGCTTATGCACAGTGGAAGCATGTGGCACCAGCTGCTTGTCAATTTGTTGCCAGTTCTTCTGATTCTTAATAATTTTGTGATGACTATCATTGAGAATAATAGAATCTTAGCATTGGAAGGGACTAGAGGTCAGTAAGGATGGTCTTTCTGATTATTTATACTAAATCCATGCTTCTCTAAAATAGATATTAGTATAGAATAAAATATTAATGACAGTTTTTGGGATACAATGAATTGGAGTCAAAGTGAGCTACTGTAGATTGTTGAATGACTAAACATTACTGTCAGTACATGAACATAATGGAATATTATTGCATAATAAGAAACATAACAAATAAGAGAAATTTAGAGATGGGGACAGGGGAAGAGTCATAAATTATTGTAGTAGAGTGAGGAAAGCAGAACCAGGAAAACTATCTATCTATTTATCATTTATCTATCTATGTAATTACTGACTGAACCAAAAGTGTTATATGATTGTATATGTCTATGTACAGGATTGTCTTCCTTGAGGACAGGAATTGTCTTTTATCTTTTTTAACATCCCTAGCACTTAGCACTAGCTTGGCTAAAAGTACTTAATAGATTTAATTGAATTGAGTACAAATGGAATAGAATACTACAGTGCTCTATTGTGTACTATTGTGAAGTGAGAAAATGGATGCTTTCAGAGAAGCCTGGAAAAACTTTTGTGAATTGCCACATAATGAAGTAAGCAGAATCAGAAAAATAATTTATATTACAATATCATTATTATAAAAATGAACAATTTTGAAGGCTTTTATAAACAATGTATTTTATATATAATGAACATATTTTATAAATTTATTTATTTATAAATATGATAAAGAATGAAATTTGAAGATTTGGAGAATAATTTATCCAATAACAACAACACTTAAAAAACTTTGAAAGCTTCAAGAACTATGAACAATTCAATGACCATCAGGATTTTGGGGGATGAATAAAGAAGCATGTTACTACCTTCTCACACATAAATTTTAGACTGAGGATGCAGAATAAGCCATAGTTTTTTTGAACACAGTCAATAGAAAATTGTTTGATTATATATATTTATTATAAGGAACTTTTTTTCTTTAGAAAATTTTCCTAGAAATTTTCTTGTAAAAATTGGGTGGGGGGGTGAGAAGAGAAAATAGATTTCTTTTTGTGAAAAAACATACATAAATATGTACAAAACCCACACAAGATAAACTTGGGAGGTAGTGGTGGTAATATTCTAACAAGTATCTGGTTGGCAGAACTGGAAGACAGCCTCATGACTCAGTAGACACTCTCTGGCTAGTAAGAATCTTAGAGACTGACTTGTTAGTGCCAGTTTGAAGTGACTCAGCTCTAATGAATCTAAAAATCAGCTTCTTGAATATCATAATATCATAATATATTTGTCTTAGCTTGAATTCCTCACTGATGATCAAATGAAAGAGAGGTATAGAGGGAGTCCTTGATTAGAAGTGGGAAAAATCTTAGTTCTTTTTCCAGCCTGAAAAGTCATTTTTACATGTTCTCATCAGTATAGGTTTAGGAATCGCAAACATGCCAACCAATATGGTATCTGGTAGTGAAAACAACAGATCTGGAGACAGAGAATCTGAAATTGGATTCTGATATTGTCTCTGTGATCATGGTCTGAGCTTCAGTTTTCTTATCTGTAAAATCAAGGAAGTAGATTTTATTTCTAAAGTCTTGTACAGATCTAAATCCTATTATAATCTAACAAAATTATATTGAACTCATGGGAACAAGGAAACAGTAACACAGATGGAATTTATGTGGATGAGACTGTTTTATAAAGCTGTGCTAAAGAAAAGAAAAGAGGCCACATCTCTTCTTCACCTTCCCTGAGATAAGTCAGGTCAAGAATTAAGCTCTAACTTAGAGTTCTCAGGGTGACATACACAGTAAAGGAACATAAGAATTGTCATATGAGGTCAAACCAAAGACCTATTTAGCCCAGACACCAGTTTCTGGCAATAGCCCAAAGGAACAGTTTGTTAGATAGCATGGTCTCTGTTTGACTTAACATTATTCTTCTAGTTCCACAACCTACACAGACTATCCTGGTTACCCATTTAATGACTCTTGATTAATCAGTTGTGAATTTTTCCATACTTTTCTGGAACTTCTTTATTGAGGCTTCCTTCATAGCTGCATGATGAAATGAGTAACATTCTAGACTTAAAGTAAAGAGGATCCAAATTTGAATCCCAACTAATTGTGTGACTGGGTTTTAATCTTCCCAGGGCTCATTTTTCTTCATCTGTAAAATTGGGACGTAGTATCAACAACCAATTATTAAGTATTACTTTTGGGTCAGGTGCTGTCCAAATGCTGGAGATGCAAAAATAGCAGTGTCTCTTCTTTTTTTTTTATTTATTTTTTTATTCTCATTTTGTACAAATGTTTTTTTTACATTAATAAAATATTCTTGTTTACAAATAAACAAAATACCCCTCCTCCCCCATGAATATAGATAGACTTGCTTGGGCGAAAAAAGTAAAGGGGAGAGAAAAAAAATTAAAATTAAAAAAAATAATAGTAATAATTGTAGGTATGGCCAGGTGGTGCAATGGACAAAGCACCAGCCCTGGAGCCACGAGCACCCGAGTAAACCCAACCATCACCCAGCCGTGTGACATGCAAGCCACCCGATCCCCATTGCCCTGCAACAACCAAAAAAGAAGAAAAAAAAAAAGACCCAAAATAAAATAAAATAGTAATGATAGTAGGGGTGGCTGGGGGGAAGACAGAGCATTGGCCCTTGAGCCAGGAGCACCTGAGTCCAAATCCGGCCCCAGACACCCAGAGATCACCCTGCTATGTGGCCCCAGGCAGGCCATCCAGCCCCACTTGCCCTGCACCCTCCCCCAAATAATAATAACAAAAAAATGTGCTTGAGTCTTTGTTCCAACACCAACAACTCTGTCATGGGTGGATCTCATTCTTTATAATAAGTCCATCACAGAAGTTACTTCCATATTTTTCCACCGTTGCCAATGCTGATCACAACTCCCTCCTTTCTTATTTCTCCACTATCATGTACTCTATTTTCTCTCTCCTTTCACTATGACTCTGCTGTAGGGTCGTTGACTGGCTCAGCAGACAGATCCTTAGTCCTGGGGCCAAGAAGCCCTGAGCCCCCATACCACCCCTTAGGCCCAGAATCCACCTGGCCCTATGGTCCTGGGCAGGCCTTCCAATCCCAGCCCCTTGCAAGAAGTAAGAAAGAAAATGTGTTATATCTGGCCACTCTCCCCCCATGGTCCATCCTCTCCTCCTTTATTCACATCCCCACCCCTTCCCCCTGCTCCCCCCTCCTTCTTACTCCAGATGCCTATACCCCATTGAGTATATATGCTGTTTCCTCTCCTAGCCATCTCTGATGAAAGCAAAGGTTCCCTCATTCCCCCTTGCCTCCCCCCTTTCATATCATTGCAATAGATCATTGTAATAAAAAAAATCTTATGTGAAATATCTGTTCTTTTCCAGGTTACCTTGAGTAGGAGAGCTGCCTCACTGGGTCCCTTTGTGGGTTCTGTCTCTCGAAAGTTTAGTTAGAGTCCTTAGCTGATGAGTTTTATCAGAGAGCTCCTAAGACTCGATCCCTTCTTGTCGCCATCTTCCTGTCTCTTCTTTTTAAAAAGTGCCTACTCTATTTCTGCTTCTGGTGAAGTGGGAGTCAGAGAAATTATGTACAATGATAAATAAATAAGGGATAATTTTGGGAAGAGAGATGGCAGCAGCTAAGAGGATCAGGAAAGGCCTCATTTGTATTAGAATAGGCTTTTAAGGAAACCAAGGATTCTAAGAGATAGAGGAGAAGAAAAAGAGTGCTGCCCACCTCCTAAGCAAAGGGGACATCTGTGCAAAGATATAATGTCATATATAAGGAAAAACCAGAAAGCCATTTTGTCTAAACAGAATGTGGGAAGCAGAGTGATATGTAATAAGCTCTGAAAGGTAGGCTGAAGGTTTTATATGTTAAGTAGAAGAGTTTGCATTTGGTCCTATAGATAATTGAGAGCCACTTGAGTTTACTGAGCAAGACAGTGACTAGGAAAGGATCCTTGTAGAAGGTGAGATTTTAGGTGATACTTAAAAGGAGCCAGGGAATCCAGGACCCAGAAACAAGGAAGGAGAGTATTCCACATTTGGGAACTAATAAATATATGCATAGTCAGGAGATGGAGTGTTTTGTGTAAGGAGTCAACAGAAGGCAATGTCATTGGAGGAAGTTAGGTAGTGTAGTAGATAGAGTGCTGAGTCTAAAATCAGGAAGATTCATCTTCCTGAGCTCAAATCTAGTCTTCAGACATTTACTAGCTCTTTGACCCTGGGCAAGTTCCTTAATCTTGTGGGCCTCAGTTTCCTCATCTGGCATGCCATTCCATTTAGAGTTGCAAGACTGGAGATCAGGAAAGAGATAAGAACTGGAAAAATAGATCTGAAAATCAACTTTAAAGAGCTGATTATTGAACCCACCAAATGATGATCACCAAATGATATACTGTAGAAGGAAAAGAAGCATCCAGATCAGAGCTTTGAGGACACAAATAATTTAGGCTCATCTCAGATGAATATCCAACAAAGAAGACTGAGGAGCAGTAAATTAGATAGGAAAACAAGGAGAAAACAATGTCACAAAAACTTAAGAAGGAGAGAATATCAAGAAGAATAGGGTAATTAACAGTGTGAAAGGTTAAATAGGATGAGAACTGAGGGAGGCCATTATGATTCAAAATTAAGAGAATAATGGTAATTTTTGGAAAGAACACTTTGAGTTGAATTATGAAGTCAGAAATTGGACTGCAGAGAGTTTAGAAGAAAATGAGAAGGAAAACAGTTTTCTCAAGGAGTTCAGGCATGAAATGGAGTTAATGATTGAGAGAAAGATGAAATTGGGGCATCACCAAAACTATTCCTCATAAATCCACCATTCATAGATAATGTTTTCATTTTAGTAAGTATGCACATTAATTCAATCTCCAACAACTTGAATGAGTTTGAAGTCATGTAATTATATTTTCAGGGTAGAAATATGAACACAGGAGGCAAGAGTTTAATTCTTTTTTTTTTTTTTTTTAGATTTTTGCAAGGCAATGGGGTTACGTGGCTTGCCCAAGGCCACACAACTAGGTAATTATTAAGTGTCTGAGGCTGGATTTGAACTCTGGTACTCCTGACTCCAGGGCCGGTGTTCTATCCACTGCGCCACCTAGCCACCCCAAGAGTTTAATTCTTTATAACATTTTTTCATATGTTCAAAAGAATAATTCTCTTTGACTTCATAGTTCACAGGTGAAATGACAGTTCAGGGACTCTTTCTAAGAATTGCTATTTTCCTTTAGAAGTAGCAATAATAAGATTGGCAGCAACGAGACTTGCTTTCAGGATGTGCCATCTGTTTGCTCCAGATTTTGCCTAATTAGCTTCCTTGAGGTTCCATCCCTCCAAAACGTACACATTGGACATCATATGAATGGCCATCTGACTTCAAACTTTTCTAGGACATAGAAAGAATGAATAGCAACCAAACCAGAGTATTTTGACACACACTGATATACAGAAAAGAAATGTGATATATTAGAACATTTAACTGGGAATCAGAAAGTTTGGACTCTAGTCCCAGCTCTGTCACTAAATGACCCTGTGACCAATTGTTTAACTTCTCTCATCAATATACTCCTCATCAGTAAAAATAAAATGAGGATATTAAATTAGATAAGATATCCTTAAGGTCCCTTCAACTCTGGAATTTTATGTTTCAATTCATAAGATCAAAGAAACATGAATTTATAGCTAGAAGGGACCTTAAAGGTCATCCAATCACATCTCCCCAGTTTATATATGAAGAAACTAAAACCTAGAAAGGTTTAGTGAATTTAATTCAATTCACTTTCAATTGAATTTAATAAATTTATACCTATATCACATCTTGCCTAGACTATAGCAGTAGCCTCTTAACTTGTCTCTCTACCCCATATTTTTTTCCCTTCTCTAATCCATCCTCAACACAGCCACCAAAGTAATATTTCTGAAGTGTAGGAATGACTGTGTCACTGCCTTCCTCAAGAAGCTTCAGTTATCCCAGTTATATCTCAAAGATGAAAATCAAATTCATCTGTTTTTTTTTCAGGCATTCACAATCTAGCTTGCAGTCTACCCTTTTAGTTTTTTTTCATATTATTCATTTCATGTACCCTATGTTCCAATAAAACTGACCTACTTGCTGTTCCTTATGCAAGACATTCCATCTCATGTTTCCATGACTTACATGACTTCCATACTTGGAACATAGTCCCTCCTAGTCTCATCCTTTAGGAGGCCCTCACTTCTTTCAAGGTAGCTTAATGATGTGGAACTCTATGCAAAGGGTTATAAAATTGTGCTAGCAATATCAAATCTGTATCCCAAAGAGATTTTTTTTGAAAAGGTAAAGGACATTCTATATCTATCTATATCTATATCTATATCTATATCTATATCTATATCTATATCTATATCTATATCTATATCTATATCTATATCTATATCTATATCTATATCTATATCTATATCTATATCTATATCTATATCTATATCTATATCTATATCTATATCTATATCTATATATCTATCTATATCATCTATATCTATATCTATATCTATATCTATATCTATATCATCTATCTCTATCTCTCTCTCTCTCTCTCTCTCTACCTCTCCCTATACCTATACCTATACCTATACCTATACCTATACCTATACCTATACCTATACCTATACCTATACCTATACCTATACCTATACCTATACTTATACCTATACCTATACCTATACCTATACCTATACCTATACCTATACCTATCTCTATCTCTATCTCTATCTCTATCTCTATCTACCTATACTTGTACCTGTACTTGTACCTATACCTATATCTACACCTACATCATCTACATCTACATCTACATCTACATCTACATCTACATCTACATCTACATTTACATCTACATCTACATCTTTATCTCTATCTATATTCAAAAATACTTAAAGCAGTTCTTCTTATGATGACAAGGAATTGGAAATTGAGAGGCTGTCCATCAATTGGGGAATGCCTGAACAAGTTCAGGTAAATGATTGTGATGGAATACTATTGTATTATAAGAAATGATGAGTGAGATATTTCCTGAACAACCATGAAAGACTTAAATGAACTGATGTAAAGTGATATGAGAAGAAACAGGAGAACATTGTAAACAGTAATAGCAATACTGTAAAATGATCAACTGTTAATCATTTAACTATTCTCAGTAATACAAAGATCCAAGATAATTCTGAAGGATTTTTCACTTTATGAGAAAGAACTTATGGAGTCTGAAGGCTCCTTTTGTCGTTTAAAAAATTGTTTTGTGTTCTGTGTTTTCTCCTTAACAAGACTAATATGGAAATGTTTTGCATGATGGCACATGTAGAGCCTACATCAAATATCCTGCTTTCTCAAAGATGGGGGAAAGGAAGAAAGGAAGGAGAGAATTTGGAACTAATTTTAAAAATGAATGTTAAAATTTGTTTTCATATGCAATTGGAAAAAAATGAAATATTTAAAATTGAAAAATAAAGTCAGCTCAAGTTCCACTTCTACAGGAAGCTTATCTTCATCTCTCTGGTCATATAAACTCCCCACTGAAATGACTCTGCATATATATTTTACATTTCATTTCCTGTATAAATATTGTTTTCCCACACTAAAATATAAGCTCCTTGAGGGCAGGAGTTGTTTACTTTTGTTTTTCATCCTGATCACTTACTCACAGTGCCTGGCACTTTGTAAGTGCCTAATAAATGCTTACTTTCCTCTGGGGGAGGTGGAGGTTGGCAACTGAATTGAGATAAACTAAGAGAGGTATATCATTAAGAAGAGTTGGGAATTGGGCTAAAAGAAATATAAAATGTCCATTCCAGTAAAGTGAGACAACATGGATAAGGGCAAGATGGGAACAATGATTAGTCTACTTTGACTGGAATAGTTGAAGGAGATTCTATACCTTTCATGATCTTATGGGGGTTTATCATTACCAGGGAACTAAAGGGTTCCAAACTCAATCGTAATCCAAAGAACCTCTGCTCTCCTATTACTTTTCACTTCAATCCATGGAACTAAACGATAACCCCTTAATAGCTCCCCACTGTTTCTCTCTATGACAACTTGTCTATAGCTAAGTTCTTTTCTAAGCAGCTCAGGTTTCATTTTCATTTTCCACTGTTTCTGAACTGGCAAGCCAGATGATTGTTTTAAGGATTCAAGAACCTAGTAACCAAAAATTACAAAACAGTCCTATCTAGTGTCACAAAGTTTGACAGTGAGCTTTTAATAGCCCAACAACAGACTTCTGAATATGGAAAACAAAATAGTATTCTAGAGGACTCATTGAAGATGATTCAGTGGAAACTGGAAGAGGGAGATACCTAGTATTTATAGAGGTTATGGGAGCCTAGGGAAGGGGTAGGTACTGAAGTCTCCATAGTTTAAATAGAAAAAATTGAAACACCAAGTGGAGTCATGACTCAGTCACATATGTCATTGCCAGGGCTCCTTAATTCACAAGTTCAAGTCATCTCAGCAGCATAGCGTTTTCCTTAAGTGAGCTCCCAGGACCCCTGGGATAAGAGGGATAAGAAACTGAGGAAAAAAAATGAGGTAAAGACTGTTCTAATGAATAGACTCCATTGTGATTATTATCATCATTATTATTATTATCAAAAGCTCACATTTTGTTGTGTGACTGCAAGCCATGGAATACTACGATCTCTGTAGAATTAAAAATAAGTATTAGGCCCTTTATTGTGGGCTTCTCCTTTCTGTTATTTATTCCCGAATCCCTTGACCTCATCCTCTGCTTTGCTTCCTCTGTCTCCCTCTTAGCTGAGAATCTTACCTTTTTAAAAAATAAAGGTCACTTGTTGAGTTCCTTCTTATACCTTCTCTTTATTTTAAAACTCTTTGTTGTTATCTCCCATTTTCTCCTCCATGACTTCAGTCCATGACAAAGTGATGGCTTTTCTTGCCAAGGCAAATTTCTCTTCATAGATTCTTTTTCTTTTCTGGTTTTTGCAAGGCAATGGAATTAAGTGACTTGCCCAAGGTCACACAGCTAAGTAATTATTAAGTGTACGAGACTGGATTTGAACCCAGGCACTCCTGACTCCAGGGCTGGTGCTTTTATCCACTGTGCCACCCAGCCACCACCTAGCTGCTTCCTTCATAGATTTTTTTTAAGGTTTTTTCTTTTGTAAGGCAAACGGGGTTAAGTGGCTTGCCCAAGGCCACACAGCTAGGTAATTATTAAGTGTCTGAGACTGGATTTGAACCCAGGTACTCCTGACTCCAGGGCTGGTGCTTTATCCACTACTACTGACACCTAGCCGCCCCCTCCCTTCATAGATTCTTAATCCCATCCCCTTCCACCTTCTCTTACAAAGGGTAATTCACTCAACTTCCCCTTTTTTAATCTTCAATCTTTTCTTATGTACTTATTCCTTTTCTACAACCTTCAAGCAACCTCTGGACTTCCCATTTTGAAAAAAAAAACTTCATTAGACTTTACAATTTCCTCAAATTACCATTCTACATCTTTCCTCCATTTCTCAGACTCCTAGAAAAATCTGTCTACACTCCCTTTATCTACTTTCTCTTCTAACACTCTTCAGCCCTTTGAAATCTGGCTTCTATTCTTATCACTCAACTGAAACTGCTATTGTCAAAGTTATCAATGATCTGCCCAAGATTCTTTCACTGTGAGGAAGAAATAAAGTTTTTTTTTAGTTTTGCAAGGCAATGGGGTTAAGTGGCTTGCCCAAGGCCACACAACTAGATAATTATTGTGTCTGAGGTCAGATTTGAACTCAGGTACTCCTGACTCCAGGGCTGGTGCTCTATCCACTGTGCCACCTAGCCATCCCGAAGAAGTATGTTTAATCTTACATTTCTTAATTTAACTAATAATTCTAACTAATCAGGTGCTAAGCACATTTGTTTCTTGCTGTTGAAACACTATAAGTAATATTTATACCCAATTAGTTTTGGTGCTCTTGGGCAACGCCTTATCCTATTTTTGGCTCTGTCCAAAATATTCCTTCTTTAGTTAACTCAGGAAATTTTATCATATCTCTATCTCGATCTCGATCTCGATCTCGATCTTGATCTCGATCTCTATCTTGATCTCTTTCTTGATATAGATATAGATATTTGTGAATGGAAAAGGCCAGAAGCTCCATGTTATCCTTTTCAGCAATATATCAATCAGCATATCTGACTATTGCCTTATATTTGAAGGACACTCAAATATATGTTGAATAAAAACAATTGGTAAAAATATATTACCCATTCAGAAGATGTAGTAATATGTACTGAGCACTAAATTTTGAATTAGAATACCTGGATTCAGGTCTTGTTCAAGTCATTTGCCTTTTCTGGGTCTCAGTTTCTTCATTTATAAAAATAAAATCAAACTAAATTTTCTCTAACATCCTCCTAACTCTAAAATGTTATGATTTTAAAGTAGGTTCTATACATATACAAAGTAAGTGTACCTGGCTCAATTTAAGGAACACTGCCTAAAGGTCCTTCTCAAAAATCTCTTTATAGACAAAACATTATTTCCTTTGAGTTAGGATATGTATTATTTAACTGCTGAAATATTCTTTCAAAATGCAAATATACTGGGAAGAGGAATTCATTAAGCAATCAACATTGTAACGTCAAATGGACTAACATGCAAAGTCTTAGTGATCCTAGATATAAGGAGCTAATAATAGTACCAAATCATTTGTTAGATCATAATAAAATAATATCAGTCATTTAAAAAGTCATTAGAGATCTTTGAATTTTCAAATCCATTGGCCCTTTTCTAAGTTCTTTTCATTTTTTAAACTTTCACTTCTCTCACTCTTCAACTTTTTGAAATCTGGCTTCTATCCTTATCACTAATTTGAAACTGCTGTCCTCAAAGTTATCAGTGATCTGTCTGTCCAAGTTGCTTCCATTGTGAAGAAGTCACTATTATCCCCTTTCTCCTCTTGGATACTCCTCACAAGATAACTTGGTGTTTATGGGCTAAACTTCTTTTTTAGGCACCTGCCTTAAACACAAATGACTCTAGCTCTCATGGATTGGCTAGGATAGGTCCTAGTTCAAGCCTTATTTGGTCAAACTGCTAGGCAGAAAAGGGTTGATGGACCCTCTCTTCCTCCCCACCAGTAGATGTCCATGAACAAAAGGTGACAGTTTTTCTTTGCTCATTTTGTCTCTTTTGTGCTGCCCATTTCCTGATCCTGAATGAATGTGTGATTGCAGTTGGATATGATTAGAGTAAGACCTTGTAAACTTCAAAATGTCAGAAGAGTCACTAGATTTTTCTTCCGTCACCAGAGTCAGTAACAGAGACTATCAGAGCCAGTGGCAGAAGTAGTTACATTCGATGAGGCACCAGCATAACAGCTAAGTGACCTAGTTCACCCAGTCCAACAGAGCCTAGATACTGAGATCTGGAAAGAGCCAGATCAACTGAATGAGAACCCCAAATAGAATTTGTCAGGGATTCCTAAAACATAGAAAAGGATTGTAAGGACCAGGAATAATAACTTACTTCTAAGATCTACATGTTCCCATATATATATATATATATATATATATATATATATATATATAGATATAGATATAGATATAGATGCATTAGTATCTTTGTGCTTCAAAATTTTGTCATTAACTCTTTTGTTTATGTGGTTTTTTAGATTTGACTAGTTCTAAAATGGTATTAAAGCTTTCCCACTATTACAATTTTATTATCTATTTTTTCCTATAATTCATTTTGCATAAGTATTTAGATAATTATGTCACTTGGGTGAACATATTTTAGTATTGTCAATGATACCTTTCAGCATAATATAGTTTCCTTATCTTTTAATAAAATCTACTTGAGCTTTTGTCTTTTCTGAAATCAAAAATTATTCCTATGGCTTCTTTATTTTAGCACAGGTATAATAGACATTTCTCTACCTTCTTATTTTAACCCTCCATGAATCTTTATGTTTCAAGTTGGATTCTGCTATCTTCTTACATTTTATGGGTAAGTTAATTACATTCATAATTAGTATCATTAATAGCTTTCCCTCCAACTTATTCTGTTGTATTTTTCATCCTTTTGCTTTCTGCCTTTTTTTTTTAGGTTTTTGCAAGGCAAATGGGGTTTCTTGGCTTGCCCAAGGCCACACAGCTAGGTAATTATTAAGTGTCTCAGATCTGATTCGAACTCAGGTACTCCTGGCTCCAGGGCCAGTGCTTTATCCACTGCGCCACCTAGCCGCCCCCACTTTCTCTTTATAAAGAAGTGGATAGAGAATGAGGATAGTTTAGCATTAGTGCATAATGCAAGCTGATTCTGCTCTTCTGACCCTCTTCTCTTTTCTGAACTGAAACCCCAATTACAAGTTCTTTGATTTTTTTTTCTTTTAAATCTTTCTAGGTGGTCCATTCTCCATGGTTATTTTTCTCTGTTTAGGATTAATTCTGTCCTGAATACACCCTCCCTCTTTTCTCTTTTAGTTCTTTTTTTCTATTCCCTCTTATTGTTGAATGAAATGCATTTTTTCATTTAATTCTCTAATATATATATATAATATATATACATATTTATTATATATATTCTAGCTTCCTTTGACAAGTTCCAATGAAAGTAGGGCTTGTGTGTTGCCTGCTTCCTTGTTCCTATCTCTTTGTCAGTCAGTCAATGAATATTAAGTGCCTAACATTTGCCAGGCATTGTATTATATACTGGGAGTTATGAAGAAAGGCAAAAACCATTCTTGTTCTTAAGAAACCCAGTCCTCTGGGATCCTAATTTTCATGGCCTTCTACCTTTACACTTCTACTTTTAACTCAGTCTGATGCTTTTCTAGGTCACTGTAAAATAGTTTTCAGGGTGGAGAGGTAGGGAGAATGGGCTGTTCTGTTTCTTATTCTACTACCTTGGTAGGGCTTTCCTATTACCTCCTCATTTCAAACATAAAGAAACTAGGGCTATGTTTTGATGCAAATGATGTATTTTAACAATTAACAGGGTTAGGATTCAAACACAGGTCCTCTGGCCACAGCACAACTACCCTCTTCTAAATCCAGCTGCCTGTTTTGTACCCTGGGAGGCTTCACCTAATTTCCACATGGATTTATTGGGGTCATAGTTCTGCCTTGGATGTCCTTCCTCTCTCTTAGGAGACAAGGCCCAAACTCATTGAAGGTAAAAGGGAAACAGGTTGGAAAGTCTGGGTTCAACTATATCTTCTCTAAATCATGCCCCTTCCCAGATTATTCAATGGGAGCAATTCATTATAGCAATTATGACCAAGATAGAAAGAAACAGTATAATGAAAACTAAGGCTGAGGGATAAGTGGTAGAAGAGGCACAAAAACAGAGGACCAGAGAACTCTTAACTTAGATTCAATCAATAACTAGTACCTATGAAGCTCCTTTTATTCTAAGCATAATAATTAGCTCTGTGAATACATGAAAAGGGACATGGTTCCTTTCTTCAAGGAACTTACATTCTAATGGAAGGCCTGAATTTGAGTTCTGTGACACTGAACAGCTGAGTCATTTTGAACAAAACACTCCATCTTTTTAAGGCTTAGCCTTCCTTAGGGATCATGTGATAATTGTCTCTAAGTATTTCTAAGGAAGTCAAATGGAAGGGGATTAAAATTGTTCTGTTTGGACTCTGAATGCCTACCTAGGAGCAAAAACAACCAGTTCTAAAGAGAGGTAGATTTAAACACTTTTTTAAAGTTTTTTTTTTTTTTTGTTAGGCAGTAGGGTTAAGGGGCTTGCCCAAGGCCACACAGTTAAGTAATTAAGTGTCTGAGGCTGGATTTGAACTCAGGTACTTCAGGGCCGGTGCTCTATCCACTGTGTCACCTAGCTGCCCCAGATTTAAACACTTCTAAGAGAGCTATATAACAGTTGAATGGTCTGCCTAGGCAAAGAGTGGGTTTCTCATTTCTGAAGTCATTCAAGTAGATAATGGATGACTATTTGTTAGCAATATTATAGGAAGGAATCCTGTTCGGTAAAGGGCTAGATTCAAATGATGGTAGGGGATAGTGCTCAACATCAGCACTTAACTGGATTTGAGTAATAAAATATAGCTGTCCAAGGAGTACTCTCATTCTCCAGCTCTTCCTGTGTTTCAAGGAAGGAAATAAGTAAAAAGATATGGATAGTTACACTGGGGGGAGCAGAGAGAGAGTTGTGTGCAAAAAGAAGCATGAAAGAACTTGTTTTCAGCCATGAATGGCACAGCCAATAATAGCTTGTTCAGCTGAACTCCTCTAATTTTTTAATCCCCACTGATTTTCAATTTGGAAGTATTAAGTACTTGCCTGCATGAAGTACTCCACAAAATGTGTTAGCCTGCAGGGGGTTTCCAAACTAAGATGAATGATAAGAAGGGGACACAGAGAAAGAGGATTCAAACACCTAAAGAAATGTTAACAGACATACAAATTAAGACAAGCATATGATATTATATAGAAATTGAAGGAGGAAATACCTGAGTAAGGAGAATGTCTCTAGAAGGGCTGAACCTACTGGGATTTTCTCTGACCCTTTTACTCTAGGGGTAGTCAATAATTATTAACAAAAGTATAATAATAGCTATTATTGGCAAAGTACATGAAATACAATGTCTCAGTTGATCTTCCCAAAAATCTTTTAAAATAGATATTAGTATTACCCTTGTTTTATAGATGAAGAAATCAAGAATTTGAGAAGTTTAGGAATAAATATCCAATGCTCTATCTCCTATACTATCTTGTCTTTGAAGTAGTGGTGGGACTTTTTTTAAAAGTATCAACAGACTATAAATTTCCATATGAATCTCTTAATAGAATTAAAATGTGTTTTATCATTTACAGAATAGCACCTTGTATTCCTAAATATAGCACTGTATTCCACATTTTTTAAAAATCCTAACTTGTGACTTCATTGGCACACCAAGCATAAAATGAGGAAACTCCCTCAACCAATACATACAACTGTTCTGCAGCCTGTTTTCTTAGATACTTACCTTGGGCATTGATAGGTTAAATGACATGCCTATGGTCACACACTCTAGTGTGCGTCAGAGATGGATATTGGATCCAAATATTTCTGATTTTGAAGTAGGTCCTCTACCCAATATGCTTTCTACATAATATACTAAAAACTTATTGTTTGTTGAATGAGATGATGGGGTGGGGGTGGGGGTGGGGTGGAGATTACGTATAACAATAGTAGTCCTTGGACATGTTTCCCACCCACCCAAAGAATAACAGCAAATGTCATATGGTTGAAAAACTATAGGGTGCTGACCTAAGTTTACTACTTCATGTCACTGTTCTGAAAACCAAATAATCCTGGCTGGCATAAAGGATTTACTTTTGTGTGTTTTTCTCTAGTTGATCTTGGAGGGTAAAGGAGAATAATGGGAAGGTAGAGCTAGGAAAGCTTTTATTATCCTCCTTCCCAATGAACCACATATGCCTTGGGGAGGTAGAGGAGGGTCACAGCCGTTTCCTTCCTTGAATTCCAATTCAGAGTCCCTCCTGCAGTGTAGGAGATAGGGAACAAGAACAATCTGCACAGATGGGATCCCTTCCCCACTCTCTGGTTGCCTGGGCAGCCTCTGGGATTTCTGTTCTGAGATTTATCTTCTGTTCAGAATTTATATGCCATGAAAGATTAGCATCCTTCTTAGACTAACTACTCTACATAGATTGGAGACTATGGCTGTATGGAAATATGTTGATTAAAAAGACCTCAGCAGGTTCACAACAACTGAAAGAAAGCATATGAATACTTATATCTCTTTGCCTAAGCCTTTTTATGCATTTGTTCTTGGTTTCACCTTTCTTTGTGTCAATTGTCTTAGTATGGTGCCTGGCAAAGAGTAGGAGATTAATAAATGTTTGTTGACTGACTGTTGAGGGATGAGAAACTGTATGAAGGCTGCTGATCGCTGAGAGGCTCAATTCGATGATTTTTGTGCCCTCAATTTGTCCTCAGGGCAGGGCTTGAAGAAAGATGTCCAGATAGCATAAAGATATGATAAATATATATATATATATATATATATATATATATATATATATATGTATACACACACACACACACACACACACATATATATATATATATATATATATATATATATATATATATATATATATTCCTGTAGGATTTGGCATTGTAATCTTTCACTAATTCATTTTGTCTTCACTAGAATATATTCTTGTCATTTCCACTTCCTAATCCTTTCCTTTCCCACTTTGTGGTCTTGGGACCCATCACATTAAAGAGGAATGGCAATAGACAAAAGGTGGAGTCTCAGCTTCTTGGTGGTACTTTCTGTAACCTCCAGCTCTTGATTCTTTTCAGGATTTGAGGGTAAATCACAAGTTAAATAAATATATTTGTATATATGCACATATACATATATTTCCAGGATATGTAAACACACATTATATACATGCATATATATTAGGTAAATATATACATACATACATATATTTCCTTCTCCAGTTTATTTTACAGTTGGGAAAACTTAAGCAAACAGGATTAAGTGACTTACCCAGTATTACATAGCAAGTAAGTGTCTAAGGCCAGACTGGAATTTAAGCAGAATAGCATTCCTGAATCAAAGACTGGTATATATTTCTTTTTTTTTTTATGTTTTTGCAAGGCAAATGGGGTTAAGTGGCTTGCCCAAGGCCACACAGCTAGGTAATTATTAAGTGTCTGAGACCGGATTTGAACCCAATACTCCTGACTCCAGGGCCAGTGCTTTATCCACTGGGCCACCTAGCCACCCCGATATATTTCTCTAATTATTAGCATCAAGTAAGGCCTAAATCAGAGAAAGACTTGTCAGAGGTATGCATCACTGTTATGGAGGATATCCTGAACTGAGTCCAAATGGACTCTGTAGAAATTCCCTGTACGTAGCAAAGTCTTTTCGATGTTCATTTTTATAGATGACTTACTGCTTATTGCACCAATGTCCAATACATTACAGGGCTTCTTTAATGAGATCTATACCCATTCAGAAGAGATCAGCCACAATGGAAAATCCCAAAGGATAAAAAATTGCATATTGTACATTTTCTGACATATAGTTGGATGGGCAACCATTGAGTTAATTCATCAATACATGTATCTTGGAAAGGCTTTGACAATAGACAATGACCAGTGCTTAGAATCAAATAAAAGAGTGAGCTAGACTGCATTTAGGAAATTTAGCGTCTTCAGCAACACCAAGCTTTTAAAACTATGTATGTAGTATCTTACACCATGTTTCACAATCAACCAAGAAGATATATATGTGATTGGAATATTAATGGTCTTGCCACAAAGGAATTAGAAGAAATTCAAATAAGGTACCTTTTGCTACTATGGCTAGGTGAAAAAACAAGGGATCAAGGCTATCACAAAAGATGAAACAGATAATTTTGATTATATAATTAAAAAGACTTTTTTTCAAAAATAAAATTAACACAACTTGATAAGTAGTCAATTTAGGAAAAAAATATTTCTATCAAATATCTCCAACAAGACTCTAAAACCAAAGATATTCAAGGAACAATTAATAAATCAACAGGCAATCATCAAATACTTACTATATTATGCTAGGAACTATGCTGTCTATTTGAAAACTAAGCTAAAACAAATTTAATAAAAACCAAAGTTATTCCCAAGAGATAGAAGACAAAAGAATTTAATAAAAGTTCTCAAAAATGATTTGGAACTATTAACAACCATGTGAAAAATTGTTCCAATCACTAAAGGAATTGAAAATCAAAAATAACTATACTATTTCACTTCACATTCAATAAGTTATCAAAGATACAAAAGATGGAAATAATCAATTTGAAGAGACTGAAATACTGATAATAGCTGTTAGTGGAATCATGAACTGATCCAGTCATTCTGAAAAGAAACATAGAATTTTATTAAAAATGACTAAAATATCCCTGCACTTTGTTCTGGAGATCTTGTGGTTGGTATATATCCCAAGGAGGTCAATTATAAAAAAATAATGGTCTTCACCACAATATTAATACTTTTTGAAGTATCAAGGAATTGAAAACAAAATAAATACCTAGCAATTGGGAAACGGATAAACAAATTGTGGATTGTAAATGTGATGGGTATTGCTCTACTACATGACATTATCAATATAATGACTGCCTGGGGAAATCTGTATGAATTGATGCAAGGAATTATGCTATTTCACTTCACACTCAACAAATTGATGTAAACAGAACCAGGAAATAACATTCATAATGATGTTGTTTTTGATCAGTTTGTTTTAGGTATATTTGACTCTGTGTCCTCATTTGGGGTTTTCTTGGCAATGGTTTGCCATTTTCTTGGAGTGGTTTGCCATTTCCTTCTGCAACTTATTTTACAGATGAAAAAACTGAGGCAAATAGGGTTAAGAGATTTGTCCAGGGTCACACAGCTAGTAACTGTCTAAGGCCAAATTACTATTCAAATGGAGGAACAGTTACAGCAAAATAATGAAAACTAAAAATGCTGTATAATTACTAAATTTGACCTCCAAGAAGAGATATGAGAATATATCACCCATTCTCCTTTTCATTTTCTTCATATCAAGTTTAAATTTCCTTCTAATATAACTTGTATTCAGTTTTCCTAGTGCTGATTTCTGAGTCCCAGAAGAACAAATTTTAATTTCTCTTTCCTATACAAACCCTTTAAAAAGAGACCTATCATTTCCTAAATCTTCTCTCTTTAAAGAGAAATGTTTCCAGTTCCTTCAGACAATCTTCATATGACATGCCTCTAGTGGTTTAGTTCTCTCCAATAATGTACTAAGTATCATCCATATAGAGGAGCATCATTGTGCCCCTTACCATTTAAGTTTGCTTTTGCCTCTTTACCAGTTGGTCACTACCAGACTGGATAGTAGCTTCATCAGGCATTTTTTTTCTCCTCATAAGCTTTAAGTTATTGGCAATTTCAGCTTCCTAATAATTCAGGTTCTTGATTCAGAAGAAATTGTTGCATTCCCAGATCTGTCTTGTTACATTCTCTAGTCACCTCAAAATGCAGTTCCTCCCAGTATTATTAAGCCCCGGTACAGGAGAAGCTGTATCATGTTTATTATTGAACCATTAAAGTTACAACTCTTAAAATATCCCTGTGGAGATAGCAAGTGGCAAGAATAACTTTTTTGTATAATTTCTGTGATTATCAGAGTTACTCTCCCCAATAAATTATTGACTTACAT
Organism: Macrotis lagotis; assembly: GCF_037893015.1. NCBI lineage: Eukaryota > Metazoa > Chordata > Mammalia > Peramelemorphia > Peramelidae > Macrotis > Macrotis lagotis. The sequence continues at coordinate 156,704,195 of NC_133659.1, read as the reverse complement.
ATGTCTAGGGTGACAGTCTGGTCTGTCAATATTTATTTTAAAGTTGCTAATATTGTCAGAGCCAACAACCATTCTCAGTCCGAACTTAATGGTAGAGTGAAAAATGAAAGTAGACAGATTTAGTAAGAACTATAGCCAGGAACTAGATTCTGATCATTAGACACACACACCAAGACATTCCTGATCCTTTTCCACTGTGTCAGTTGGGACAGTAATTATTAAAAGTACAAGGCACCTGCATGATAGCAGGGGACATATTTTTTCCTTTTTATTTTCTCCCTTTTGGCTTCCCCACACTCCTAGCCTAGCACTGGGTCTTGCATACAGTAGATGCTAACTAAATAGTTATTGAATGAAAATATATATATATATATATGTATGTATATTCGGAACAAATAAACTTCAGAACAAACCATTTCCATAGCTGATTTCTCTCTCTCTCTCTCTCTCTCTCTCTCTCTCTCTCTCTCTCTCTCTCTCTCTCTCTCTCTTATATCTCTATATTTCATGCAGCCATGCAGCTAACTGTTAATTCTGCCACTATAGAGCTAGAGGGTTAGCTCCAAATTAACTCTGTGTCAAGATCAGGGGTCTATGAATTAAAGAGAGGTCAGATTTCCCCAAGGATAACTTTTGGAGTCTTTTCAGTTGGGGGTGTTCAATTAATCCATGATAAATAGGGAATGTCTCTGAAAGTAAGGAAAATTAAGACTATTCTGAGGTAGGGCTCCTAGCATCTACATTCCAGATTGACTTTCTAGAGAAAACATTTATTTCCCTATTTGACCACAGTAGGATTTGGCACTTTAGAGCTTGTCCCAGGGATAAAGAACCTAATTCAGTATTTCCTTTCTGCTAGTGTTCATATATGTGGATCCCTAAATAATGAAAATTTTGTTCTTTTTCATCTAGTGAGATCATACTTAATTTATTCCCCAGCCATGCACTGGGCATGATGCTAGTAATATTGCTTTACTGCTTTTGAGAATAAACTGAGTCCCTAAGTCTATATGATACTAATAATAACAATACAATAATAATAATGTCTTTCAATATCAAAAAGGACCTCTCAACCAAATAATTGGCGGAGTGACTTGCACAATTATATTATAATGTTATAATTATAACATTATATAATACTTATACAATTATTATATGTTATAATTATATAATATAATAATATTATAATGAGGAAGTAGTATTCTTGCAAGGAATCCTATTCATTTGTCTTTTCCAGAATCACCTCTAAGTCTAACTAAAGTCCATTTCTTTTTATTCCATCACTTCATAAATGGCATGGTCAAGACAGTCAAGTCAATATATGAGGTCTTTGTTGTTCATACTGGAGTGATGTCTTGACTTGCATATAAATTGGACTTAAGTGAGGCAGCATTGCAGAGTCATCAGCATAAGTCTCTCTTCCAAAGCCAACAAAGTCCAATGGCAAGACAAAAAAATCAGGATAATTGGGATGACCTGGGATGCAGTAAATAACTGGTGTTTTTGATGTTTGACCAAGCTCCAAATGCAGTCACTTCATGGCCATCAGAACAATTGTTCTCATCTATCCATCCCTTTGGGGAAAGTCTTCACATGCTTGGGGTAGAGTTTATCCTAATTCATAGATGAGTTTGAGGTTTATTTGTTGCCTTTAACCTGCTTTAGTTCATCTGCCTAAATGGATGGGGGTATGGTTGTTGTGCATGCTACAGCTTCTTGGAATCACAGGTGAGAGTTGGGTGAAAAGTGGGCATCAAAGTTGGGTGAGCAAACCATGAAGCCCAAGGGGGGAAAAAACCACCTTATTTCTTTTTCTTCAGACATTCTCTTTCTTTCACATTCTTTCTACCTCTCTGAATCCTTTCTGACTTTAAGGTAAATGTAATTTCATTTATCAACTTAACCTGACCACTTCATTACCAAAACACTCACTAATAAAAACTCAAAGTGAATGAGGCAATGAACACACGTGCCTATGTGGAATTAGAAAGCCCCCTCCTCCCAAGAACATAGAAAATTTTGAGTTGTAAAGACTTCCAAAGTCATCTCATATTACCTCTTAATTTATGAGTGAAGAGACTGAGGCCCAGAGAGGTAAAATGATTTGAAGGTTAAACAGATAAAAGTGATAGAACCAGAATTTGAATCCATGACCTATTTATTTCTATACACCAAAGACCATCTATCTCTGTGCCCTCTCAGATTATCCTTATGAAAATTAACCATTTACCAATGATAGCCTAAGACCTGTAACCCAAACAAGAGCTTTTATGATGCTTTCTCCTGATTCTCCTATCTGTTCAATGTCTCTTCAATATCTATGGATGATTCTTTATCTGTTATAACCAATACCCGTGGGTATCTTCTAAGGCTCTGTTTTTCTTCTCTCTATAAACTATCTTGCTTATTGATCTCATCAGTCTCCATAGATTCAATTATTTTCTTTGATGTAAGTGACTTCCAGCTCTCTATATCTAGCTCTATTCTCCTAAATGATAGGTACACATCTCCAATTGCCTTTTGGATATCTCAAACTGGATGACCCAAAAGTATTTAAAGCTCAACATATCCAAAACAGAGCTCATTAGCTTTTCTTCCAGATATTCCCTCCTTCCTTTAATATTTTTGTTGATGGCACCACTATCCTCCCAGTGAACTATATTTACAGTCTTAGTGTTATCCTTGACTCTTTGCTTTTATTTATCTCCCATATTCAATCTGCTTGCCAAATCTTAAAATTTATATCTTAAGACATCCATCCATAGGTCCATCCATACATCTGTTTAATCTGTCTCACCTTCTTTCCATTCACAAAACACCACTCTAGTTGAGACCTTTATCCTCCTCTCTTCTGGACTCTTGCATATAGCTTTCTAACTCATTTCCCATCTTAAGTAATTTCCCACACCAATATATCCTTCATTCAGCTTCCAAGTGATTTTTTTCTAAAGTGTAGACCTTATCAACTCTTTGTCTCTGTCTCTGTCTCTGTCTCTGTCTCTGTCTCTATCTGTCTGTCTGTCTCAATCACTCTCTCTCACAAGCACAGATATACAACAATCTTTAAGAGCTCCTTATTACCTTCAGGATTAGGATCAAATTTCAACTCCTTTGGCATTTTAAACTCTTCATAACTTGTTCTTTTCCTGTCTTTCCAGTCTTCTTATAGTTTACTCTCATCCATACATTATATTCTAGTAATGTTGACATACTTGGGAGTTCCTGGAACTTGAAACTGTCTTCCATCTCTGTGCCTTTGTTCTGGCTTTTTGATACACTCTCATCTTCACCTTATAGGTTCCTGGGCTTCCTTTAATATTTAGCTCAAATCCTATCTCTAATAGAATGTCATCCCTACTACCCCAGCTACTAATACTTTCCCCTTTCAGATTGTCTTTTGCCCAATCTCATATTTTGTGATATTTACATGTTTTTCCCCATTAAAATGTAACACCTTCAGTTTTTATATTTCTTATATCTCTAGTGCTTAGTATAGTCCCTTAATATAGAACATATTTTTAATATATGTGTGTTGACTTGAAAGAGGGAAGATGACATGCTTGTCTGACCTAGGTAAAGTCTTATCTTCATGTTATTAGCTGTATGGGGATGATCAGGTCCTCAGCACACATTATTCTCTTGAGGGATGGATTCTCTTGAGGGCTTTGTTTTAGATGTGTTGAGTTTGAAATATATATGAAACATTCAATTTAGGATATTCAAGAGGCAGTTGAAGATGTTTGCCTGTAACTCAGGAGTGAGACTTGGCCTGGATATAGAGAATAGGGAATTTTTTACATGCAGATGATAATTGAACCCATGGAAATTGATAAGATCAGTTATCTTAAGAACTTAAGAAGTTCTATAGCCTAGTTGAAACACTTCAGTATAATACCCCAGTACAATAATTGGCTTGTTTTAAGTCAAGGACCTTTACTTCTTGCTACTTGTGTAAGTACCCTTAGGAAAGTAACCTCACCTCTCACCTCAATGTACTCATTTGAAAAATTCAAATTCTGGCAGAAATTTTGTACTTGTCACTGTGTCATTCTCCCTTCTTTTTCAAGGAATTTAGCACCTGAATCACTATCTTTCTTCTCACAAACTTCTGTCCTGAAACTAGGAGTCTTCCACATGCATGTTGATTCTTTCTCATACTTTTTTTTGGGGGGGTTTTGCAAGGCAAATGGGGTTAAGTGGCTTGCCCAAAGCCACACAGTTAGGTAATTATTAAGTGTCTGAGGCTGGATTTGAACTCCTGACTCCAGGGCTGGTGCTCTATCCACTGTGCCACCTAGCCGCCCCTCTTTCTTATACCTCTAACCTTCCAGTTCCTCAATCCTTAAAACCATTATGATATCTACTAGGATTAAAAAGAGAACTTAGTTTTAATATACATTGTTGATATGTGTATATGAAGAAATAGCTTTCAGATGGAATTTAGACAGTTTTAGACAGGGAATGATTTGGTGGAGATATAAGAGATATAAGAATTCAAGTCAACAATGCAGAGTGATTTACCTATATCAGATTACTCACTGTTTTGGGGAGGGGAGAGGAGAAGGAAGCGTTAGAAAGATGTGAAGCTCAAAAGTTTGCAGAGGGATGAATGTTGAAAACTATCATTGTATGTAATTGAAAAAATAAAATAAAATGATATTAAAATGCAGAGTAATGCTATGATTGTATTGAAAGAGTTTAATGTTATAAAGCGGTACAGAAAGATATTTTAGCTATTTTTAAAAATTAGAAAAATTTAAGTGTATGGAAATATAGTTTCCAGGGCACCAAAATTGTAAAGGACCCCCATTCAATATCAGAGTTCCAAAGCATGATGGGTAATTTGCACACCTTATTGTATAATGAAAGTAGGTAAAACTTAAAATGAGAAATTATAAGAAAAATATAGGCTTAAGTATGATTTTTAAAAAGACTTTTGATTTGATGTAGAAATTTGGGGAATTGCAAATCTTTAAGTATGCATGTATGTATGTAAAGATGAGTTCCTGATTGTCAGAAGACTCATTTAAGAATAGGAATTTAAGAAGAAATATTAGAGAAAACTGAAAGAAGAACCTAAAGAGAAGAACTGAAGAAAGGAAGGGGGAGGTCATGAAAGGAAACTTTGTCAGAGTTGTAGCAGTTTAAAAGCATTCAGTTAAGGGACTTCAAGTGAGTTATTCTTGTTTGGTTGGAGAGAGAATTGACTTCATTGACCAAGACCTTCAGTTGCCCTTTGCTATTCATCACCATAAAGAATAAGAGATGAAGCTTCTCACAAAGACTTGTTACTCTCTGCTGCCTTGTTTGGCTTGAGAAGGAAAGGAGGAGGTGGCTTTGTGGAAGCTTTGGTATTCTGTAGGCTTGGTATTGGACAAGACAACCAAGTGAATGAATGATTAGTTGGACTGAGATTGGCTGTATAGCAAAGAAATCCAGTTTGATCAACTTTATTATCTAATTTAAAGCTAACTGTTCTCAACATTCTTTTAAGGGTACTGACTAATGAAAGAGATTGAAAATGTTATGTTAAAGTATGGAAAATAATTTCCCCAGATAAAAGACAGCAAGAAGTCAAGTGGTAAGCAGAGAAGCAGTTTCAAGTGATACTGATTCAGGTATTCCTGCATGGACTGATAATATTGAAGTCAGTAATCCAGAGTTATGAATTATCCTAAACACATAAGTTTTTTTGTCTCATATGTTTTCCTGTCAGGTTTCTGTGGGTGTGTGTCTGCTCATTATCAGAGATTCTGAGTGCCCTGTTGGGAGAATGTGATCTGTGTTATGATGTATTTTATTATTTATCCATTTGGTTAATACATTAATATAGGTAATTCTTTTTTGTTAAATAAATGATTATATTTAAGATCTAACAGTGCCATTATTATGAGTGACTTTTGTGTAAATATAGTACACTATGTAGATGCATTACCTTGTGAATGGTTGCTTATACACACAGATAAACCAACAAGCATTTATTAATCCCTTACTATATCAGATGGTATTCAAGAGCTAGTGTGGTTAGTAGGAGAAATGTGTCTCTTTTAAACAAGGTTACTCAGATCCTTAGAGGATTTGAATGTAATTGTGGAGATGGTTTTAATACCAATGCAACTGTAAAACCACCTCCTCCTTTCCTTCTCAAGCCAAACAAGGCAGGAAAGAGTAGTAAGTCCTTGTGAGAAGCTTCATATCTTATTCTGCGAGATGATGAATGGCATACAGTCACTGAAGTTCTTGATCAGCGAAGTTAGTTCTCTTTCTGATCAATCAAGAAATTTAATGGAGTAAATAAGCCAAACTCAGAAAGTGAGGGTTGAATTCATTCTATTTGAGGAGTGATAGAAATAACTATATCTTATGTAATATCATAAAGAAGGTTATATCCCACTTTGTAGCCTCACTATAATGTCACATTCTATTGCTATGTTAGGACACCTTTAGTCCACATCAGGGGGAAGGGAATAAGCATTTATGAAGAGCCAATAATGTGTCAGGCACTATAATAAGTGCTTTACAAATATTATTGAAATGAGATCCTCACAACAACCTTGAAAAGAAAGTGCTGTTAGTATCCTTATTGTACTGTTGGGGCAACTGAGACAGACAGAAGTTAAGCGACTTGCTAAGAGTCACACAGGTTGTGTAAGTATCTGAGATCAGATTTGAAGTCAAGTCTTCCTGACTCTGGGTGCAGAGGTCTAAACATTGTGACATCTAGCTGCCTGTAATTATCAGGCGCATAAGAATGGTCATACCCTGGATATCACCATTTCCATAAGTGTGCCATTCCTTAATTAGAAACTCTAACACTCCTGTAGCTGACCATAACTTTCTATCATCCTAACTCTCCCTCTGGCTCATCTCTCCTAAACATATTTTCTACTTTCATTTAATCTCTCCATCTCTATCATTTAGTATTTTCTCAAACCTGTTTTGACTTCACATTCTTCCTTCCCTTACTATTAATCAATTAAGCCCTTTAATGTCATCTACTCCTGAATCCTTGGCTCCATTATCCAATAAAAGCTAATTCTTTGACAGTTTTAATTTTTTTCCACTTTTGATCCCACTCATATTACTACTGAAAAGAGCTGTAGGAAGTCATACAAATATGCTGCCTAGTTTCACTATAAATTCATATTATACAACTTCAACTGGGTTCTTGCTACAACAAAGCAACCGTTTATTCCTCTATCAGGTTTCTTATCACAGTTCCCCACAGAAACTATTCCAGATTTTTTTTCTTCTCACCTCAAGCCTCCCACACCTCTGCTTCTCACACTCTCTCAGAGGGAGACCTCACCTCCTACTTCTCTGAGAAAATTGAGATCATCTGATATTAATTCCCTCTTCTCTCTTCATCTCAAAAGCCTTTAATATCACTCCCCCAACTCTTTCCTCCTTAATTCCAGTCTCTGACAAAGAGATGGTACTTCTCCTTGTTAATATAATCTCCTGCACATGTGCTTTTTTTTTCCCTAACGCAAATGGGGTTAAGTGGCTTGCCCAAGGCCACACAGCTAGGTTATTATTAAGTGTCTGAGACTGGATTTGAACCCAGGTACTCCTGACTCCAGGGCCAGTGCTTTATCCACTGCGCCACCTGGTGGCCCCACACATGTGCTTTTGATTTCATCCTCTCTTGCCTTTTTCAGAAGCCTACACTTTTTTGCTAACCACCAGCTTCTCGCAATTTTCTAATTTTTTCTTTACTGCTTTCAAACATGCCCTAGTCTCACCCATATCCACAAAACTCAAACCAAAACCCCCCAAAGACTTTAAGAATCCGCAAGCTATTATCCTATATCTTTCCTCCCTTCCTCAGATAAACTTAGAAAAAAGTTGACTGTACCCACTGACTCTACTTGCTCTCATTTCACTCCTCGGTGCTTTACAGTCTAACTTTCAACCTTATCAGTCAACTGAAACCGTACTATCTTAGCAATCATTACTAAATAGCCAAATCTGCTGGTTTTTTTCTTAAACCTCTCCCTCTTTTAACTATGTACTGTATTTGTCACTGTTGACCATTCTCTCTCCACTGGATAATCTTTCTTCTTTGAGTTTTAGTGACCCTAATTTCTCCTAGTTCCCTTCCTGACTGTCTGACATTCCTTCACAATTATCTTTCCTGGTACATCATCTATAGCATATTCCCTAACTGTTGATGTTTCCCAAGGTTCTATCTTAGACCTCCTACTCTTCTATGCATTCTCTCTCTCTTAGTGATCACACCAGTGACTATGGGTTTTCTCATATTCATGCAGATGATTGCCAGATCTTGATATTCAGTACTCCTGAGTTTCATTCCATATCACCATTTGCCTATGAGACTTCAAACAGAATATCCTGTCTATATCTCTAACTCAACATGTCCAAAACAGAACTCATTATTCCTCCTAAACCCATTCTTCTACCAAACTTTTCTATTTCTGTTGAAGGCACCATCATTCTTCTAGACTTTCAGATGTATAAATCTGGCATTTTCTTCAACTCTTCAAGTTGTTGATTCATTTTTAAAAATTTTCTCTCCAATATCTCTCTCATCCAACCTCTTCTTTCTACTCAACAGCCACCACTTGGGTTTGGACCTTCAACATCTCTTGCCTGGATTATTGGTTGCTTAATTGGTCCCACTCCCTCATGTCTCTACCAATTTTAGTCCATTTTCCACCTTTCTGCTGCCAAAATAATTTTCCTTAAGTGCAGATCTGATCATGATATGTACTCAATAAAATCCAGTGAGTTCCTATTGCTTCTGTGATAAGATATAAACTCTATATGTAGTATTCACAACTTGTCCCTGACTCATTTTTCCAGCCTCATTGTACAGTACTCTAGCTTCTATATTCTGAGATCTAGAAGGTCTTCTCTCTGTTCCTCACAAATGATTTTTCATTTTCCTCCTATGCACTAGCTATCTAAGAATGTGCTCATCATTTCTGCCTCATAGAATCCCTCTCTTCCTTAAAGATGCATCTCAAATACCATGTGATGTGCCTAACATGTAGTAGATACTTATAAATATTTTTGGTGGACTAAAAGGAATTTGGATGAGAAAATCTCTAGGGTCTGGGTTCAACAGAGGACATAGTTGATCCCAAAGATCTGCTCTTTATAAAAGCACAAAAATATCTTGTACAGGTCATTACCCACCATAAATATGATTTAAGGGACTAGTGAACTATGAAGGGCAGGATTAAGGTGCCTTGAAAAAGAGCTGAAGTATTGAGATAGATAGATAGATAGATAGATAGATAGATAGATGGAGAGAGAGAGAAACAAAAAAGGACAGAAGGCATAATAAAATAAAGATGAGTGGAATATTCCCTCTTAAGAGTTAATATTCCTAGTGAAGTCCTCTCAGGGTTAAAAAATTATTAAAACAAAGACAGACAATTACTCTTAGACTATTCTTAGAAGAAAGAGGGAGAGAGAGACCTTGCATTCCAAGCCAGGCACCCTCCCGATTCTGTTAGGGGAGAAACAGTGGACTATTTCCAGAGAGAGAACAGTAGACTGCCTCCTCTTGTTTGATGATAAGTACTAAACTAAGAAGATAGATTTTCTTAGACGACTTTGCGCACTCAGACATTAATTCATTTAGATAGACAACAAAAGGTCATTAGAAATCTTCTTCTAATATCCTCACCATCTGGATGGTGAGGTAATATTTTATGAAAACATTTTATTCTTCTTTGTTACTGGGTAGATTTTTCATGTAAAGATTGTAACTGAAAATCTTAAGCAATCAGGTTGGAAGAGAGGGGGCTAGGGAGGGGGGAATCCCATTAGGCCATATAATCTTGCTTGACTGTCACCTTGGAGCAGCTCCTTGATCTTCATTACTTTTGTGAGACTCGTAGTGTGCCCTTTTCTCAAGAAAAGCCAAAATAAACTTTCTTTTTTTGTTCAGAGAAGTCTCTATATTTTTAAGTGGATTTTTATCCCACACAAAGAGAACTAGAAAAAGGAAAAAAAAACCCATATCTCAGCCCATAGCTATTTATTTAGCTCATCTTTAGCTAATTTATCTTTAACTCTCAATGATTGAACAGAAGCTACTTTGAGCACTCTTCTTCCCAGAAACCTCAAAATTTATATACTTATGTATGTATATATGTGTTTTTGTATATATGTATTTATGTATATATGTGTATGTATATTATGTGTATACACATATATATGTATCTATATATTTGTTTTATACTTATTCAAGCTCTCATCTAAAAAAAATTGCAGTATCCATAGATCTGCCCTGCCACATGCTCTGAAAGTCCAGGCAAGTTTCTGCTGAATGATATGATAGTTATAGTTGATGTCTGAGGTCACGTGAAGCAATCAGTATGGTAGGATAACTCTAAATCCCTCAGCAAAATTGCACAATGAATGTATCTTTTTCTTCCCCTAAGAAGCACCTTTTGTTGTATGCCTAAAGTCTCAACTTTTTCATAAATCTGTAAGTCTACAAGTGCTGCCAGACAGTAATTGTATCCATGGAAGGAGTCTGACCCAAGCCCTAGTAAATCCAGGAATCCAGTACTAATTACTAACTTCATTTTACCTCATCATAGTTTTCTCAGCGACTTTAAAGACCACATTCCTTTTAACAGAGGAAGTGACAGAGACCAAATGGCCTTGGGCATAGTATCAAAATAAGTCTCTAGCAGAGGTCCTGTCTCTTTAGAGCCTTGTTTTCTAGGTTTTTTTTTTCCCTTTTATAATTGTGCTAGCTCATTGGTAGCAGTAGTCTTAGTGTTGTGAGATGGCAACTTAAAAAATATGCCATCTGCTAGTCTCAAAATATTTCAAAGAAGCATCCATCAAGAATTTTGAAACAATGTTTTAGAAATCAATTCCTATCTCTTTCAATTCAGGATCAAATTACCTCTACCCAGCAGACCAGGCATAAAGCCAAGATGCCAAGTGCTTGAGTGAATTATAAGGGAATTTATGATAGTCTGTGAAATATCACAACAGGGCTAGAAGTCATTAAGTACTTTTCCTATACCTCTTGGTTCCTAGTGCCAACCCAGTTCAGATGAAATCACTTTTATGTTATTTTTATTTGCCCATGTTCTCCCTCTCTAAACCCTCCCTTACTCATTCCTCCCCCATCCCTTCCCCTCCACCTCCTAGGTTCCTTGAAGTCAGGGATTTTTTTCTGTCAGAGTGCTTAGTTTATAGTAGATACTTATTAAATGCTTGTTACATGCATACATCGGTACTCATACTTACCATCATAAAAGTGGGGTTCCATGTCCAAATATACTCTGAGGTTATTTGTCCTTTCATTCTTTTTTTTTACAATTTAAATTTTCTTCAATTTAGAAGTGTTCATTAGAACTGTTAAGCCTCTTCCATGTGAAAAGGTGTTTGTTGAGATCAACAGCTTTTTCTACTTCTTTAGAAATGTGCTAATCAATCTTTCCTCAAAATAGATGTAAGTGCCAAACATGGGTCTCATCTGTAAACTCAGGATCAGAGTCAAATTCAGTGAAATCTAAATAGTACCTAAGCAAAAGCCTGATGAAAACTTTGTGTGGTAGGTAATTGAGATCTGTCAGGGTTTCACTCTTCCATTGCTTAAGCCAGTAGAGATCGATATGGATAACTAGGTCTGGCCCAGTTTTAGCTGTGACGCTGTAGGTTTTTATAGTTCTGTGGGTGGAGATGGAGCTTACTACAGAAGTCTAAGTTTTTCTAAGAATTCAGCTTCCACAATGGATATCTGGTTGGAATTTCATCTTCTATTATTCAATACTTTTTTCTGGCTTTTTGCAAGACAATGGGTTAAGTGACTAGCCCAAGGTCACAACTAGGTAATTAAGTATTTGAGTTTGAACTCAGATCCTCCTGACTCCAGAGCCAGTGTCCTATCCACTGTGCCACCTAGCTGAACCTTTATTATGCATTTCAAGAGATGTCCTTACAGCTAACAGCTATATTTTGTACACTCATATACAAAGCAAATAAAGGCAGGTGTCAAAGGATCCAGAAATAATTTCTTATTATGGAAAAGCATGTTTTCAAATATAATCCTTTTTAGAGTGATTAATTAGCTCTGTGTGGCAGCAAGTAAGGCATCAATGCACTATTTCCTACCTTGCCAGGTGCCTAGTCTTATGTAAATGACCTGAGACTCTTTTAAAAAAATTTAAGCTTAAATGGAAAGATTTCTACAGATATGGCAGAGGATTGTATACCAATTATCCAAAAACCTAATGTAGTTTCTTATCACAGTGTTGGATCCTGAATTTATTCTGGCCACAGTAATTTTTGAAGGTGATTTCCTGTAGTATAATAGAGTTGTGATCTGCATTAAGGGAGGGAAAATTTGATCCTATGCAAAGTCAATTCCTCAATGTACTAGAGAGCATGACAATATATATATATATATATTTTTTACTTAGGTTAAACAAATACTTTTCTTTTTTCCCTGTAGTTCTGTCAGGAAAGTAGGAGCTATTGGATCCATCTAGTTGATAGGCAAACTAAGGTAGGAGATCGACATAGCTTTCCCAAATACATAGGAACTACCCAAACCATATCCTATGAAACACTTCATGAACTCATTTTAAAGAACTTGAAGTCCTTGTAAAGTGTAACTTCCTTTTGGTCACCTTTCTTGAACCCCCTTTCCTCCTACCATTTTGAGTTTTAAGAAGACAACACTCATTTACTTCTAGAGGGGAGTATGAGTTTTACAGTCTCCAATAGACGTTGGATTTAAAACTTGCATTTCCTGGGTTACTAAATTCAGAAAGTCTATAGACCTAATCACTTGACATCTAATAACCACAGTCTTACCTGCCTTCTATTTCTCATTTGTAATATGGAGATGAGAGTTTCAGTCATTTGTCCTCAAGCAGATGAATATATTTTTTACATAGTATGATTGTTGATAGCACTCAACCATTCTTTATCATACATAACTTTCCTTTCTCATTTGCCTCCTGGTTCTCTGTTAAACTTCTTCCTCTAACTTTACCTTCTTTCTTTCTCTTCTGTTTCCCTTTGTTTGTTCTATTCCTACTTCCATGTTTTTCATTTTTTTCTTTCTTCCTTAACTCTGCCTCCTTCTCATATGCCTCTCTCCCGTGCCAGTGACACTCACAGTTTGCAGAGCAAATAAAGGTTACTCTTGAAGCCAAATAAATAAACAAAATATATAACTAAAATGAAGACAAGAAAAGCAGTTCAAATAAATTACTAATTAGAAATTAATTAAAAAGTAGTAATTAATAATAGTTACAGATAAGTATTCTGTTTCAAAAACACAAATTCATTCTGGTCCAGTGTAGATTTTTTTTTTATTTAGGTGTTTGCAAGGCAAATGGGGTTAAGTGGCTTGCCCAAGGCCACACAGCTAGGTCTGAGTGTCTGAGATAGGATTTGAACCCAGGTACTCCTGACTCCAAGGCTTTATCCATTACACCACCTAGCTGCCCCCAGTGTAGATGTTTTACCCAACACAAAACTATTTTAGCACTACTTCAATAAGTATGCAAAAATTTACCAGCTTGTTTTTTCCTTAGGCAATGTGATCAGTTAAAGAGGCATTTTTGCCTCTGAACAATAGTTATCTGTAAGTCTGGTACTATCATCTTTTCGAATACCATTGATATAGTCAAACCAGATATTAGCAAAAACTTTCAACAAAGTCTCTTTAGGCATTGAGATTACAAAAACAAAAGCATTATCCTTGTGAAAAAGATGGAAAGAAGTAGGCAAGTTGTCAGAATTTGTTGAATGTTTGTTGAATCAAAAATACTTATTTTTGCAACAATTTTTAGAAATTCTTTAGGAGTGGGCCCCCATGGATCTGTGCTTGGTCCTATTCTATCTAAGGTCAATAGGTCAACTAAAGGTATATATCATATGCTTATCAAATTTCAGGATGGTACAAAGCTGGGAGGAATAAATTGAGTGACATAGAGTCAAGATTCTAAATGATCTCAGACTAAATCACCACTCTAAATCAAGCAAGGTGAAATTTAATAGAGATAAATGTAAAGTCTTAATCTGAATGCAATTAATTTCAGATGCATATCATGGGAAAGATGTGACTGGAGACAGTTCATTTGAAAACATTGGAGTGGGGAGCTAGATGGTACAGTGGATAGAGCATAGACCCTGGAGTAAGGAGGGCCTCAGTTCAAAGCCGTTTCAGATACTTTATAGTTATTTAGCTATGTGACCTTGGGCAAGTCATATAACCCCATTGCTTTGCCAAAAAAACCCACAAGCAAACAAAAAAAGAAAATATATGGGAAGTAAAATGTTACAGTAGAAAGAATTTTGGTTCATATTCCATTTTTGATACTGTGAGACCTTGAATAAGTCACTTAATCTTTCTAAGCCTCATGTTTCTCATCTGTAAAATGATAAATTTAGATTAGAGGACCTCTGAGGTCTTTTGTAGCTCTAAATCTATGATCTTTGCATGCTTTATAAGGCTACAAGCTTGATAAGAATTAATATGTGATATGGAAAACACAAAAGCTATGATCTTAGGTTGCATTGATAGCCACAGTGTTTAGACTAGGGAGGTAATCATTTTACTGTACTTCCCAGCCCCCTACTTGGCTCACCAAATCAAGCTTGTCCAGTTTTGTCATGGAATTTGAGGGAAAAACCTGGGGAAAGTCTTTTTCTTTAATAAATGTAGAAGATCTAATCATAATTTTTAAAAGAAGGCATTTCCCTGGCTGGTTTTAATTGATTCAAAAATTAAGCAATCCTATTATATACCAATCCCTGTACAATATTTGAGGAAAATACAAAGTTTAAATAAGCCATGTCTACTGCCCTCATGGATCTTATTGTCTATTATCTTATCATCTAGTAGGTTGACACACAGAGATAATGATAATAAATAATATTGCATTCTTTATACTATGACTTAGGGAGTTCAAAAAACCAGAATGTTATATGAATTGTGAACTGTAAGGTTATTATCAACAGGATCATCATGGGAAAGTTTGTGGAAGTGACTTTTGAATTGGGTTTTTAAGGAAGTATAGAACTTGAGTTTTTAAAGCATCATTGGACAGTAAGCTCATTTAAAAAAAATTAGTCTGTACTTGTAATTTCATCATCATATGGAGAACTCCTGGGTATGTCATCTTCCTTCACTAGAGCATATTGTAGAGTAATCTAAATTTTACTCTTAGAGAACTGACTGGAGCCCTAAGAAGTTATGCAAATTCACATACTATACAACTATTATATATTAGAGGTAGGGCTTGGACCCTACTCTTTTTGACTCTATAATTTGGTCATTGACCCATTGAACAAAGATACTTCTTGAGTTCATCATGACTAAAGCAGTTTATCCTCTTCCATTAGATATCTAGAATGTATCACACCGGGTATTCTCTGTTTATCTTTGTGTTGTGGGAGCCACATATTCTAGTAGGGGTCTCCTTGGAAAGTCAGTGAGGAATTAGCTATCTTTTTATGTAAAAAGCACAGCACAGTCCTTTTCAACCCAGCCTTCCTCTCACACTGTCCAGAATTACTAGGGTAAAGAAATGAGTAATACTGGAGAAACTTAACATTCCACTGAAGAAAAGATTGGGCATTCAAATATCAATAATTGTCTTGTGATACATGACTTTCCAAGACCCATAAGAAAATGACTTTTCAGAGATTCTAGGATAAAAAAACTTTACTAGTAGTAATGAAATGCAGAATGCAAAATTTAAGATGAAGGTAAAAACTACATAGCCAGCAAGTTGGAGGGTAGTGTTCTATACTAGAAGTTAACCTGATGGGCCTATAGTTTGAAGAAAAGCTAAGGAATATTTTCCCCCAAAGGGAACAGGGAGAAGTTGGCACTTGAATTTGTTGACCCAAGGAAGATCTTACCATTGGGTTATGAGCACAGGAATTTGGGAATCAGATTTTGGGGTTTTGAAAGCCCTTTCTTAGCTTGACTGAGCTTTCCGTGAAGGCTGTGAATCTGCCCACACTCTTTCTTATTTCATTTTTGTAAGTAAGAAGTGAAACCATTCCTCCCAAGGTTAGTGTTCACCCCTCCAAACCTCTCCTTTTCAGAACTGTTCCTCTCTCAATTGTATATTTGCCCCAAAGATATTTCCACTTGCTGCTCACCTTGTGAAGTTTCCACATGGCCCCCAGAGGTTTGACTTCATGCTTGCTATGTCTACCCTCCTCCAGACACTGGTAGCAGACAGGGGTGCGACAGCTCACACAGTACATGCTGTAGTTCTCCAGCTCATGATCAGTGCACGTGGGAAACTTACGGACTCCGGTACCGGCTGCTGCTCCGGCCCCAGGGCCTGGGCTTTTGCTGCTGCTACCGCTGCTACCGCTGGGAGCTCCTTGGGCAGCACCTAGAGGTGCAGAGGCCGCTGGCTGTGGCGGCGGCGGGGGTTGCACCAAGCGGTGCTTGGCAAACGGTCCTCTGGACGGATGGCATTTGACCTGGCAGGCAGAGCAATAGAGTACATCGCACTGCTCACAGAGCGTAGCTGCTGGCTCTGGAGGGGTGCGGTCACAGAGCTGGCAATGGGCAACAGCAGCCGCAGCGGTTGCTCCAGTCCCAGAACCCCGGCTCTGTTGATAACGATGTACAATGGCCTCCAGCAGCCGGTTGCGCTGGAAGCCACGGAGGCCGCGGTGGTCCAAAGAGGCGCTGCGGTGGCATTGAGGGCAGGTGATGGAGCTGGAGGAAGAAGAGGACAGGGAAGAGCAGGCGGCACCCCGGGCAGCGGCGGCTGAGGAGCCCGGGGGTGCGGGCACCATGGGTAGCACTCGCACTCCATTCGGGGACTTAAGGCTGGGAGTGTAGGAGCCATAACCGCTGTCCGTCTCGCTATGCAGGCTCAGCTTGT
The DNA here is from genome assembly GCF_037893015.1 of Macrotis lagotis. Lineage (NCBI taxonomy): Eukaryota > Metazoa > Chordata > Mammalia > Peramelemorphia > Peramelidae > Macrotis > Macrotis lagotis. The sequence goes on along the minus strand of NC_133659.1, from coordinate 156,687,327 downwards.
CAGCATGATCCCCTCCCCCAACGATACCACCACCACCGCCGCCGCCGCCGCCGCCGCCACTACTGCCGGTGCCTCCACCACTACAGGCTGGTCCGGTTCCAGTTTCATATTCTGGTGGAGGACCTGCAGATGAGCCGGTGGGTAACGAAGGGCCCCGAGTATGCAAGAGCGGAGGAGGCAGGTGCTGTTCGCTGTCAGGAGTCTGTACTGCTATGGTGCGGGCACAAGGCAAGCAGACATTGTGGGAACAGGGCAAGATGATGGGCTCTCGGAACAGGGACCCACACACTGGGCACTTCAGCTCCTCTTCCATCGCTGCTCGGGTGGCGCCGTTTGTTCAGAGGCTGGCGGGAAGCCTCGAAGCCTTGGGAGTTGAGGTGGGCGGGATAGTGATTAGCACTGTGTAGCCAGGAAGGTACCGAGCATCAGAGAGGCATGGTTTCCCGCCCCGCCCCCACTTTCTAGTGCACACTTCTCTCTATTCTTTTGCTGTGACCGCTTTTACGCTTAGGACTCCTGCACCCAGGCTACTCTCAATCCCGCTTGCCGGGGCTTGGAATGAGTTCCTTGCTGTTCTCGGGGTAAAAGCCTCGAAGTAATATGTGATGAATCAGCAAGAGCGCCTCCCTGAGTTGCAGAGCTCTCTTTTCAACACCCGGGCTAGAGGAGCAGGCTGTCTCTCCTCGCTCTCTCTTTTTTTGCTGCAGCCCCTAGACTCCTGTAGATAGCTGTCAGGGCCCCTTCACCGAAAGGAAGAAGTGGAAGGAATAGGGAAAGAGTTAGACTTGCCTTGAGGCAGAGATGGATTCAGCACCAGGACCCCGCTGGACAGCGCCCTACCAGCAGAAAATGCCTCTATCCTGTGGAGATGAACTAGGCGCAGTCTGGGAGATGGGCGGCGGGTGGAACTGCTGCTGCTGCTGCTGGAGCTGCTGCTGCTTCTCCCGACTGATAGAAGGCTGCTTGGGTGGGGATGATCCGGCTACGCCTCATAGGGTTGCAGCGGCCGCCAGTGCTGTCGCGGTCAATCCCAGGCTAGGCAAGACAAGCTACCTTGGTTTTCCTCTGCTACTCCAGAAGCGCCACTGACCTTGGTCTAGTCGAGGATGGCAGCCGGCTGACTGAGGGCGTGATCCCAGATTGCACGGGAATTCCCCCCCTTCCGCCTCCTCCCTCCTCCTGGTCTAGGTGCTGGTGCATGGTGGAGTTGTAATTTTCATAGCAGAGCGTAATAGGGAAGGGGGGAAGGGAAGAGAGAATCTGCTTAGCAAATAAGTGCTTGCTTCACACGGCCGGCAGGGCAAAGGGAAAATTTAAAGGGATTCGCGGAAATTGGATGGTTATAAATTACAGTCCATTATTTAGAGGGAAAGAACGTTTTGGGAAGAGCACCGCCCTATCCTCCCATCTTTCCCACACCTTCTTTCCCTGCTTCCTCTCCCAAAATAAACAAACAAGGAAAAAATAGGGCTGTCAAAAATCTGTAGCTTAAAAATGTATTGGAGACCCAGGTTGAGGGTCTCTTTTCAAATCTATGATGGAGTTAAAACACTGGTCACAAAATGTCGGACAGCATTTAACCAAAGAATGAAGCTTTATTAAATTATTTAATACAGGACGTTTTGTTATCTCTATTACACACATCGCCTCTAAGTCATGGCCCGATAACACAGAATAGGCTTGGAAATAGCGTGGATTTGGGGGTTGAAAGGGAGTAAGTCCCAGTGACCAGTGAAATGCAAGAAAACCCTAAATTAGCACATACAGCTGTTAAGAATTAAGCATCAAGACCATGTACAGGCTGTGGTGGAGGGAAATCAAGAGGACTGGAGATGTCCAGGGAGAGCAGGGAGCAGGACTGTAAGTTTTGTGAATGGAAAATTCATCACACCCTTAAAAGCAAGACACTGGCGGCGGGAACAGCCTACCCACGCAACCCTCGAATCTGCCTGCTCTGAAGATCTCTCAGATTTCTATGTATTGTAGTGCAGACAGAAGGGAAGAGATCACAAATAGGAAGCAGTCTGCCTACGGAAGTTTCTCAGTAGCATGAATCAGAAAAATATTTAGATACTATTTATTTAGAAGCTTCATGAATATCCAATTTCCTCCTTCCCAAAGCTTCTGGGTGGGCAGAAGCAAAAGGCTTTAAAGACAGAGCAATTGCATACAGCATCTAAATCATCAATACCTCGGCGTCAGTGTCGAAGGTGTTTGTGCTATGTCGACTTGTCAGCAGAAAAAGGAATCAGTTTCTTCAGCCATCATTATGGCATTCCAGTCCTTTGCCAGCCACTCTGCCCCCTTTTTTCCCTTTGGCTTTTCTCAAGGCAGGTCTTTTAGAAGAGGGGAATCTGAGAATAGATGGGTAGAGAGCAGGTAGATGGTAACTCTCCTCAATCGTCATTTGAGCGGTTAAAAAAATACTCCTGTGGATTAATTATCAAGGGTGAGACTTTAAATTTGAAAGCTCTATTTTATTCATTACTTATCTATCTACTTCTAGTTTGCTTGACAGGTCTGTATAGAAGGAGAAATGGGAGTGCCTTTAATGGACTTCATACAATTAAACAAACATGAATCTAAGCTTCATTTAGAATAAAGTACTAGGCTAGGTGCTGGAGGGAGGGAGAAGCTTAGATTAATTTTATTAAGACACAGGATATAAGTAGATAACTGTAATACAAAGTATGTGTTGCAAAATGCCTAAACAAGTGACATTTCAAATCAGAGGAGATAGTTGTTGCTTGCAGAGATATCAAAGAAGGCTTCATGTAGGGGATATTTTGAGTTGGGCTTTAAAGAATGATTAGGAATTTATCATTCAATGAGTAAGGACATTCCAGTTGCCAAAAAAAATGTGAACAATGGCAAAGAAATAGAAAGGAGAAGGCTTAGTGGCCTAACACATCAGTGAGCAATCCAGTTTGTTTGGAATCTTTCAAATGCAGTGGGGAGTGATATGAGATAGAATTGGAAAATCAGGTCAAAATGAGGTGGATTTGAACACTAAACAAAGGAATGTAATTATGAACTTGACTCACAAGGCAATTAGGAGCCACTGAAAATTTTTTTGAGCAAAGAAATGACAAGGTCAGATCCTAAAGATTAGTCTGACAGTAGAAGAAAATATTTATTGGAAAGTAGAGTCAGGTAAACCTGTATAGAGTCAGAAATAGAATCCTGGGTACTAATGAGGCTTCAGCAAAAGACCTGAATTCAAATCCTAAATACTACTTACAAGCTATGAGGCTTTGGGCTAGTTAATATTTTGAGTCTCAATTAACTCATCTCTAAGATGTTGATAATAATGCTTGCATTATTTACATGTTGTAAGGAAAGTACAATATTATATAAATGTGAATTAGTAATAGTTGGTTGACAGTTTCTGTTACTAGCTGCCTTCCAAAGACAGAGCCAGAATGAATTAGATCCTACCTGGAGAAACTGGTTAAACCTTCTAAAAAGTTACCCATAGCAATCTACTCAGTGTCTTCGCATATGACACTTTGTCTTTTGTTACTATGTCCTTACACTGCTTTTGGCCTATTCTTGGAATGATCTCCCTACTTTTTTTTGGAATTACTCTTTAAATCTCCAGTTTCCTTTAGGACTTGGTTCAAATATCATCTTCTGTGAGAAGCCTTTCCCAGTTCTGTCAAGTGCTAATGTCTTCTCCCATAAGGATATCTTGTGCCTACATTGCATATGCATTGTAAATATGAATATATGTACACATTGACTTCCTTTTTAAAATGTAAACTCTGTGATGTCAGGAACTTCTTTTTTGCCCTTGCATCTTCAGCCTGGAATGCCTGGAATATTGTTAGTGATTTATAAATGTTTGTTGATTCATATTTTTTGGATTGGTGGAGAGCCTTTGGAGGGAGAGAGACAGACAACTATAGAGAGACTGAGAGTGATACAGAGAGGTGGGGGAAGGAGGGAAGGATATATATATATATATATATATATATATATATATATATAGAGAGAGAGAGAGAGAGAGAGAGAGAGAGGAAGGAGAAAAGTAGTATTTAAGAGACAGGTGAGAGAGAATATGTGAACTTTCATTGAAGATTTTCCCAATGCCACATTGGGATGATAGATTGTGTTAGATCTATCTATCTATCTATCTATCTATCTATCTATCTATCTACACATTCATATATATGCATGTACAGACATAAACATATATGTGTATGCATGTTTCTATATGTGAATGTATATATGCACACACATATACATATTATATATCTGTAGAGAGTTTGTTTGCATATTGTCTCCCCATTAGATTGTAAACTTTTTGCCTATAACATTTAGCACCATGACTTGCATACTTGTAGGAGCTTAATAAATGTTTATTAATGATGATGATGATGATAAGTTATTGGTAGTATGATTACAGACTTTCTCTAACTTATTACAAAGACAGAATTGCAGCCTCTCCAGAAACAGAGTGGGCTAGATTCCAGATGATAGCTATCTAAATAAATACATCTCTAAAATATAGGTCACTCTGGGTTAATGTGTCCTGGTTTAAACCCTATATGTAACTGGGAATTGACCAATGAGAGTCTAGTAGCTAAAAGGGTGCACAGAATGCTCTGCCTAATGCAGCCTCCCATATGAAGGTTAGAGCTTGAGTTGAGCTTGCTTCTGAAATTTTGTGATGATGTAGAATGAAGGGACCCCAGTTCTTTATTTCAGAGCATGAAAAGGTGTTCTCTCACTGCTTCCTTTCCACGTATTGTGTGGTAAAGTTCCTTTCGGTTAGGAGATGAGCCAGAATTGAGAGTGTCTGAAAAAGTCCCTTATTATTTAAGCGACACTCAGTCTCCTTCTTTCCTGTTGACCTTAAGTATTAAAGAAGAAAGAGTTTTTGAGCTTTTAAGGACAAGTGGGGGAGGGTGTCTCAACAGGTCAGTGAAAACATAGATTCCATCACAAATCTATGCCTGGGCTGGGGTGATTATCTCCTTTCTGTTGATTCTTTCTTTTAATAGAGGGGTCTTGTGAGAATTTTAAGTATCCAAAAGCTAGTATTCATAAAAGAATTTTCAGTCAGTTTATTTAATCAGCACATTTCATCTTGGATCCCAGATGTCCCATATATGGCCATCTGTCTTAGGAATAGGACTTATTCTCAGGGTACCTCTGAAGTGGTCTTCTCTTTAGGAGATATGTTTTTCTATTTCCATATTGCTTGTGGAGATTCTTAGATGTTTCTGCTAAAATCTTTTACAAAACATTTCTCAGGTACTCCTGACTCCAGGGTTGGTGCTCTGTCCACCACCCCACCTAGCTGCCCCATACAAAACATTTCTCAATACACTTTAGTACACCTTTGTAAATTTGTACTTCCCCATTAACAAGTCTATATGGTGAAAATAAGCTAAAACTTTTTGGCTCTGATATTAACAATAAAGCTACAACAAATATTATATTGGAACCCATAGTTTACTTAAAACCTCATAGAATTTAAATTCTTAAATATCCTTTCTTGTTTCTATCTTTATCTTTATTCTATATTTATCTATGTTTTGCTGTAAATGTCAACAACAATCTGAAGAATTAAAACAAAAAGAAAAATATAAGAGAATATGACTTATAAAAAGAATTTTTCTGATTAAAGATTTAATATTTACTAATATTTACCAAAATAGGTATATGAGCTAAGATAAAGAATGCTTTTCTAAATCATCATTGATTCCATTATCATATAACTCTCTATGATGTAAGTTTCCAAACTGTTACATTGATGTATTTAGAAACTTAAATACCAATTGAAAATTCAAAAATTAAATATTTTAAAACACCACAGAAAGTAGAATTCTTAAATACTTTTAAAATTCTGAAAGTCTTTCAATTACATATGAAATCATTTGATATTGTGACTTTCTTAAAATTTCTTACTCAGTTTTTTACTGCAATTATATTTTTACTATAACTACTTAGCACTCCATTTTAAAAAATTAATTCCAATTCAGTCCCTCCCCCCAATTTAGGAGAAGAGACTAATAGGGATCTAATCCTTACTTGAAAGTATAGGTAACAATACTTTTTGCAAGTAGATAACCTCTATTTCACAAATGAATTTACTCAAAAGTTGCAAATTTTATTCCAATTATAGCAAAAGAACTGGAATGGAATGGGTAAATATATTAAACAATTTATTTCAAATTATATGCTAGGATCAGTTCATATAAAATGAGTTGTCTATAGTAAAACATGTTTGCATTTCAGAGCATGCTTAATACACAAATGGTAATTCCAATTAAATAACAAATCTAAGTAAAATTGGATTTCCCTTTAAGGCAACATAAAATAATCCATAATTTATTCTCCTCAAAGATAGCTGATGGTAATTAAGTTTTCTGCTTTGAAATAAAATAGAAGATGTTTCTGACAATCTTATTAATGAATAAATTTATATCTGCATCTATCTAATTCCATATAATTTTGAAAAATTTAAGGCAGATGACATCCAAATACCCATCTACCCAGTTGTTCAGGATATGGAAGCAACTATAATAATCTCAGAGTGAAAAAAGTAAGGTGCTAAAGTATTGCAGCAAGAAGATTCATTATAAAAGGCATAGTTTAATTTTTCCCTTGTTAGAAAAATTTGTTAAGAAGTAACAGAGACATACTTATAATAGCATCAATATTGGTCCTACAAGTCTAAATGTAAAGGCTCAGAATGACTAAACACAAGTATTATATGGTAAAGCATCCAAAGTTCCATTTAATTTCAGGTAATAAACAATATAAGCAGGGTACCACAACCAAATTCATGATCAACCATATGAAAAGATTTCTTTATGGGAGACTGAGTCAAGAGAGTCCTACTTTGGTCTTCCCCAAGTTGCCCTAATGATCCCTCTCCCCCAACCTTTTTCCCAGGAACAAGTATTTTCTGAACATAGATCACAGACCTCACTCCCATTGACCTGCTAGCATTTTTTTTCTTGGAGTGGCACAAGGACACAACAAACCTAAAAACGAAACTCAAAAATAAAAATCATGGTCCCAAAAGGTTTCACCTCAAACAGCAAAGAGTGGGACTAAACACAATTGTTATCAAATGCTCTTATGACATCGCAATAAATTATTTAGCAAATGAAAAATTATCAGTCCATCTTAAAAAAATCACACAAAAGATTTTATATATCATTCTTTTTTTTTGCAAGGCAATGGGGTTAAGTAATTTGGTCAAGGTCACATAATTAGTAAGTATAAATTGTCTGAAGCTGGATTTGAACTCAGGCCCTTCTGACTCCAGGGTCAGTGCTCTATCCACTACAACATCTAACTGTCCCTTATAATATTATTTTTTATTATTTCCCTTTCTCAAATACAGTCTAAAACTTAGCCTGATTTTCAAGGTAAACATCAGACTTTAAACAAAGTAATCATATTATGTGAATTCACATAGTTGGTAGATATGTAATAGTAACTCAAAAAAAGTTTCTCAGAATATATTGGTTAATTGTTGCTAGTTTCCAGACTAGTAGTCTCCTAAGATATTGTATACTAACCTCTAAAGCAAAATAAAATTTTTAAGATTAGGGTCTGTTAACAAAGTTGGTTAAAAATATGACTTCAGTACAGACCATTTAGGATGTAACCTCATAATTCATGTAAAACAGTTCTATGTTATAATCAAATCCTTATTTATTTCCCTTTTTATAAAGGGGTGTTTGCAGTGGGAGATGGAGATCCTGTTCCCTAAATAAACCAACTTAACAAATTATTTCATAAAGTTTTCATGACCTTGCTCAAGAAATTTATCCAGTTAGTAAATAAATTTTTTAAAAAGGTTTTTCTCTCAAACTTCTTTTCTTTTTGCAAAAACTAAGCAATTATTTTTCTTCCCTTTTAAAATATACTCAATTAAATGCTTCATAATAAATAGCCTAATAGCCTAATAATTCAATCAATATCTCACAATGTACAAATTAAAAGGAATTAAATTCTCTAATGATATAATATTATCATTCCATTAAAAGCACCTCTCAATCAATGGTATTCCAGAATTTATAATATTTCAAAATTTAGAAATATTATAATAGCATTAACAATACCATGAATTAAAACAAGAAACAAAACTTTGTATTAATCAGATGATATTAATTCAATCAAATGCATATCCAGATTACCTTTGTATAGAAAATCATTCATCCTAGCACATACAAGTGATTTTTACATTCACAGTCTTCATAGTTTGGAAGAAGTATTAGTACAAACCCATTTTACTAAAAATCCAATTAGCAAAAATATAAAATAAGCATATGAGATCCCATAAGACAAATGATTTGCACTGTAAAATTACTAGTAGCTATATTTAAGGCTTTATGGGCTTAAATTTACAATTGTTATTGTTAGATCAGTCAGTTAGATCAGCAAAATTTAGATGTCATTGTTGTTAAACTTACTTAGTATACTTAGAGGCTGGCTTATAAGATCTTAGAATTCTTCATTAAGCAAATGAGGATATCTTTAAGAAATTTCTACTATATCAAATTCACAGAAAAAAATTATTTTTGCCTATTATATAATAAATGAGCTGTTGAAAACCATTTAAATCATTCTTTTAACAACTGAATTTATGACTCCAAAGAATTCAAGTTGAAAAAAGAATTTACCATTTTAACAATATTTCTGAGACAATGAATCGTCAAGTTAATGTTAGATATTATCTTTTTCCACATTACACATTGATAAAGTGAGGTAACTCTTTTTAAGATGATAAAATTAACAAATTTCCTATCTAATGAATTTTCTAATACTTTATCTTAATGCCACATTGTAGAATAAAATCTAACACATTATTATCTAAATTATAATATTATCATAACTAACATATCAGTTTATTAGGAAAGACACATCTCAGTTAAAATGAGGTCAAAATAAGATCAGTTACTTCTTGGTTCATTTTCCCCAATGATATCACACAAAATCTCAATTTTACAAGGACCATTTATTTCAAGCATTTCATATTATGGGACCCACTATTTCCACATAATTCACTGCCAAAGTTTTAAAAGTGGCAATCTAATATTAAGTTCTACTCTACTCCAATTATCCCAAAAGGGAATGACACTTAAGAACCCTTTCTAATTTATTTTAAATTTGGGTTTTATAATTACTAATGGCAACATTTAAAATCTCAGAAAGAGCCCATTGCTATCAGTTTACTTCTAGTTCTCTATAACTTTTCTGGCTTTTTCAACCTTTTTTTTAGTGACCACAGTGCCAAAGATTTTGTGTTTAACTTTTATTGTCTTCCTAATCTATTTTAAGAGATTTTCTTTAAAAGAACATATTCTATTAAAGAAAATCCACAGGATTCAGTTCAAGCTTTATCTATTTAATCTAATTATCTATCTATTATCTATTTATTCATCCATCCATCCATCCATCCATCAAATTAATCTCCAAATTCAAAAGCTGTAGCTATTAATGCAAATAGAATCACTCTAAACAGAAATTAAATGTACAACACTTATCTTTTTCACTTGAGAAGATATGACTATTGTGAATAGGTAGAGAGCCTATCCTCAGGCAGAGTCCCTAACAGAAACTCTTTTATGAGAAATTGTTCCATTTGGACTCAATAGAATAGGAAGAGGTTTTGAAGGGTCTAGGAGGAAACTCTTATTCCCTCTCCCACTGTTGCCATTAAATGGTGACAGATGAAACTGAAGAAAAGAATAAACTGAGGCAATTCTCTGAGCTGTGATGATAGTCATCAACAGAGGCATTATGTCTGTCAATAAAGATGTCAGTGACTTGCTTTCATTTATGCTAAAGACTATGAGCAGACAGCTCCCCTTTAAAAAGTTTTGGGTAGATCAACACAAAAAGTAGAACAGAGTAGGTGACATCATAGGATCGAAGACAACATGAGTTGTTATAGAACTGAGGTGTAGGGAACATTATTGGTTGGAAGTTTGGTGATAGGGCTTAGCAGTAACTCCTCCTTCCCTCCTAACACTAAGAAGTATGCATTTTTTGAGTCCAGGTGCAAGACAGTGAGCCAGAGTTTGACGAAAAAATCAGGCATCCTAGAAGGATAAGCTTGGTGTTGTGAAGATAATAGACCTGACTCCCTTGTATTCACACAGCATAAGCCAAGATCAGCTAAATTCCTTGAAGCAAGAATAGATCAGTGATTAACAAGAGCTGAATTTTTACACTAAATCCATTACAAACCAGTTGAATTCTGAACCAAGGTAGAGAGAGAGAGAACCATGATTTAAGCAGTTACAGGAAAAAAGCAATTAATTGCAAATAGAATCAATAAGAAAATGATACAGAATTAATATCAATCATTTCAATTCCCCCTTTGATTAATGAGAGACAAGCATGTCTCTCATAGATCACTTATCTAAAAGTTAATCATATGAGCAGAACCAGAAAAACACTGTATACCCTAACAGCAACATGGGGGTGATGTTCAACCTTGAAGGACTTGTTCATTCCATCAGTGCAACAATCGGGAACAATTTTGGGCTGTCTGTAAAGGAGAGTGCCATCTGTATCCAGATAAGGAGCTGTGGAGTTTGAACAAAGTTCAAGGACTATTCCCTTTAATTTAGAAAAAAAAACAGATATCTTATTGTCTAATCTTGTTATCTCTTAGACTTTTTTGTCTCTTCCTTAAGGATATGATTTCTCTCTCATCACACCCAATTTAGATCAATGTACAACATGGAAACAATGTAAAGACTGACAGATTGCTTTCTGTGGGGGGGTAGGGGGAGGGAAGTAAGATTGGGGGAAAATTGTAAAACTCAAAAAAATATCTTTAATAAAAGTTAATCATAAAATAGCTTTACTATATTTTTTCAAAAATATTTTCTTTATTTGCACATTACTAAAATATTCTTGTTTAAGAATAAACATATTTCCTCCCTCCCAAAAAATGAAACTTCATGAGAAATGAAGTGAAAGAAAGAGGGAAAAAATGTGTTTTTGGGTGAATCACATTCTTTATCATAGGTCCATTATAGAAGTTACTTCCATATTTTTTTTTGCAAGGCAAATGGGGTTAAGTGACTTGCCCAAGGCCACACAGCTAGGCAATTATTAAGTGTCTGAGACTGGATTTGAACCCAGGTACTCCTGACTCCAGTGCTGGTGCTTTATCCACTGTGCCACCTAGCTGCCCGACTTCCATATTTTTCAACAGTTGCTGTTGTTGATTGTAATTCCCTCCATCCATTCCTCCCTACTACCATCTATTATATTTTCTCTCTTCTTTCACTCTGTCCCTCTTCAAAAATGTGCTGTGGGGCAGATGAGTGGTACAGCAGGCCCAGCACTGGCCCTGGGGCCAAAAGGTCCCAAGCCCACATCCCACCCCAGAGACCCAACAACCACCTAGTCCTGTGTGGTCCCAGACAGGCCACCCAATCCCCTTACTTGCAAAAAGTAAAAAAGAAAATATGTTATATCTGACTATCCTCTTCTATGCTCCACCCTCTCCCCTATCACCCACACCACCCCTCCCCTCCCCCCTCCCTCCTCTCCTTTTTTTTCTAGATTTCTAGATCCCATTGAATATGTTTGGGTTTTTTTGCTTGTTTGTTTGTTTTTAGGTTTTTGCAAGAGGTAATGGGGTTAAGTGGCTTGCCCAAGGCCACACAGCTAGGTAATTATTAAGTGTCTGAGACAGATCCAGTGAATATGTATGCTGTTTCCTCTCTGACCCATTTCCTATGAGAATGAAGGCTCCCTCATTCCCCCTCACCTTCCCCGTTCCATACCATTGCAAAAACTACATGAAATATCTTAGCTTATTCCACCTCTCCTTTCTCTTACTCCCAGTACATTTTCCTTTCTTTCACCCAGTGCTTCAATTTTTACAATATATTTTATCTTCAAATTCAGCTCTTTCTGTGCCTCATCTATAAAAGCTCCTTCTACCTACTCTATTAAATAAGAAGGTTCATATGAGTATTATCAGTATCTTTCCATGCAGGAATACACACAGTTCATCATCATTAAATCCCCCATAATTTACCCTTCTTGTCCACTCTCTCTATGCTTCACCAGAGTCCTGTACTTGAAGATCAAACTTTCTGTTTAGCTCTACTCATTTCAATAGGAACATTTAAAATTCCCATCTCATTGAAAGTCCATCTTTTCCCCTGGAAAAGAATGTTCAGTTTTGCTGTGTAGTTGATTCTTGGTTGCATTCCAAGCTCTTTTGCTTTCTGGAATATTATATTCCAAGCCCTACGAACCCTAATTGTAGTTGCTGCTAAGTCCTGTGTGATCCTGGCTGTAGCTCCAAGATATTTGAATTGTGTCCTTCAGGCTGCTTGTAATATTTTTTCTTTGACTTGGGAGTTCTGGAACTTGGCTATAACATTCCTGAGGGTTATTTTTTTTGGGAGATCAGTGGATTCTCTCAATTTCTGTTTTGCCCTCTGCTTCTAGGATATCAAGGCAATTTTCCTGTAGGAATTCTTTAAAAATGAGGTCAAGGCTCTTTTCTGATCATGACTTTTAGGTAGCCCAGTAATTTTTAAATTATCTTTTTTGGATCTATTTTCCAGATCAGTTGTTTTTTCAATGAGATAGTTTACATTTTCTTCTAGTTTTTCATTCTTTTGGTGTTGACTTATTGTGTCTTGATTTCTTGTAGTCCAGCAGCTTCCTTTAGTTCCATTCTACATCTGAAGAATTTGTTTTCCTCAGAGAGCTTTCTTATCTCCTTTTCCATCTGACTAATTCTGCTTTTTAAAGCATTCTTCTCCTCAATAAGTTTTTTAACTGTTTTATCCATTTGACCTAAACTGGTTTTTAATATGTTATTTTCTTCAGCATTTTTTTGGATCTCCTTGACTAAGCTGTTGACTTTGTTTCCATGTTTTTCCTGCATCTCTCTCATTTCTTTTCCCAATTTTTCTTCTACTTCCCTTACTTGATTTTCAAAATCTTTTTTTGAGCTCTGTCATAGCCTGAGCCCAACTTCTATATTTCTTGGAGTCTTTAGATGCAGAAGCTTGGACTTTCTCATGTTCAGATTGAGTATTTGATCCTCTATAGGATCAAAGTAATTGTCTGTGGTCAGGTTCCTTTATTTTTTCTGTTTATTCATTTCCTCAATCTGTTCCTGGTTTTGGGGTGCTTCCTGAGCTTTTGAGTGTTATTGGAACACCCCCCCACAAGGACCTCAGTATGTGAGGCTCTGACTGTTCTCCTGCTCTGTTGAATGACCACTAGCACACCCCTCTGCCTCGGGGATGTGAGGGGGGGCCCCCCTGCTCTATGGGGGCCTAGACTTCGACCGGGCTGTGAATGTGGTCAAAACCCCAGAGTCCTGTCCCAGGGACAGAGGACAGACCTTGGCAGTCTCCCTCCACTCCCTTACCTTCTGTGGGCTGAGTGCTCAGAGAGCAGCTGCTGGGCGGCTCCTGCTGAGTGGCTCCACAGGTTTGTTTCATTTCCTGGGATCTGGGCTGCTCTGAGGGCTGTGGCTATTCTGAGGAAGGCCATGCTGGCCTGGGCTTTGTGCTCACTCTGGAAGAGATCTCCCTGCTGATCTTCCAAGTTGTGCTTGGTGCTCCCTGGGGTGGCAGGTCAGGAAACTGCTTCTGCTGCCAGGCACCCTGGGGCCATTCCTGGAAGGCTGAAGCTCCATTACTCAGGCCTGCTGCCACCCCTACAACCCTGTGGAACAGAGCCTTCCCACTATTTTCCAGGTTACCTTGGGCTGCAGAATTGCCTCATTGGATTTTTGTGTGTGTTCTGTCTCCTGAAAATTTAGTTAGAGTTATAATTTTAAGGTTTTTGAAATATTTTGGATAAAGCACCTAAGAGAGGCTGTTCTCCTGCTGACATCTTGGCTCTGCCCCCCTACTATATTTATTAATTACACCAATTCTTCTGGTACAACTTTAGGGCAGATTTTAACACAGCACTAATGCAAAGTTTAAAAAGAGCATGGTACAAGTCATAGTAAAATATTTAAAACCATGGATTAAGTGCAGAAAGATTTACAAATCTCAAGGTAACTAAGAAAACTCAGCAAATAGATATGATGTAACAAAGACAATTGCAGTACAATAATGATCAACTGCATTCACTAACATCAAGCCTCCCCCATTCCTAATGTCCATTTAATCATTTCATGCAGATGCCTGGAGTTTATCTGAAGCTTTCCTTGTATGGGCAATTAGTAGAACCAATAGCCCTTACAGGAAGCCCTATTTGACTTTCTTAATTTAACATATAGTCTCAGGTTGTGATTTTTAGTCAATTTATAACATTGTCTGGCAATTAACCTTGATGTTAATGTTCCCTTAATCTATGGGGCAATCTTTACAAATGTTGTTTTTTAATACATTATTAAAATATTCTTGTTTAAGAGCAAACATAATACCCCCTCCCCCCCAAATATAGATCCTTGTGAGCAATAAAGTAAAGGAAAAAGGAAAAAATAATAATAGGAGCAGCTAAGTGGCACAGTGGACAGAGCATTGGCCCTGGTGTCAGGAGCAACTGAGCTCAAATCCAGCCCCAGACACCCAACAATCACCCAGCTGTGCAACCCTGGGCAAGCCACCCCAACCCCACTGCCCTGCAAAAACCAAGAAAAAAAAAGCAAAATAAAAAAATGATAATAATAATAATTATAATAGTAGGGGCGGCCAGGTGGTACAGTAGACAGAGCACCAGCCCTAGAGTCAGGAGCACTCGGGTCCAAATCTGGCCTCAGACACACAACGATCACCCCGCTGTGCAACCCCGGGGCAAGCCACCCAACCCCATCTGCCCTGCAAACCTTCTCCCCCAAAATAATAATAATAATAATAATAATAATAATAATAATAATAATAATAATAATAATAAATGTGCTTCAGTTTGTGTTCCAACACCACCAGCTCTGTCATGGGTGGATCACATTCTTTAGGATAAGTCCATCACAAAAGTTATTTCCATAATTTTCCACTGTTGCCATTGCTGATCACAACTCCCTCCATTCGTACTTCCCCACTACCATACACTATATTTTCTCTCTTCTTTCACTCTGTCCCTCTTCTTAAATGTGCTGTAGGGTAGCTGAGTGGCACAGCAGACTGATCATGGGTCTTGGGGCCTAACCTTAACCCACATACCACCCCTAAGGCCCAGCAACCACCCAGCCCTGTGGTCCCAGATAGGCTGTCCAATCCCAGCCCCTTGAAAAAAGTAAAAAAGAAAATGTGTTATATCTGACCACTCTCCTCCTCAGTACACCCTCTCCTCCACCACTCACATTCCCCCCCTCCCCATGCCCTTTCTGGGGCAATCTTTAAGTGATTTCTAGGTCCTCCTTTGCTATCTTCATGCTAATGTTACTTCATACTGGTTACTTATAAACATTATTATTCTGACTAGAAGGGGGAGTGGTGAAGAACTAGAAAAAGATAGAATTTTAACATCACCTCCTTATTATACCAGGGTCCAAGCACTGAAATTCTCTAAATATTCTGGGCCTTAAGGCCCACTGATTTGAGCCCTGTGAGTGATCAAATACTGCCATGGTTACTACCTCTCAAGCTCTGCCTTTGACATTGTTGATTATCCTCTTCTCTGTGATATTCTCTTCTCTCTAAGTTTTTGAAACATCACTCTTTCCTAGTTTTCCTCCTTCTGGTCAAGCCCGTCTTCCCAATATCCTTTGCTGAATCCTTATCAGGTCATACACTCTAATTACAGGTGTCCCATAGGCTCTATTCTGGACTTTCTACTCTGCTCCCTCTATACTCCTTTACTTGGTGATTTCACCAGCTCCCATGGGTTTAATTACCATCTCTATAGTGATGATTCTCAAATCTACCTATCTTACCCTAACCTTTCGCCGACTTCTAGTACTATATCTCCAACTGCCTTTTAGCTTACTGGATGTCTAGTAGACATCCAATTAAACTCGACATTTTTTTTGTTAACTCATCTTTCACCTTAGACCTTTTCCATTCTTCTTTCTTTCACTTTATTGTAAAGGTCAACATGTTTCTCCCAGGCTCCCAGTTTTTCAACCTAGGTATCTTTTTTCATCTCTTCCCTTTCTCTCACCCTCCATATCCAATCAGTTGCTGAGATCTGTGGATTTCATCTTTACAACGTCTCTCATATATTCATCCTTCTCTCCTCTGACGCTGCTAACACCCTGTTGCAAATTCTCACCACCTCACTCTTAGACCACTTTAATAGCCTACTGGTGGGATATTCCTACTTGTAAGTCTCTTCCCACTGTAATCCATCCTTCATTCATCTGTCAAAGTGATTTTCCTAAAGTATATATCTGACCATGTTATCTCTCCTACTCAATAAATTCTAGTGGCTCCCTATTTTTTTTCAGCATCAACACAATGTTCAGTTTGGCATTCAAACCTAGGCCTCCATGTATCTCTCCAATCCTCTTAGTCTTTACTCCAGATTAATTGAATTCAGTGACAGTAACTTCCTTTACTGTTACTTAAACAAGATCTTCTATTTCTTAGCATCAAGCATTTCTCTAGCTTTCCACCATGCCTGGATTTCTCTCTCTTCTTATCTCTATCTACTGACCTCCTTCAAGTACCAACTAAAATTCTATATTCTACAGGAAGCATTTTCCAACCCTTCTTAATTCTAGTACCTTCCCTTTTAAAATTATTTCCTATCTATTCTGTATAAGGCTTGATTGTGCATATTTGTTTGCTCATTGCCTCCCCAGTTAAATTATTAACTCTCTGAAGGCAGAGATTGTTTTTCAACTTTTTCAAAAGTATATTTCCAGATTATAGCACAGTGTCTGATTTATAATAGTTGCCTAAAATACTGAGAACCTGCTCTTGCCTCTTTGTGCTGGTGCAAATTTATACTCAATTTGTACCAGGAGTACTGTTGTCAAGATTTACTGTTGCCAAACAAGCATTTATTAAGCCCTTACTGTATGCTAGATACTGTACTAAGACCTGAGGATAAAAAAATAAGATTTTAAAAAAATGATCTCTGCTCTTAAAGAGCTCACTAAATTTGAAGGAAAATACACATAATAATTGTATATAAGATTCATTAGCATAAATGGAAAGTATTTCAGAGGGAAAGCATTAAAGGAGGATTAGGCACTGAAACAATGTCTCCTATAGAAATTTGAACTGAGTCTTGAAGGCAGCCAGGGAAGCCAGGAGGTTGAGGTGGGTAGGAAGGGCATTCCAGTTTTGGGTGAAAAATAATGAAAAGGCATGGAGTTAGAAATAGAGTTTCAGGTGTGAAAAATAGTAATAAGGCCAGTGTTGTTAGATTGTAAATTATATAGAGGGAAGAAAATATAAAAAGATTGGAAATGTAGAAAGAGACATGTTTATCAAAGGTAGCAGCTTGAGATTGCTATTCATTTACTTTATACTCAGCAAGAGATAAAAAGCAGAAAAGATGGATAGACACTCAACCATTGTGACTCTTGGTGCTATATGTGAGCACTGGGATAGGGCAAAGTACCTTGAGTCTACACTGAGGTTCCCTCGAGTTGGGAATCTCAACAAATTACATTTGGCACATTTGTCCCCATATTCCATTTTGGAAAGATTTCTAGTGTCTTGGGGAAGACACACGTTTTTTATGTGTCTCACCAATTTATTACATTAAGAAATCTCAATAAAATCCACACATGGTATAGTTCTACAATAACTTTCTAAATATCATACAAGACCCCAAATCCTTGCATTTATTAGAGTTTTTAGACAAATCTCAAAATTACAGTCTTTAGGAAGGTCCAGACCTACCTCACCTGGTGGACTTAGGGATCATAACAAATCTCAAATACAAAATTCTAAAATTCAGTGAGCAAAGTTTATTTCCTTTTAGCAGTGGTTCTTAAAAACCCAGAGTACATATGCATCATCTAAATTTCTGAATGTCCATGGTCAGTTTATTTACTAGCTTCAAGGTCAGCAGGATTCTTATCCCTATTCTCCTGAAATTGTTTCAGGAAAATGGCCAGAAGCATAGTAGCCATAGGGTGAGATGCTCTAGCCTTTGACCATCTAGCTTCTTTCTTCTGAATAGCTATTCACAGGTCAGATTCAATGTAATTCTGAAATCATTCTATTGACTAATGCCAACTGTTGTAGGATTCACTTATGCTAGTTTGGTTGACTGGGAAGAATTGTAAAGAAATGAGACAATCATACACATCTAGCATTTAACAATAGTATGGAGATTTACTTAGTAGTGTGGAAAGAAAATGCAGCTTTCCTGACTCTGCATTGGCAATTGTTAAATACCAGTCAGAAGTTTTGAATTATTCCTCAATGTTTTGTCTTTTGTATTAAGGCTGGTACAAATACAAGGATGTATAGGTAGAATGCTAGGCCTTTTATGTCTCTAATCTTGGTGTGGGATACTTTCTTCAGAAAGAACACATTAATACATAGGCTATGAATTCTATACAGTATTAAGGGAGACATTGAAGTATTGTGGGAGGAAAGGACACTGACTCCTAGAATTTTCTTAGTAAAAAACATGACGTCATCAAAAAATAGGAATAGTTTTATCTCCTCTTTACCTGTTTTCACATCCTTGACATCTTTCTCTAAGAATCTTCCTGCTATTATTGCTAACATTTCTAGAACAATAGGGAAGAAGAGTAACTTTACTCCTACCTTTATCAGAACAGATTCTAGTGTATCCCTATTGATATAATACTTCCTTTTGATTTTATGCGGATGCTTTTTATGATATTAAAAAGTCTCTCTCTACCTCTATTTTGTAGGATATTTTAAAAGTATAAATCAGTAGTAAAAATTTAGTATAAGTTAGTGTTATATTTGGTCAAAGGCTTTTTTCCTGTACCTACTGAGATAATGCTAGGGTTTCATATGTTTTTCTTTTTAATGTGAAGAAATATGTTTTTAAGTGATTAGGTATCTTTGTATCCCTGGTATAAATCCTATTTAGTCATAATAAATGACATCAGATGAATTACAGATGGTTGACAAGATTTTATTTAAAAATTTGGAATCAATATTCCTTAATGATATTATTCCATAACTCTTTTTTAATTATCATTTCCTGGGTAGTAGGAATATTTTGCTTCATAAAAGGTGTCTGGTATAGTTCTTTCTCAGTTTTTAAGAATAATTTGTGTAATATTAATTGTTTTTTAAAAGTTTGATGGAATTCTCCTTTGAATCCAGCAGAACCAGGAATTATTTTTTATTTAATGGTTCCTTTATAATTAGTTATATTTCCATTTCTGAGATTGAATTATTTAAGGTTACTATTTGATCTTTCACCACTTTTTATTTTATATTTTTGAAGATAATTTTATTAGCACATATCTTTATATAGTAGGTTCTAATAGCCTACCTTTTTTACTACTTTGGAAACCCCTCTCTGAATTGATCTTTTTCATATGATAAATTTTGCATAATTATTATAGTTAATGCTCAATGCAAAGAATGAATTCCATTGAGTTTTTACATTTTTCAAATTCAAACTACATAATTCCATTGGTTTGGAAGCAATTATCCCTTTTATAACTTTGAATAGTGCATATTCAGATACATGTAACCATTCTATGGAATACATTATTTGTACTAATTGAGACTTAGTTATATTGACTTTTTAGTACTTCTGTATTGACATCTACTGCAAAATGTTCCTTGTGTTAACTACTGGAACTAGTCCTTAAACTGAAATCACATCCTGGGTTTGGATGTTAGAGTAGTTCATTGATCCTTCTTTTTGAGAAGCAATAAAGTACAATGGAAAGTATATTAGTCTGGGAATCTGAAGTCCTTATTTCTAGTCCTGGCTCTATTAATTTGGGCTTTAGTTTCCTCCTCTATAAGATTAGAATAATAATATATTCTCTCCCTCCCTCCCCCAACTTTCCATAAGGGGTAGATGTGAGAATCAAATGAGCTAATGCATGTGAAAGGTCACTGAAACCATAAAACATTACATCCAAATCACTGAGGGCTCTGGAAGAAAGACTTGGGGAGTGTGAGTGGGGTGGGGGATTAACTCCAGTGTTAGGTGATACTGATAAATGGTGATAGAATTGTTTGTCAAAAATTCAAGAATATCCATCTTTCTTTTATCACCTTATCCCCTATACAGAGAGACAGATAGACAGACAGACAGACAGACACACACACACACACACACACACACATAATCCTTCAAGCAGACATATACTGACATATATTGAAAAATATTGAATATTAAATAAAATCCTAATGAAAACAAAACTATTCTGAAGCAAGCAAATAAGCAAACAAACTTTTGTCTATCTGACTTCTAAGATGAAAAGGACCATTTCTTGGATGTTTCCCTCTTATTTCTGATCTTTCTTCTTCCTCTTCTTCCTTTCTCCTCCTCCTCCTCTTCCTCTTCTTCCTCTTCTTCCTCTTCTTCATTTCTCCCCCACCTCCTCCTCCTTCTTCCTTTTTCAACATATTTCACCTGACTGAATCCTTCTTTTCTCATCTGCTCTCCAGCCTTCTGGTACGTGACATATTTTGAGACAGAGGTAGCCAATCATTAATCCTTCTAACTATATAAAGAAATGCCCTCAGTGTCATCCCAACTCCCACAGTTATTTTTGTAGTCATTATAGTATACATTATCATAGTGTTTTTTGATACACTTGATTAATAATCCAAAGAATAAAAATTCCCACAGAGAAAAACAAAATTTATAATATATATCATTTTCAATAATGTACTCAAAGGAAGAATTTTATACTCTGAGAGTTTCAGGAGGAAAGTAATGCTATCTCACTTTCCTAACTTAGGAAAAACAAGCAAAGATAGAGGAAGCGATTTGCTTAAAGTCACACAAAAAAAGTAATAATTGAATCTGTTGAGTCTTCAGTTCCTCTTTCTGACTGGAACCCCAAGTCATATTGTGATTGCAAAAATAGGTACTATGACCTGAAGGAGGAACTGTAATACTGTGATTAGAGAGGTAGCTACTGAGTCAGGAGTTTAGAGATTCAAGTCTGATGTCTGACCTATTGTTGTAGGTCATCCATCATTTTTAAAGAGGATCAATGACATCACAATGTGATGGGTGATGTCTTGACTTACATTTGAATTAAATTTAAGTAAGGTGAAGTTGTATCAAGTCTTCAGTCTTACTCTCTTTCATCCAGAGTTATTAAAGTTCAATGGCAGAACAAAATTCAAGATGATTCATGATGGTCCAGGATACAGTGGGTTATCTTGGTATTTTTGATGTATGATCCAAACAATGATCCATAGCACCTGTTTCACTGCCTTTGGGGCAGTGTCCTCATTCATTCATTCCTCTGGGAGAAATCTTCACATGCTTGGAGTAGACATCCCCCAAATTTACTGAGGTTGCTTTACCAGGGTGTAGCTGCAATACATGAAGTATCCGGTAGTCACAGTTGAGAGATGGGTGGAGAAGAGGTATATGGCATGCTGTGAAGGCTTCTTGAGTTCTTTTCAGTGCTGCTAATCCACTTCTGATGTCTACCTTCCAATTTAAAGTGGTTATATGACCTGCTCAAATTTTTGTGATTCAGGGAACTCTCTATTACCATGAAATTTAGAAAATTGAGTTGCTACTTGCCTCAGGCTTCACCATTTAAAGGCAGAATCTGCAATAGAATTTAAGTCTCTACATTCTTAATCCATTCTCTTTCTAATACCCTACACTTCCTCCTATGCTATTACTCCTTAGTTATCTTCCTTCCTTCCTTCCTTCCTTCCTTCCTTCCTTCCTTCCTTCCTTCCTTCCTTCCTTCCTTCCTTCCTTCCTTCCTTCTTTTTTTCCTTTTTCCCTTCCTTCTCTCTACCTAGATTATCACACTATTATCCGAGGGTGCTCTGCCCAAAGAAATGTAAATTTTGATTACTGAAATCTCACAATTTTTCTTGGGTTTTACTAGTCCCAAATCACTCTAGCTCTCATTGATTGGTCAACAACAGGTCCTGGGCCAACTCCACTAGGTCACTGTTTGGACCCTAAATGGTTCAGAGTCAGTGTAAATAGCAATACCCTGAGGATCTTCTCCTTCAAGATTGATTTTATTTTCCTTTGACTATGCAAAAGAGGTCATTCTTTGCTTTTCCTTACTTGCCTTAATGAGCATTGCTTAGTCAGATCTGAAAGACCAAGGTCTCCCACTGCATTCGGGGCTATCTCCAGTCATCCCTATCCATATCTGACCACTAGATCCAGATGGTTTCTGAGGAGAAAGTGAGGCTGATGACTGCACAGTCAGTTTACTTAATCCAGTTCACTTGCATGTCATGCCATCACCTCCTAGATATCTTGGTCTTCTTGGAGAACAAAGGTCAAACAAAAGTAGCAACAACTAATCCAGTCACTCATTCATTATTGAAATTGATCTGTTTCACAATTTACCTCCTTGACTTATCCCCTACTTGGCTTTTAACCTTGACTTTGAATTATCTTCTGACCTTCAGACTCTTGTGACATTTTCAGCTGCTGTCTGAATTGGCTTCTCAGTTTATTGGACTTGCTTTGCTTTTTTCTTCTGCCTTTAACCTTAATAATTCTAATGGACCATTCAATCTCATCTATTTAGCTCTTCTGCCTTCTTTCCTTGACCACTTTATAAACCATGTCTTCACAATGTCTTATTTGATGTATTCTTCTCAATAATCTTATTTGATTATAAAAACAACAGATAATTAGGTTGTAGATGGTAGGAACTCTTCCAGAATTCTTTCTCGTGTACATTCTAGGTCATTTTGTATACAAGAAAGTGTAATAGCTTCTACCTTTTTGTAATCAGACAAAATTATTCTGGTCTAGATTTGCTTCATTCTTGTTTTTGTTTCTGTTTTACAATCTTGGTTTGAGAAGTGAATCCATTCAGGGATTTTCCACTAAAAAAAAAAGAAAAGTATTAGAGAAAATAGCAAGCTTATGGCACTTTTAGATTTGCAAAGTACTTTACAAATATTATCTCATTTAATCCCCACAACAACAACCCTAGTAGATAAGTGCCATTATTAGCCCCACTTTACAGATGAGGAAACAGCCAGCTCTAATTATCTTTATGCTCATATACAAAACAACTCTGATCTCAGGAAAGGGTCTACTCAGCTCCCAGAAGAAGAATAGGAAGCCTGCATAATCAATCGATCAAGGGTAACAAACCAAGGCTTCCTTCTAACATTAAAAACGTTGGCAAAATGAAATATTGATAGCACAAATGTTCTTCCCATTTCTCTAATGCATTTTTCAATGCATTAAATTATTCTTTAAAAATTCTCTGCAAGCATATGTCCCATACATTGTGTTATAACTGAGAATTTGCTAGTGAGCTTCTGTCAGACTGTGGTTAGAGTTCAAATCTATAAGAGTACTTTGCTTTCCCAAGCAACATATTAGAGTTGGTATTGTTTTTCAATAAAATGAGTGGCAATATACTAATATTCCAGGTTGGCCCTGGTTCAACTTATTTTGTCCTGACAAGCAATGCTAGGGACTTGTTTTAGTGAAAAGAAGAAACAATGACTGGACTGAAATTCTATTGAACATTGGTTCTTTAAAAGCCTTTTAAAAATCTCTACCTTAGTCTGGGGCCTGTAAATATTTAATCTTAACTATTTATTAGCTTTAAAACAATCTGTGACTTATCTTCTACAATATACCCATATCTTTTAACAAACCCTGACGGAGCATTAAAAATAATAATTTTTAAAAATCTATGCTACAGGACAAAATATTTATTGTCCAAGACAAAGTTTGAAAATTGTGTTACTTTCCTACCTCCTCAATGAAAGATAGAGATTTGTTAATAAAGTCATCTCTTCTAACAGTCCAGAAGTCTTGTTGCATATACTTGAAGGTACTATCCACTGGAAGATTTGAGACTTCTTTGTAACACATTATACTTGTAATATTATAATACATTCAAACAGATTTACCACAAAATAAATGTGCTTTTGAGAGTCAAGTCAAAAAGCATTTATTAATGTGCCAAGTACTATATTAAAAGCTAGAGAAAAAATACTCTGGAAGTATGGTATAATAGATGGATAGCTGGCCTTGAATTTAAGAGGATTCAGGTTCAAGTTATGTCTCTTACATATACTATCTGTATAGTCCTAGCTGTTACTCAATCTCTCAGTGTTTTAGGCAACTTTCTAAATCTGTTTCACAAAGGGTATTAACCTGTATTGGTGGAGAATTTCCTCACTGGGACTTCTCTAAGTCAGTAAAACCACAGGTCAATTATAAAAAAAAATTCTCAAAGGTAATCTAGGTTTCTCTACATTAAATCAAGCTCGATGTCCATTTGTAAAGTCTGCCAATGTGCTAAAGGATTGACTCTATGGGTAATTGATCCAATTGAATAGAACAGCCTGAATAATAAGCATTTTTTAATCCCTTTGTCAAAAAGTTTATAGTTAGGAAAAAAAATCTGAACTGGTGGTCTAAAGAGAGCAAATAATACATCTTAAGCAACCCATATACTCTATTGGCAACCATGCAACAATAAAAAATCTAAAGGAAAGCCACTAGCATATTAGGTGGGGCCCCCTGTGGAAGATTTATGAGAGGACACAGACAAGGGTTGAACAGATTGGACAGTCATAGATAAGATGTTAACCTTAGAAGAAATAGTGACTTTGGTGAGATCCCAGATCCATCAAAGTATAAAAATTTCATTTGTGGCCCACTTGAGGGATTTTTCCCACAAGGGACTCTGACTCTGGGTCCATACAAACCAGGTTCATTCTGGATATGTATCTAAACAGTAAAATTGATCAGAGGTTCCTAACTCAACCTCCTGCTACAGAAATATTTTTTAAAATACCCTTTATTATAACTTCCTGCTATTAGTGTTATGCCATGGGTAGTTGGTTTCCTTGTGTAAAGTAACCCTTGTGCTGGACTGTATTTTTCTTATGATTATTAAATATGCATTTTTTTGTTTTGCTTTTGTAAGGCAATGGGGATAAGTGATTTGCTCAAGGTCCCACAGCTAAGTAAGTAAATGTCTGAGGTTATATTTGAACTCAGGTCCTCCTGACTCCAGGAGTAATGCTCTATCCAACTAGCTGCCCCTAAATATGAATTCATTATATCTTTATTAGCCATAAATCTCTATGGGAAAGACTTTTTTGTATGGTACCAATATCATATAAAAAGAGATTCTTAATATATGTTTTCTGATCAGTTGGTTATCTTATAATTATTATGCCTTTGTAAGTGATTCAAGTCTTAGCTGATATTTATTATCAATATTGCTCTACTTTTGCCAGATCACTCAATGTCACCTGAATGTGACATGTTTTTCCACCTTACCAACTTGTTTCATGATATCCAGAGAATGAAATCCAGGGAGAAAGGTTATATTCAAAGTGTACCTCTGCCTATTTGCCAGGAGTAACAAATATTTTACATGGGGGTAGGGGGCAAAGTATAATGAGACATTCATGCACCCATGCAGAAGGTGGAAGACTTTCTTTGTTCCTTTACCATAGGTAGAAGCAGCTTTATTCACTGACTGTAGACAGAACAGGCTGCATCTTTAAGACTACTAGACTGGAACAGTCTTTTTTGGCATCTGAGGGATATGAAGGTCCTGCTTACTCATAACACAGGGTCCATGAAGCATTCTGGTTGGGGGAATAGAAAGGGCTATCTTCCCTTCCCCCCTTTTCAGGTCCTATGTCTCTGAGAATTAGGCTTGGACTTTAGTCTATTTCATTTACTTTTCTAGGCTCCTAGACCTGGAACATCAAACTACGGTTGCCTTGGAAGTAGGATTCCAGCCAGATGTTTCCAACCAACCTGAGAGGCAAAGGTCCCAGTGTATAAGTCCAAGGGGATTTTGGCCTAGGACCTTGGTGGGACCACATCTTAAGCTAAGAACCTAAATCCCTGTTCCTGCCCCTGAGACTGAGGAGGTACCAGGGAGAATAATATCCCTTCAAGGTACTAGAGTTGGGCAATGTTTGTATGCTTGTTATTGCTCTACTTTCGAAGTAAATTTTTTTAATAAGAACTAATTTGACTCAAGTGGTTAAGTAGAACTAGAATACAGAGAACCTAAAATTGGAGGCATACCCTTGATTGGTGTTTGCACAGTTTAATAACTTTTTGGATCTTGTCCATCTGTGAATTTGGATGGGAAAAATTACACCATTATTTTTCCTAACCTCTGACTGAAATTTAGCACTTCCTTCAGCTATTTAAATATATTAGTCTGAAAAGGCATTCATATTCTGCCAAAAGGGCCCATGATACAAAAAAGGCTAAGGACTCCTGTATGAGAGATTGATTCTTTTGAATCTTAAAGATAATGGAATTTTTTAAGAATCTTCTACTAAAATGCAACTATTCCTGGAAAGAGATAATACCCTGAACCTTGGGAAGAATCAAAATTAAAGACTGTTCAAGAATTAATGATTGGAAGGATCTTAGGCACCATTTAGGTCAATTGCTTTAACTCACATTTGAAAAATCTGAGGCCCATAGAGATCAAATGATTAGTAATTGAAGAGACAGAACCAGAATCCAAATTTTCTCACTTTTAGTTTAACTAGGTGAGAGCAGGACCCTAAAAGATAAATGATATTGGGAAAGTGGGGGAAGGAGTGAGTCATGAAAAGTCAAGAAGTCACTTAAAAGGAAGGAACAAAAGCACTGAAGACAAACTTTGCCTAGATTGACTCTGATAGCCATGATGTGTATTGTAGAGGCAGACAGAGAACAGAATGAAGAGGATCAGTGATTTCTGTGGTTATTATCTAACACACATTCCCCAGACTTGGAAATGCTTTCCCAATAAATACCTCTTCCCCACAACCTCCATCCAAAGTCATGACAAAAGACAATCTCATAATGAATGAATGAAGAACAACTACCACAGTGTCCTAAATAATGCAGTCTAAGAACAAATGATTGTTGATTTGGCTAATAACAATAGCTAATATTTATATAGGATTTTAAGGTTTGCAAAATGCTTTATAAATAGTATCTAATTTTATCCTTGATGAGAATTCTGGGAATATGGTGGAATAAAGCAGGAAATTACTTAGCTCTCTCAAATTCTCCCACAGAAAATTTCAAATAATTTCTTAAAGTGCCAGAAATAATTAAAAGTTAGGGTAAAGCAGTTATCTAGTTTAAGAAAACGTGGCAAGATCTCCAGGGGTGTGATCTGGCCTGACTGAAGTGTAGATTCATTCAATCAACAAAAACAATCTCTAGGGGCAGTTGTATAGATATCAGCCTGGGTTTCAGAAATTTTCATCCCAGGAACAGTATAGGGCTATTTGGGATGGGTTCTCTAATTTTTTTTTTTGGTTTTTTGCAAGTCAATGGGGTTAAGTGATTTGCCCAAGGCCACACAGGTAAGTAATTATTAAGTGTCTAGGGCCACAGTCAGGTCCTCCTGACTCCGGGGCCAGTGCTCTATCCACTGCACCACCTAGCTGCCCCAGTTCTCTAAATTTTTATATCTCACATTTCCTTTGAGTTGCTTCAGTTCTGCCTTGTTCATAGAGCACAGCCCTCTCTCTGATGAGGGCATGCCATCCTGGGTGGTCTCCCATGCTGAACAATCAATTCCAAAGTTCTAAGAGAGACCTTCAAGGTGTTCCTGTATCACTTCTTCTGATCCCCCTGTGAGCACTTAGCCTCTGTGAATTCTTCATAAAATAGTCTTTTTGGCAAGCATACATTTGGCATTCAAAAATGTGACTAGCCCATTGTAGTTGAGCTAAACTGCCAAGCATTCAAACATTTCTACAGAGAGTGAAAGAAAGGATCTCAGTGTCTTGTATCTTCTCCTGCCAGATGATCTTCAGAATCTTCCTAACACAATTTAAATGGAAGTAATTCAGTTTCTTGATATGGTGGTGGTAGACAATTCAGGTTTCACAGACATAGCAATGAGGTCAGTACAATGGCTCTGTAGACCTTTAGTTTGTAGTAAGTCTAATACTTCTCTCCCCACTTTCTTTTGGAGTCTTTCAAATACTGAGTTAGTTCTGCCAATGCATGTATCATCTTCATTGTCAATGTGTACCTACCTGGAAAGGACACTGCCAAGGTAAGTGAGCTTATCTCCAGTATTCAAAACTTCTCCATTTTCTGTAACTTATGGTTCCACATATAAATGGTGTGGTGCTGACTCATGGAACACCTGTGTTTTCTTGGTGTTAATTGTTAGACCAAAATTAGTATAAGGAGCAGAGAATTGATCTTTACTTTGTCATATCAAGTTTCAGAGGCTGCATTGAGTAAAACATCATCTGCAAACAGAAAAATAATAAGAGATAGAGAACATTGTAAGATATAAAATGAATAATTTTGATTACATTAAATTAAAAATGATTTTTTGGGGGGGGTGTTGGTTTATTTTTCATTTACAAATAAAACAAATATAACCAAGATTGCAAAGAAAGCAAAAAATTGCCAAGTGGGGGAATTTTATAGACTTTTTCAAATAAAGTTCTTATATCTTAAATAAAGGAAGAACTTTGTCAAATTTATAAAACTGGGGCAGCTAGGTGGTGCAGTGGATAAAGCACCGGCCCTGGAGTCAGTAGTACCTGGGTTCAAGTCTGGTCTTAGACACTTAATAATTACCTAGTTGTGTGGCCTTGGGCAAGCCACTTAACCTCATTTGCCTTGCAAAAAAACCTAAAAAAAATATTTATAAAACTATGAGTTATTCCACACATGATAAGTAGTAAAAATATATGAACAGGCAATTTCTGATGAAAAATCTAATCAGACTGGCTAAAATGACAGAAAGGAAAAAATGGCAAACATTGGAGGGGATGTGCAAAAATTGGAATACTAATACACTGTTCTAGAACTGTGAAATGATCCTATCATTTTGGAGAGCAATTTGAAATGTCTGAAGAGTTATAAAACGCTATATAATGTTTGCTTTGGCAATACAACTGTTAGGTCTGTTCCCAAGGTAAGCAGGAAAAAAAAGAACCTATACATTCTAAAATATTGATAGCATATCTCTTTGTGGTGGCAAAGAATTGGAAATTGCAGAGATGCCTATCAATTGGAAAATGGCTAAACAAGTGTGTATATGATTGTGATGGATTACTACTGTGTTACAAGAAATGATGAGCAGATTGAGTTTAGGAAAAACCTGGAAAGACCTGCATGAAATAATGAAGAGTGAAATGAGAACATTGTATACAGTAACAGCAAAATTATTCAAAGAGTAACTATGAACAACTAAGTTATTCTCAGTATTATAAATATTCAAATCAACTACAAAGGACCTATGAAAGAAGATGGTATCTACTCCTGAGGAAAAAAATTGATAAATAGAAGTATGCATAATATGATTACATATATGTATATATATATGTATATATATACACATATATATATATACATATATATATATATATATATATATATATAATCACCAGCCCTGGAGTCAGAAGGACCTGAGTTCAAAGATGGCCTCAGACACTTAATTATCACCTAGCTGTGTGACCTTGGGCAAGTCAGTTAACCCCATTGCCTTGCAAAACTTTTTTTTCCTTGCAAAAATTATCCCACTTTTACAGATGAAAAAACTGTTAGAGGTTTAGTAACTGTTCAGGGTTGCACAGTTAATAAATGACTGGTGCATAATTTGAACTCAGTTCTTCCTGACTCCTGGTTCAACATTCCATCTCATTTACCACCTATCTAAAAAGCATCTATAAATCTTGAATGCTAGTAGTAAAACAGCTCAAATTCCTTAAAATAAATTTGTTTAAAAGTTGAGAGGGAAAAACCTCCTCCCTTTTACCCTTTCTGTGCAATAAGAGAGGGAACACTGTCCTCTTTTCCAACATTTTCTAAATAAGAAAAACAGAAGTACAGATTGGTTAAGCAGCTTGCCTCTAGTCATACACATGCCAGGGATTAGAACTCACATCTGCCTTGGGCTAAGTAAGTAGCTTAGCTCCGGAGTAGCAGTTCCTGCATTCTCAGGTCACTGACATTACAGTGTGTTCCTCCATCCCTGACACAAGGGTCTCCTGTAGCTTCAAACAAAATAAAGGCTTCTTTCACTGAACTCATGTGTGCTCCAGGCTGTGGGTTTTTTAAACATGGCCACAGTCTGTCCTAGAACTGGCTGCGTTTCAGAGATGAAGTGATTCTAATATTTATAGTTCAGTTGAGGGTTTGGGGTTATTGGTATGGAAAATATTGTGTAAACTGCTGCTCTTGGAATAAAATTCCATTATAACATTCCTGCATACAAAGTGCATTTTATGGGAACTCCTGACCATGTGCAAAGTTTCTTTCTGTGGCCCCTTATACAGTTCCTTCTCCTGAAAAGCACTGTAAGGAGCAGCTCAGAATTTATCCTCTAAATTTCATCCTACCAGGGGTAAATTCTCAGAGGTAACATATTTCTAACTTCATAATTTATAGTGCTTTGGGGCTACAAAGCATTTTAGCTGATTTTTTTTTCACCTTATACTTTTTTTAGGTTTTTTTTTTGCAAGGCAAATGTGGTTAAACGGCTTGCCCAAGGCCACACAGAGAATTATTAAGTGTTTGAGACAGGATTTGAACCCAGGTACTCCTGACTCCAGGGCCGGTGCTTTATCCACTGTGCCACCTAGCCGCCCCCTTTCACCTTATTTTGACAACTTTTATGGTTGTGTCCAACTTTCTGGGACTCATGGACATTGTCCTTGGAGTTTTCTTGGCAAAGATAATGGAGTTGCTAACCATTTCCTTCTCCAGATGAGGAACTGAGGCAAGTAGGGGGTTAAATGGCTCGTCCAGGGTCAGATAACTAGTAAAGTATCTGAGGCTAGGTTTGAACTCAGATCTTCCTGGCTCCAGGCCTGGTACTCTATCTGCTGCGCCATCTCGTTGCCCAACAACAACTTTCCTACATAAGTATTTCAAGTATTTCATATCCTTAGTTTATAGATGGGGAAACTGGGTCTCATAGAGGATAAATGCTAGTAAGCAACAGAGCCAGGACTTGAAGCCTGTGTTCTGAATCTGAGTTTATTGTTTTCTTTCAAATAAAGTCAAGATTTCTGTTTGCATCCGAATGTACTAATATTGTTTTTCTAGGGAGCTATGAAAACACTTCTTAGCCCTCCTGAAACAGTTATCTTATTTGTAAGATCAATCTAGAAATGCCTTACTTCTTAGAAGCACTAGGTTTCACTAATGGATGAGGAAATGGTTCAATGTTAGAGATAGATTTCTCCCTCAACTTCTTGCTGCATAAGGATAAAGAGGAGCCAGAAGAATTGAGCAAAGATGCTGAGGCTGATAAAGGAGAACATGATGGTAAAGAGTCTTTGAAATATTGGGACTGGAGATGTTTGAAATAGAAAGAACTTTTTTTTTAATGTGGCAGAAAGGCATAGATGAGTCATGGGGTAAATGAAAAGCTTCTTGCTGGTTAGAAAATAAGGTCACTGGACAGTGAGCTGAAGATTTTAATGCTTTTAATTATTTTTTAAAGAAGAAAAAATGATTTATTTGGCTATAGGGTTAAGAATGCTTCTATTCAGGATTTCAGAAGAAGGGTTGAGATGGGAAACAAATAATATCATTATAGTAAACTTGTGGAAGTGAGTTCCTGTATACTGAGAATTAATCTAGGGGTTTATACTTTTGAGAACCAGCACAATTTAAGTAAATTAACAGGTTGTTTTTATCCTTTGAGGATTTTGTCTGACCAAGGAATAGCTTTAGGGGCCACAAGGAACTTGGATGTGCAAATAAAGGTCGAGAATTTCAGGTCTACTTCAAATCTTACTGAGAGAGAGGGATGGAAAATCTCCTAGGATGACCAGACATCAGATACTCCTATCCTAAACCACCAGCAAGCAACTATCTAAATTAAGCAACCATTTCTGACTTGTTCCAGGTGAGATGCAAATCACAGACTTTAGATAGACTTACAATTGAAAGAAACATTTAGTCTCTCTTTCATTTTACAGATTAGAAAACTAAGGCTGAAGAACAAAGAGAACATTGTCCACATTAACAACAACAGTGCGAGTTGATCACTCTTGATGGATACAACTCCTCTCAGCAGTTCAGAGAGCTAGGACACTCTAGGAGTCCAGCTATGGTCAATGCTACCCACGTCCAGAGGAAGAAAAACAAAACAACCCCCCCCCCCAAAAAAAAAACACCCTTCAGATTCTGAATGAACATTACATTCACTTTTTTGTTTCAATTTTTATAAGGCAGTGGGGTTAAGTGACTTGCCCAAAGTCACACAGCTAGGTAATCATTAAGTTTCTGAGGTCAAATTTGAACTCAGGTCCTCCTGAATCTAGGGTCAGTGCTCTATCCACTGCACCACCTAGCTGATCCTACATTCACATTTTTTTTTTAGATTTTTCAAGGCAATGGGGTTAAGTGGCTTGCCCAAGGCCACACAGCTAGGTAATTATTGTCTGAGGTCGGATTTGAACCCAGGTACTCCTGACTCCAAGGCCAGTGCTCTATTCACTGCACCACCTAGCCACCCCTACATTCACTTCTTAAAAATTTCTCTTATGTATTTCTTTCCTACCTCATAGTTTTCTTTCCCTTAATCTTATTTCCTAGTCCAGAAAATGACTAATCTGTAAACATACTAAACACAAATGTGTATGTACAATATTCACTAGACACTGATGACAGGAGGAGGATGGGAAGGGAGGGTAGAAGGAAATTATGTAACTTAAAATATGCATATGTATGTAGATAAATTTTGAAAAACTTTCATAACATGTAATTGGAAAAATGAAATAGAATATCAATTGAAAAAAGATAGAAAACTGAGGCTGAGAGAGGTTAAGTAATTTACTCATGATCAAGAGAGTAAGTACTAATACAGAAATTGATTGCAAATTCTTTGATTCCAAAGCCTTTATCACTTCCCGCCCCCCCCCCCCACCGCTTTGGTTCCTAAGAGAGGGTTCAAGCAACTATGTATGGCAGTCTACTATTATGATGAAAATCCAGGTGAAATTATTACTTATTTTCTTATGCATGATCTTTGATGTTATAAGACCTGAGGTTTGAAGTCTAACATCAAACAACACCTAACACCAAAAGTCAAAAGGAGCTTATCTGAAAATAGAATTTGGCCTAGAGAGAGAAACCCAATGGAAGAAAAGGGCAAGGGGGATGAAGGGAGGAAAGCCACCACTATTTTTGTTATCTTTGTGATTTTCTAAGAGTTCTTTTTAAAATACCAACGTTATTTATTTTTAATATTCTTTTCTTTTTAAATTTTGAGTTCCAAATTCTCTCTCTCCCTTCTACTCCTTCTGGGTGTAGTAAACTTGCAGGGTGAGTTCCTATATACTTAGAATTAATTTAGGTTTATACTTTTGAGAACCAGCACAATTTAAGTAAATTAACAGGTTGGGTTTGTCCTTTGAGAATTTTGTCTGGCCAAGGAATAGCTTCAGATGTTACAAGGATCTTGGATGTGCAACCAATAGCTGAAAATCTTAGATTTGCTTCAAATCTTTAGATCGCTCTCTAGGAAGGCAAGCAATGTAATATAAATTATACATGTGAAATCATGCAAACCATATTTCCATATTAGCTATATTGCCAAAAAAAGCAAGAAAAAGAAAGTGATAAAAACATATTTCAAATTGTACTCAGGCTTCATCATTTTTCTCTTTGGAGTTGGATAGCATTTTTTCATTATCAGTTCTTTGGAATTGTTTTGTGTCTTTGTATTGATCAGTCTTTCACAGTTCATCATCATTATAACACTTCTGTTACTGTGTACAACGTATTCTTCTCACTTCACTTTGTAACAGTTCATGTAGTTCTTGCCATGTTTTTTCTGACCCCATTCCCCTTGACATTCCCCACAGTACAATAATATTCCATTACAACCATATGACATAACTTGTTTAACCATTCTCCAATTGAGGAGCATCTCCTCAATTTCCAATTCTTTGCCACCACAAAAAGGACTGCTATAAATATTTTCATACAGAGATCTTTTTTTCTTTTTCTTTGATTCCTTTGGAATTCAGGTCTTGTAGTCATATTGCT
Source organism: Macrotis lagotis (assembly GCF_037893015.1). NCBI lineage: Eukaryota > Metazoa > Chordata > Mammalia > Peramelemorphia > Peramelidae > Macrotis > Macrotis lagotis. The sequence continues at coordinate 156,653,298 of NC_133659.1, read as the reverse complement.
GGGTCAAAGGTTAGACACAGCTTTATAGCCCCTTGGATCTAACTTCAAATTGTTCTCCAGAATGATTGAACCAGTTCACTACTTCACCAACAATTCATTGGTGTATGTACATATTTTCCCCTGCAGTATTCATTTCTTCTAACAGGTTTGGGTTGGTATCACAGAGTTGTTTTAATCAACTTGTTTTCTTATCAATAGTGATTTTGAGCATTTTTTTCATATTACCACAGATTGTTTTGATTTCTTCTTCTGAACCTTGTCTGTTTATATCCTTTGATCATTTGTCAATTGGGGAATTTTTATTTTTATAAATTCAACCCAGCTCTATACTCAGTGACTATTGAGAAATGAGGCCTTATCAGAGAAACCTGCTGTAAAATTTTTTTTTATATTACTTCATTGACTGTAGTAAAATGTAGTTTCACTAATTATCCTTTTTAATTAGGTCTATTTTTGCTTTTGCTTTGTCTGAGATCATGATTGTTCCCAGTGTATTTTTTATTTTTAGTTCAGCTGAAGTATATTAGATTCTGTTGTGGTCCTTTAGTTTAACTCCATGTGTCTTTCTGTCTCAGGTAGGGCTTTTATTGTTGGATTCTGATTTCTAATTCATTTTGCTATCCACTTTTGTTTTATGGAAGAACTTCTACTCACATTTTTGGTTATGATTACATCATTTCTTCTCTCTCTCTCTCTCTCTCTCTCTCTCTCTCTCTCTCTCTCTCTCTTTCTATCCTGTCTGTCCTCTAAAGTCCATTTTCTTTTTAATCACTGCCTCCCTTAATCTGTCCTCCCTTTTATCATTCTTCCCTTCTCTTGGTTCTACTCCCTTTTCTCAGCATCAGATCCCCTAAGTCATTCCATGCTTCTCTGGAGTTTGACCGTTTATGGTTTCTTAGAGAACAATAGTATTTCATAGTATTCATGTACCATACTCCCCAATTGATGAACATTCCTCCAATTTCCAATTTTTTGCCACTGCAAAAAGAGTGCTATGAACATTTTGGAACATATAGGACTTTCCCCAATTTTTACAATTTCTTCTGTATATAGACCTAGAATTGGCATTGCTGGGTCAAAGGGTATGAAAAGTTTTATTGCTCTTTGGGCATAATTCCATATTGCTCTCCAGTAAAGTTGGATCTATTCACAACTCCACCAGCAATGTGTCAATGTCCCAATCCTCCCATATCCTCTCCAACATTGATCATCTACCCTTTTTCTCATCTTGAATAATTAAATAGGTGTGAGATGATATCTCATTGTTTTAATTTGCATTTCTCTAATCAACAGTGATTTAGAGCATTTTTCATATGATTATATATAGCTTTAATTTCTTCATTTAAAAATTGCCTGTTCATATCCTTTGACCATTTATCAATTGGAGAATGAGTATACATTTGATGGAATTCTCTATATATTTTAGCAATGAGACTTTTATCAGAACTCCTGGTTGTGAAGACTGTTTCCCAGCTTTCTGCTTTCCTTCTAATTTTGGCAGCATTGATTTTAGTAGTGCAAAACCTTTTTAACTTAATGTAGTCAAAATCATTCATTTTGTAGTTTATAATGTACTCTGATTCTTGTTTGGTCATAAATTTATCCCTTTTACATAGATCAAATAGAGTATTTTTTCGTCTATTAATTTATCTATGGTATCACTCTTTATGTCTAAATTCTGTAATAAATTCTGTATAGGGTGTGAGATGCAGATCTATGCCTAGTTTTTGTCATACTATTTTCCAGTTTTCCCAACAATTTTTGTTAAATAGTAAGTTCTTCTCCTAGAGGCTGATGTCTTTGGTTTTGACAAATAGTAGATTGCTATAGTCATTTACTACAGTTTCTTTTGAACCTATCCTAATCCATTGATCCATTACTCTTTTCTTAACCAGTACCCGGCAGTTTTTGTGACTACTGCTTTGTAGTACAGTTTTAGATCTGGTAGAGCTAGGCCACCTTCCTTTGCATTTTTTCATCAGTTCCCTTGCTATTCCCTTACCCTTTTGTTGCTTCAGATGAATTTTGTAACTATTTTTCCTAGCTCAGTTAAAGTAGTTATTTGGTGGTTTGAATGGTATGGCACCGAATAAGTAATTTAACCCTGATGCAAGCAACTCCTCTTGACAGTCCAGAGAGCAAGGACAACTGTATTTGACTGGTTATGGGACTATATTATCCCCAACCAGAGGAAGAAAAACAAAACAAAACATAACAGAAAAAACCAACCCTTTCAAATCTGATGATAAAAAGTATCTCTTATCCCTCAATTCTAATTCCTCATGCCAAAAATTACTAATTTGTAAATATGCTTAACAAAATATGTATGTAAAATACTAACCTGACTGTTCTCTGCTTAGGGGTGGGGGGGTGGGAAGGGAGAATGGAGGGAAATTTTGTAACATGGAAATATGCATGTACAAATGGATGAAAATAAATGAATAAATTTTAAAATAAAAAAATCATTCTTCCTTCCTCTTATCCCCTTCCCTTTTTATTTCCCTACTAGACAAATTCCATTTTCTACACAACTCTATGTGTGTGTGTGTGTGTGTGTGTGTGTGTGTGTGTGTGTGTGTGTATGTGTGTATTACCTCTGAACCAATTCCAATGAGAGTGGGGTTCAAGAATTGTCTGCCAACCTCCCAACTCCCCCCTCCACTGTAAAAGTTCTTCCTTGCATGCCTTTTTGTATTATAAGACAAAAATTTCCCCATTCCACCTCTCCCTTACCAGTGTGTCCCTCTTTTTTACTCATTCCTTTGTTTTGAAGATTCTTCCAATATAATCCATTCATATCCATGTCCTTTGTCTATGTAAACTCCTTTTAACTGCCCTAATAATGATAAAGTTCTTAAGAGGTCATGTTTCATCTTCTCATATAGGAGTGTAAATAGTTTAACTTTATTGAGATTGTTTTAATTACTCTTTTTAGTTTACTTTTTTATACTTCTCTTGAATATTATGTTTGAATTTGGTCTTTTCATCAAAAATACTTGAAAATCCTCTTCTTTTTTTTTGGTAAGGCAGTGGGGTTAAGTGACTTGCCCAAGGTCACACAGTTAGGCAATTATTATGTGTCTGAGATTAGATTTGAACTCAGCTCCTCCTGACACCAGGAATGGTGCTCTGTCCACTGCACCACCTAGCTGCCCCCCCCCAAAGTCCTCTATTTCATTAAATTCCCGCCACTCCTGAAAAATTTACTTAGTTTTTTTGGGTAGTTTATTCTTAGGTGTAATTTTACTTGCCTTCTGGAATATCATATTCCAAACTCTCCCTTATCTTTGTTTTTGTTATTTATGCACTTGAGTGATTCATACATTTGCAGAACAAACTCTAGTAACCTGCCACAAAGCATTAAAGCACAATATGCCTATTATTCCTTGGGTATCAGAATTTTTCATGTTTTAAAATTTATTCTTCTACATCTTGCCTGTGTTAGCAGTTTTGAATATAAAAATATATAAATTGGGTAATTATATTATATTGAATATAATATACATATATATATGTATGTTTATATGGTATATAATGCCTAGAAGGAAAGGAAATTTTTGAAAAAGGAAAAAAAGCAAATAATTACACTTGGAGAGAATGTGGTTCAAGTCTTTAGATTAAAAAATAAATAATAATTTGAAACCCCCCAAATTCCTTCAGAGAAGCTAGTTGTTATGGAATTTCCAGAAAACTCCCTTTCCCACCAAAAGGATCTGAAAAATCACATTCCAAATATTAAAAAAACTACAGTTACCAGGATGCCATTAAGTGGCAATCGGCAATCAGAAAAGAATGTCTGTTGACATATCTTGTAGCATAGCATCTTTAACTATTGGTTGATTTGTAAAAACCATTGATATACCAGAAGTGCTATTAATATTGAGGGTGAGAGAGTATTTAAATCATTACCTGCCTGTTTGTGCAAGGGCTTCATGGCTAGGAAATTTCTAATTGATATATAAATTCCAAAACATAACTCTCTTTCTTTTTCAATATTAAAAATAACTGAATAAAAAACCAACAAGTAGATACAGTCACAATAGGAAGTTACATAGCAAGGACCACACAAAAAATCATCAAGATGATAATATAGGTTGAATAACAATCCAGGAGACTAGAAAACCTGTTAACTTTGAAAACCTTAGCAAAATATTGCTCTTGTTTATAAACCACCTATTTATAAGACCACACTTTGAATATGTTTTCCTTTCTTCTTTCTTCTTCTTCTTCTTCTTCTTCTTCTTTCTTCTTCTTCTTCTTCTTCTTCTTCTTCTTCTTCTTTCATCTTCTTCTTTTGCAGGCAAGAACTGGAGAATTTCACATCCAGCCTTAAGCATTTTGCATTTGTGGCTGAGTATCTTGTTTCAGTCGATTTTGGTGCTGATGACTGGAGGATGCCAGCACAAGGCCTTGAATGTGGTATCTGACATTGTCTGATAATTCTCACTAATTATGGTTTGATACTCATTTTCAACATATTTTATGATTTTAATAGATTTCTTAGAAGATTTTACATCATCAATAACAGTTACTGAATTCTGTACATCCTTGTGACTAATCAACTAAACATTGCTATTTTCATAGTAATGGACTTGAATCTTTAGCACTCCAGCCACCTGTGTCACAGATGTTGTGATGGTAAACTTCCATTCTAGAAGTTTTTAGATGAAACTGGTAACTCACAATAAAGGCAATAATAATCTTTTGCCCCTAGATAATTTTAGCATAAACAGTACAGAAACCCTTGTTATAATGATCTTTCACACAGGCCCTTAATGCACTGTCAAAAGACTCCCTCCATGACTTCAGAGTTCCCTCTAGGTCCTCAGGTTGGGTGTCACTTGCTTCTTCCCATAAGTGATTAAACTTAAAGGAAACTTTTTTTTCTTGGATCTAAAAACCTGCTACTACCTAGGGCATTGTGTTCTGTAAATAAGACAAGATCATCATATCCTTCTATCTTCACTGGAATGAACTGATCTATATTGAATGCATGAGTAGCTCCTTCCCTGAGAAGACTGTCATTTTTAAGTAGTAACCGGATGTCATTAAACACTTCTGGGGAGAGCACAAGTGAGGAGCTTGGCAGCTATCTGTACCTTCTTATCTGACACATGATCCTTGAAGTAGGCCTTCTTGGGCAGCTTGCATCTCTCCTCATCTTTAATCTGGAAGCCTCTAAATCTTGTGAGATCTTGACTATTGCTTCACAGTGTTTGAACTGTTTCTGGTTGCCTCAAATATTTTCTCTTTGATTTGGAATTTGGCAATAATATTATGGGAGTTTTCATTTTGGGAACTCTTTCAGGAGGTGATCAGTGGATTCTTTCAATTTCTGTTTCCCTTCTGAATCTAAGTTATTAGGGCAATTTTTCTTGGTAATTTCTTGAAAGATGATTTTTTAATAGTGGTTTTTCAGGTAGTTTAATAATTCTTTTTTTTTTTAGGTTTTTGCAAGGCAATGAGGTTAAGTGGCTTGTCCAAGGCCACACAGCTAGGTAATTATTAAGTGTCTGAGGCCAGATTTGAACTCAGGTACTCCTGACTCCAGGGCTGGTGCTCTACCACTGCACCACCTAGCCACCCTAGTTTAATAATTCTTAAGTTATCTTTCCTTGATTTATTTTTCAGATAATTTGCTTTTTTCAAACAAATATTATACATTTTCTTCTATTTTTTAATTCTTTTGACTTTGTTTTATTATTTCTTGATGTCACATTGAGTCATTAGCTTCCTCTTGCCCAGTTCTAGTTTTTAAAGAATCGTTTTTCAGTGAGCTTTTTAATCTTCATTTCCATTTGACTAATTTTGCTTTTTTAAAGAGTTCTTTTATTCAGTGATTTTTTTTTTTGCCTCTTTTACCATTAGGTCAATTATATTTTTAAAAATTTTTTTTATTTATTTAAGGTAATGGGGTTAAGTGATTTGCCCAGGATCATACAGCCAGGCAATTATTAAGTATCTGAGGTCATATTTGAATTCAGGTCCTCCTGACTTCAGGGCCTAGTTTTTTTGTTTCTCTGTAGCTACATATTAATTCTCTATTCATATTTTTCTTGCATCATACTCATTTCTTTTTCCATTTTTTCCTTCTGTCACTCTTACCTCTTTCTTTAACTCTTCCAGGAATTCATGTTGGGATCCAATTAGTACTTTTTCTTTGAAGCTTTGGTTGGAGCTTTACCTCTACATGTTTGCGTTCTTCTCAGTTTATGTCTTGGTCTTTCCTGCTACCATAGTAGTTTTTTATAGTCATGTTCTTTTTTTGTTTGCTTGTTTGCTCATTTTTTCAATCTATTTCTTGACTTTGAACTATATGTTAAAGTTGGACTCTGCTCACTTTGGGATGAAGAGGCACTATCTCAAGCTTCAACTGCCTTTTGTGCTACTGTTTCAGAGCTAGTTCTGAGAGGTCTTGCAAGTCTTTGGTGTTTCCAAGGTAATATGATCCTGAGAGAAAAATGACCACTGCTCTCCTGGTCTTTACCTAGGAAGATCTGATCCCCTGGAGCCATATGCACCTGCACTTCTTTTTGCCTTGAAACTGAGACCAAGACCCTCTTTTTCTTGTACAACCCCCAGTGTTCTCTTCCACCATGGAATTGGGATCCAGAACTGTGAATGGGTAGTAGAGTTGCCAATCAATGCTAGCTATACCCAGTATCAGCAAAGGGTGCCCTGTAATTTCTTTCAGACCTGTTGTCTGACCCTCTTACTCTCTTTGGGCTAAGAGCTCCTAAAACTGCTGCTGCTGTAGTCACTGTTGCAACAATGTATATGGGCTTCAGACAGACTTCTATCCTGACAAACTTCCAGAACAACTTCTCTTGCTAACCCTCCAAGTTTTCTTAGACCAGGAAAATGTCTTGCCCTGACCTTTTTCTGGTTCTACCATTCTGAAATTTGATTTGGGATTTTATTTTAAAGTTGTCCAGAGGGGAATGTTGAGAGAGTTCAGCTGGGTTGTCTCTAATTTGTCAACTTTGAATTGAATAGATATGATTCTAAGAACACTTTAGGGATGAGTATACTTTAGATTATATTACTTTTTTGACTTTGTAACCCAAGAACATCCTGCAAAGTATCATATTCAACGGTAATTGATGGTCATGATTATTGGTATTATGAGTCCAGAATAAGCACAAAACAATCATCAGGCAGGCACTTTAAAGGCTTATGGACTATGGGATCTGACTTTGTTATATCTCACAAATAGATTGTATTTGGGGGCGCTATTTGAATGTTTGCACCAACTAGAGTTTAATTTGTTAGGCTCTCAAAAGAATTTACTTTCCTTAGGGGAGATAGCACAGGAAGGTATTAAATCTTCTGTTTTCTAGTATGTTGAAAGGAGAAATCTAAGAGTTAGAATAATTTTTTCATTCTTTCCAAATAAAAGATCCAAGAACAAAAACTAATTAAAAGTACCTCCTATATACAAGAAGAAGGGAAACATAGTATTGTAGAGAGAGATCAGTCTCCAAAAGCATTTGGAGCTGAGTTCAAGTCCTGCTTTTGACAAATACTGACTTTGGTAAGTCATTTAACGTCTCAGAGCTCTAGAAAATTCTCTTAAGACAATCACTTACAGAGAAGGTTCTGATCTACATTGGTGGAGGAAATTGTTCATCCCTGGTACAGTCATGGGTCCAGTTCAGGGCATCTTGCTGAGTGCTAGAGATACAGAGGTGAAAAATGATGGCCTCATGCCTTACAATCTAATAGGGGGAGGCAAACATAACAAGTATAATATTAAGTAGATGGAGGCAAAAGTGAGATCCCTATAAAGCATTATAGGAAAATCTAAGGAGACAAGAGATAATTTTTCATTGAATTGAGAGTTTCTTGGAGGAGGGGATACTTGAACTGAATCTTTTTCTTTTAGGTTTTTGCAAGGCAAATGGGGTTAAGTGGCTTGCCCAAGGCCACACAGCTAGGTAATTATTAAGTGTCTGAGATGGGATTTGAACCCAGGTACTCCTGACTCCAAGGCCTGTGCTTTATCCACTATGCCACCCAGCTGCCCATCTGAACTGAATCTTTTTAAAATTTTTTCTGTTTTTTTGCAAGGCAATGGGGTTAAATGACTTGCCCAAGGTCACACAGCTAGCTAATTATTAAGTGTCTGGGGTCAAATTTGAACTCAGGTCTTCCTGAGTCCTCTATCCACTGCACCATCTAGCTGCCACCTAGCTGCTCCCCACCTGAACTGAATCTTGAAGAGAGAAGAGGGCTTCAGCAGGCAGAGATAAATAAACTATATTCTAAGCACGGGACAGAGATGATAGCATTGCCCAGAGTCCAGAAAGAGCAGAATGAGATCAGGGAATAGCTAATAATTCAGTATCTTCCACAGATTAAAACTTTACTATGATTCAGTCCAAACATGTTATACATCCAGGGTAAGAGTGTTGAAATAATTGGGTAGTTTTCTTCTGTGAGCCTTAAACCCACTGGCAAGCCAAAAAAAACCACAACAAAACAACACCTCATGTTCATAAAACTGTCTTCATCTGAACAATAGCAGCTGCAGATTTATGTGAGAGGAAGCAAGGGACTTATAACAGAAATTATTTTGGGATTGAAACCATAACACTTGCAGTAAATAAAGTGTATCATAGATCATGTTATCAGAATTGCTATAATTAAGGTGCTGTTGTTTTCTATCTTGCCTTTCTGCTCCTAGGTAGAACCATGGTTAGTAATTCTTGGACTCTTGGCAAATACTCCAAAATATTTCTTGGGAAAGTAAATGGTGTGATGGGTGAGATGGATAGGTGAAAGAAGGGAGACTATTGGGAAATTCCTCATACTTCAGACCACAAGGCTTGGTTGGGGAAAATAAGATACCATAGGATAGGGACTGTGGAGATCCCAGAATACTAAGAGCTGCTGTTGGGGGACCACTATCAAGTTGAGGAGCAAAACATTACCAGGTAAGCTCACCTGGAGTGATATAACTAGGGGAAACTTCCTACTTAAACCAATTACTCTTTTTTTTTTACTAGGTTCTATGCCCAGTCATTTCTGTTTCCTGAAGGAGACAGAAATTTCAGTAATAAGGTAAAACCTTGTTATAGTTATAGTCAAACCAAGAGGTTTTTCTTTGTTTTTGTCTTATCTTTTTTTTTCTTAGGCTTTTTTTTTTTTTGCAAGGCAATGGGGTTAAGTGGCTTGCCCAAGGCCACACAGCTAGGTAATTATTAAATGTCTGAGACTGGATTTAAACCCAGGTACTCCTGACTCCAGGGCCAGTACTTTATCCACTGCGCCACCTAGCCGCCCCGTTTTTGCCTTATCTTTAAGAAAGACTTTTGCATTAACAAAGTCATAGTTTTCTAGTATAGGATGTGTCTCTTTTAGACTTAGCAATTTTGATGGTTACAAATACAATGATAAATGTGAAACTTGCGAATGAAAAATAGTAAGAATGAAATTCATAGATCATTTACCTGGAAAAAAGACTGCTCTCAGTGCCTCGTTTCTCAATTGCCTATTTACTTAGAACAACAGAACTTTGGAGCTACTACCTGGACACCCTGAACCCCAGACCTGTTCTATGATTATTGGGAAAATGTACACTTCCTGATTAGGACTTAAACAGCAGAGATGAAGATTTTGTGATGTATTGGTTAATCATAAGTTAGAATGAAATTTCTCACTAAGACGATTGAGCCATGAGTTAGGAAGAGTTGATCTAGGAAAAAATCTCCAGTTACGATGAAGGAAAGATTATATAAGATAATGTTATTCATTATGCCATCTGCCACCTGAAAGGAACCTCTCAGAGATCATCCAAAGCAACAGAATTGGAGAATCAGTTAAAAATTCCAGACTAAGTGACTCTGTCCTTTCTGAAAGAATATAACATTATCTAAACAGTGAAGAGGTCTATTCCAGTAGAAGATTATATCCTGATCCAACACAGAAGATGTGGTCATATATATTGGAGCAGCTCAGCTCAACATATTCATCCAATATGTGTAAATGCATCTCTGAACTCCATGAGGACAATACCTTCCCAAAAGAAAAAAAAATACATGTATTCACAGTTCAAGAATTATGAGTTGCCTTGGCTGTGTGTGTGTGTGTGTGTGTGTGTGTGTGTGTGTGTGTGTGTGTCTCTCACTACCATGGTTCTTTAATTTGTGCCCACTCTGCTACATGGACATGTTCATTGGAGGGGAAAGTGTACTCTAAATTTATAGGTGGAATAAAGTACAATGATTATTCTTGTTTTGTCTTTTGAGGAAAAAAATTAATAATTAATTAGTCCTATGGGTTGATTTGTTATAGGAACTAAAACAGTGGGGACTCAGGGTCTACAGTGTTACTAGAAGATAATTATTAAATTGTCCCTAGAACCTTAACACATTGTAGCAGCTGCCTCCTCTGGAGAGCTCCAATCTTGCCAGCATTTGGGGGAAAAGAAACTTTCAAAAGAGGGGGATATGGGGAGAAGAAGGAATAATACCTAAGTTATGGTATTTTTTTGTTAGTTTGAATCACAAAGAGGTAATCAGAATTTGACTACTACTGGCTTCATATAAAGCAACCTTTCTTATTAAATACTTTTCTCCAAATCTTTCATGATAGAACTTTTTCAAATAAAATATTTTATAACCCACCAAAAGAGGAGCCCTAGTATATTATATAACACTGTAAGGAATAGTATTTAGGACACTGTAAAGAGAGACTCTTGAAGACTACTTTTATATGATTTAAAGAATATATTATAGTTAATTTTTACAGTAATATTCTAGTACTCACTATCCCTTATTAACTAGTGATATTTACTAGTCATTATTCCTGCCTGATTTTTTTTTAATAGAGTAAAGGATTGAGGTACAAAGTGTTATATGATCATTCATTCAACAAATATGTAGCAGATCAGGATTAAAAAATCTTAGTCCCAGAAATCCCTCCTTACCGAGACACAGAATCTATACATAGAATGGCTAGGAGTATGTACTAGTCTTTTCCATATACTTCCATATACAGACATATGTACATGTTATGTGTATATATAGGTATTTATCATCCAATCTTTTGGATTCACTATTAAGGGTCATATATAAGAAAAGTTTTTTTTAATATACATGAATACATAATGTATATATCTATTAAATTAATTAAAATTTTAAGATATAAATCTAATATATACATTTGTGTATATGTGCATATGCATGTATTCTGGATCACATTTTCTCATATCTGTATTATGAGTGTTGAAGCAGTGCATATTAAGTAAAATTGGGCTACCTGTAGCATGCAATAGGCAAAGCAAGGAGAAACTTGTACTTCTGGCCCAGGTTCTAGCATAGAATCAGGGAGAAGCTGAGAAGCAAGTCTTTAAAAACCTAAGGAGGTAGGGTTGACAGGTTCTTTTAAAATCTTTTAAGGGCACTGATTCTAGTCACAGTATCAAGGACCAGGGTAAGAAACAGCAAACCTTAGTGTATATGGAGGGGGTGATAGTGGGAAGCAAAATGAAAGACATTCTAGTCTACAGCCCCATGATAGCAAAGAAGTTAATTCCAGAAGGTAAAGGGCAATAGGGAGTAAGAAGAGGTACAAGATTGCTAGAGGGAAGATCTAGGAAATCATGTCATAAGAAAATATGATCAATAACTAGAAAGGACTTTAAAGATAACTCATTTAGTCAAACCCCCTCTAAGATCTTACAATTGAGAAAATTAGGACTAGAGAGGGATTTGCCCAAAGACATTAACTAGGGAATTAGGCCTGAGTCCAGTAAATATGGAGTAAACATGGTCAGAAGCTATCAGGCATAGGTATTGAGCAAAGTTTTTAAGGGGGGAGGCACATTTCAGTTGTCACCTTGCAGTCTGTTGACCAATTTCATGAATGCCTCACCACTTAGCCCAAGCTCCTCAGATATCTGTACCAGAGTGGTTGATGGGTCTGCTCTGTACATATATCATTTACAAAGAAGGAAGTAGCTCCATTTAATCATATTCCTTAAGTTTTGTCACCATCTTGTTACTCTTTTAGGATTACTATTTTGATCTTGTATGAAATGTTACAGTGTTAAGGTGAAAGTAATCCTGTCCTAAGAGCCCATGACTTTGAATGAATAAATAAATAAATTATACTGATGAACATAATTAATTGAATTAATATGATTATAATGAGTTATGTAATTCATTATAATCCATTCTCACCTTGAATTTCCTAGAGCAAAGAGAACTGAGTCTTGGAAGGTTATGTATATACACACACAGCTGTCCTTGTACAAAATTATCGCCTGTTTATCAGTGTTGGCAAATAAAAGCACATAACTTGTTCTCCATGATTTTATGTGACTGAACCTTTTGTTTAAATAATAACTTGACATTTAGACAGTCCTTTAAGGCAGAGCTGTCAAACATCCAACCCATAGGCTATATGTAGCCCCCATTTTTTCTTCTTCGGGGGGGGGTGATGTCTTTTGATTTGTGTGTAAATTGGATTTAAATGAGACAGAGTTACATGAAGTCATTGGTCTCATTCTCTCTTCCTAAGTCATCACTGTCCAGTGGCAAGACAGAGTCAAGACAGCTGGTGATGGCTCTAGATGCAGTGGATGACCTTGGCATCTTTAATGTCTAACCAAGCTCTAAGCCCTCCACAGCACCTGCTTCAGCTGCCTTCATGGCTAATGGAACAAATTGTCTTAAACACCCATTCCACCAGTGGAAGACTTCAGATGCTTGGAGTAGACACTCCTCTTCTCTCTCCCCAGTCCCCTCCCCCCTCCACCCCACAACTTGCCATCAGGTTTGAGACTCTCACAGCTACCCTCAATCTGGTTTAGCTCGTATGGTAAGACTAGAGACCCAGGTGATAGTTAGATGGTTCAAGTGAACATCAAAGGTACAAAGCAGCCCCGAAAAGAGTTTAGCAGCCCTCACACCAGAGGTATTAGTCTTCAAGCACGCTCTCCAACTGAATACAACAACACTCCCAAATGCAGCCTGAATCTGATAAAAAACAAAACTAGAAAATACCTAACAATTTTTTAAAATATAATAAAACAAAAAACAACAAAAACATAGGTTTTCTAATTCAGTATACAACTCAGAAAGATTTTTATGTGTAGATTGGTGGCTGTCATTTCTATCTGAATTTGTCACTACTTTAAGGTTCATAAAACCTATTCTACAGATATTATTAAATCTCATTTTAAAATGTGGAAGCTGAGGCTCTGAGTCTTGAAATGATTCATTCAGAGTTATTCATATAATAAATTCCAAAGGAAGAATGATATCTTTCTTAATTCCAGATAAGAGTTTCATATAGTTGAGTCTTTTCCAAAGAGATCTAGGCAAAACCTTTCCAACCTCTCTAATTCTTTATACATGTGAAAGATAGGAATAGAACCTGTGATTTATTTGGTCTAGGGTATGTCCAGATAAGGCAACTCTCTTTACCAAGATAAGCTGCATACTCTCACCTTCTATAGCCTTAGAGAGATGTCTAGAGCAATGAGAATTTCAATGCTTCACACAGTTGTGTATATGCAAAAGGAAAGAATGAAACTCAGATCTTTCTGACTTTAAGACCAGCTCTGTAAGCCATTATACCATAGTAGATACTAAGGATAAAATCTTGGAAATGATAATGTCACAAAAAGGCAACCTGTAGCCTTAGGGTATACATATGGAACAGGAGGTAAGAAGTACTTTTTTTTTTTTCTGATGGGGAAGACAGGGTAGAACTGGAAAAGAGCTCTGTGTTTGTCAATTGGGGCAAACTAATCCCTGGAATTCAGTTTTATCATCTATAAAATGAAATTAATATTACTTGCACTCTCTACCTTACAGGATTGTTTTTAAGAAAAGTACTTTATAATCTATGAAATAGTTTATAAATGTGAACTGTGATTATTATGCCTTCTTTACTAAAGTGCTATTAGCTTATGGAGTTGCGCTTGGGCTCCCCAAACAATGCTCTGTCATTGCAGGTTCTAGCAGGTCCTAGAACAGCTTCATGTATGAATCTAGAAACACACTGTATGTCTTTTTTCTGAGAATCAATCCAGTAAAATTTAAGGAAGTCAGATAGTTGGTCATTACAGCTTATAAAGCTGCCTATTAAGATTACAGAGTTGTTGAAATCTGTATGAATGGAGGGAGTATCACATAAATAGTAATAAAGCAAATTTATTTTTTATACTTTAGTTGTTTTTTTAACCAGCTAGGGAAGTAGTGTTTTTCAAAATCTTGATCACCTTCCTAAGTAACTGCCCAGAGCAGCAGAGTTCCAACACCTTCAAAGAACAGAATTCATAATTATCCTTCTATATTAAAAGGATGATTCTGTCTTCTCATAGGCTTTATGAGCAGTGATTTCCTTTCACCTCAGAAATTCTGGTAATGTAACTGTAAGTATTTCATTTTACTTGGGGAGGGATTTAACAGGATGATTTTCATTTTAAGTTTTTAATGACTTTACAAAAAAGCACATTCAGGCCAACTCTTTACATCATGTCCCTTTTGCTCATAATCAGGCACGGTGACAAGGTCATCTTTGTCTAAGTATAACTCAGTTTCCAAATGCAGTAAAAGACTGGTGTGCTTGGGAATCTGCCTGGAAATCGAACCTATGTTACTGTCAACAAGTCTCTTTATAGAGAGAAGTTTTAGCTTCCTCATGTATAAAAATGAATGGGTTAAGCTCAATGATCTTTAAAATCCTTTTCACCTTTTCACCTAAATGAAGCATGCATTTTCTAGGTTTCTGCCTACTTCCCTCCTGGAATCTCAAGATAGATATTTTTGTGTATGTAAATAGTAGGAATCTGTTCCTAGATGAGCATTAAGAAAGCTACTGGAAGATCTGGGGTGGGATATCCCTCGGTGCTGAAACCAATAAAAAAAATAAATAAAAATTAATCAGAACAATTCTTCATAGGTACTTAAAGCATATCACCCAAACAGAATATTCCCTAGAAATTGAACCAAAGACCATATCTAGAACTATGATCTGGATAAACCTTGGGACTTATTTATTAAGGAGGAGAGAAATCAAATGTATTTGGTAAATCTTACTTTAATTTTAGGTTCTAGTATTTTGAAATTATTCCCTAGGATAACATTTCCCTCCCTCCCTTTTAAATTTTTTTTAGCATTTTAGACATGCATACTTTGAAACTGAAATTTCTTTCCTGATAACTCTCTATGCTCTTAGACATAGGTAGGGCCTCAGAACTATTCCATTAGATGAGTCTAACTTAATGAATTTGAAGTAATTTTTCACTGTAATTCTTGACTTTTACAACTTGCTTAGCTCTAGACTTGCTTCCAAATTCCTCCTGCCCCAGTGCAAAAACACAGAGACCAGAAATCTCCCACCAGAGAGCCATATGCTCTCAAGAACACAAAACATGAATAATTATCAACTGAAAGGAAATACACACACACACACACACACACACACACACACATATACACACAAGGATGAGCAGTACTAATTGATGGACAACAAAACTTTTCAAAAAAGCTATAAAGTAGCCAGATGAAAAATGACCAATTTGGAAAAGATCTCTGTGCTGGTGTTTAGAGCTACCATGATGAGAGACTGCAGAATGGGAAGGGCATCTTCTGTGAGTAATCTATTGGTCTTTAAGACTCACAAAAATCTGGTGCCAGAATCACAAAAATTTGGTTCCCATGAAGACTGTATTCTGGTCAAATTGACCATTCCCCCCCTCATATGACCTATGCTTTTCTTCTAACATTTTTTTCTCAGTTAAGTGGAACAGTGGATAAGGTCTTGGACCTGGAGTCATGAAGTAGTGTTTAAATACTGCCTCAGATACTTACTAGCTGTGTGATCATGGACAAGTCATTTAATTTGCCTGCCTCACTTTCCCCATCTGTAAAATAGGTATAAAATAGCATCTATTTCCCAGGATTGTTCTGAGGATAAGATTAGTTAATATTTCTAAATCTCTTTGCAAACTTTAAAACACCATATAAATTATCCAGATATTAAGACCAAATACACATCTACTTTCTCCACTGACTTCCTGACATCTACCAAGGTAAATATTCTTATTTTACTATTATTATTTGCATATCATTATATAATCATGCAATTATTATACATATACTTATTTTGTTATTTTAATAATATTTGATTATTTTGATCATAAGTATCTGAGCATGTATAATATTCTCCAGGAGACTATAAAGTCCAGACAGGAGGGAATAATGTCTTTATGTCTTATCTTTGTGTCAGCCTCAGCACCTAGTACAGTGGTATTGGAGATGTCTGTGTGTGTGTGTGTGTGTGTGTGTGTGTGTGTGTGTGTGTGTGTGTGTGTAATTGAATTAACTTCTTTCCCAGCATAAGGGTTCTTATCTAGATAGGATAAGGGAGAAGAAGGGAAAATATTAATCCATTTGGTTGTTTATATTGTACCGCAATATACCAGGCTTATGTCAGCCCTCATTCTTCCATAATCCCCTGTTTTCATTTGCTATGTTCAGAGAAGAATGGTAAATAGCTTTTTAAAAGCACTTCATGGACAAGTCTCCAGTGGCCAAATGTCCATTTCTGACCTAAATTCAGTCAAAATATATAAGAAACTACTCCATTAGCTGATCTTTAAGCAGAATCAAAAGAGAAAGGCCAAAACAGAGACATAATTTGAAGTTTAAATAGCATTCTTTATCTGTGAATTCCTTTCAGCTCTCTTTCTTCCTGCCTGAGGTTTTGACAGGACAGGTGCAAATATGGCTGCCATAAGGGAGTGTTGGGGAGGGGGAAGGGGGAGAGTAGTGAAGCTTCTTGGAAACCTTGTACAAATCTGTCTTCTAGTATCACAGAAGGACCAAACCCAAAGCAAAAATGGCAGCGAATCAAAGGAAATAAATCACGCAGACTCCATAATGATCTAATTAAAAAGTCACTCTATCTGCTGCCATATTCTATTTATAGCTAGAATATGAGCATTCTTGACAGGAAATGTGAAATATAATAAGCTGAGTGGTTTCAAGTCAGTAGGATTCAGGCCTCCAAATGTCTAATAAAATCACCATCAGACTCACAGTGCCGGACACTTCTTGTATGGTTGTTTTCCTCTTCAACATCAGTTCAGTTATGATGTTGTAGTCCTTGTCACTAGATGAGAATGTAGGTCTTTACAGTAGCCATTTGATATTCAGGAACTTGGGGATGTGGGAGGAAGGGGCTGTTATATGGGAAGGCATTTTGCTAACTCTGCAGCACATTTCCTCTCCCCTTTATGTACAATAGCTCCAAGAAGGTTTTTCTTTTTAACATCTGTTCATGTAGGTGTTTTTGTTTTAGGGATTATTATTATTATTATTAGAATGCTATTTTCAGAAATGACAAGGAAGGCTTTATTATGTGCTCCTGCAATCTCCACAAAGTCACCCCAAAAAGTAGAAATGTTTTAAGCTCTTTCACCTTGTCTCTTTCCTTCTCCCTTTACTAAAGACATATACCTGAATCCCCTAAGTTCCTCACTTGAAGAAGAAAGCATTTTGTTATCATAATGGTAACTCAAAGATATTAGTTTAGTAATTTACATCAGAAAAATCAGGTGGATGAAAAATTCTCATTACTAATATTATTATATAGAATTGGAGGATCATTTCATTGAGTTAATCCATCAGTACATGTTGCTTATATAGATATTGAATATGGACAATGATCTGGCCCCATATTTAAATAGGAATGACTGCTTTTTGATCACTTGCAAAACTGAAGTTGACACAATTGTCTGAGTTTTGAGGAATAAATTACAAAGTACCTAAAAAGTTATCAAAAATATGGGAAAAAATCTCCGATGTAGCTAATATTAGATAAAGGTAACCAGAAGAAGATCACTATTGACCTTATTCATCTAAAGATATCTTCTATGAGGTTATTAGTGAAAAACAGTTGAAGCTTTCATAAGAGATACTAGGAATGGAGCCCATCTTTACCATCTCACAGTTATAGTGATGAGTTTTGTATTTTATTGAGCAATAAAATACAAAATTCATCACTACTTACTATTTGTTGATGATGAAAAACCATTTTATTCAGTAGAACAAAAGGCCAGCTTAAAGGGAGTAAATTTAAAGTCTTACATCTTAAAGGTTCTTCTTCAACATGGCATTTGCCATCCATATATTATTCAAAATTCTTTGAAAAACAACTACAGAAATAAATCTATAACCCTTGGATAAGAAACATCAGGCAAAACATAACATTGGGAGACATATGTTCACCATAATTGTTCAAGACTGTAATGGAGGAGATTCAGCATAGAGTCCAAATAGAAAAACATTTTCCTATGGATGGTGATGTTTTCCAGATACTCCTATGTGCCGATGAAATTATGTACATATGGTATCTGGTACTAAAATATTATTAATTGATTAATCATCTCATCAAGCCCTGAAACATTTCTTCTAGAAGAGACCTAAAACCACTTGCTCCTTTGTGAACTTCTTAGGAGATTCCGGAGAAAGAAAGGATATCATGGATGACCTTATGGTCCTGATTCCTACATCTGTGATTCATTATCTTTGTACTTCAATTTCTCCTGTCTCTTCATAGACTCTGTGTGTAGTTATAGGAGAGTGCGTCCAAGGTTTTGGGGGAAATGCTTTTCTGTGTCATATGCCTTTTCTAAAAAAATAAAATAAAAAAAAGAATTGACCCTTTTAGTCAATTGATAAGGACTATTAACTGTTGGAAGCTCTAGCTATAGTCATAGATAATCGTAATCCACAGTTATGCCTTTAACTGGACCCAACCTTCCAGTTCAATTGCCAGCTCAAGTTAAGAGATTGAGTTGACACTGGGATGCTGCACTTACAGCTGGGAGTGGGGGAAAGGAAATATAGGAAAGTGGTTGAATATAGTCTTAGGGAATTGAATCGAACACTGAGTTGAAGTAACTTGTACATGGTCACATAGCTGGATGTGTCAGAGCAGGATTTGAATCCTTGTGTTTCTAACTCTAAGCCTGAAGATTATGTTACATGTCTGCTTCTCGACATAATAATTCAACATTCATTTATTTCTCTGAGCTAGGCACTGGAGATATAAGGACACAAATGAAACAATCCTTGGCCTCAAGTAGCCTACATTCTAGCAGAGGGGTAAGGGTTCAGCACAAACCCCAAAGATTATTAGAGGGAAAGCCCACAAGGGTGAATCCAGATTGTCTTGTTAAGGAGAAGGTTTTAGGACTTTAAAGTTATAAATCTAAAGCATGATTCATATTTAAATTTATATAATGATTTGAAGTTCATAAAGCACTGACTATTACCCCATATAATTTTCACAAAAATTGTGATTTTAAAACCATTCCTAAATAGTTGTTTCATCTTCAATGCCTTCAATGCCTCATTTTCTTCCATTATTCACCCATCCTTGAGGACTTCTTACCCTAGAAAATCCTTCCACCAAATTCATTCCCTTCTCCCATTTAATGAGTTCCTCCTCCTGGTGTCTCTACATTATGCAGGGACCCAGGCCTGCCAGATTTCATTTCACTTCTGGCTCTTATACTTGTGCCCTTGCACTAAATATCTTCCTTTCCTTCATCTATTCATCATTTTAAAGTTTTCTTTTGTTTATTTTCTTTCCCCAGGAGAATGTAAGGACCTTAAGGCCAGTAATTTGCTTATATTTTTATCTTGGTGCTCAAGTCTTGCATAGTATAAACACTTCATAAATTCTTGTTTTCTTCTTTCCTTTTTTCCTTTCTTCATTCTTTTGTTATTTTTTCCTCTCTCCTTCCTCCCTCCCCCCTTCCTTCCTCCTTCCAATAAAGCACCTTCAGGCATCTCCCTCCCTCCCTTCCTCCCTTCCTCCCTTCTTTCCTTCCTTCCTTCCTTCCTTCCTTCCTTCCTTCCTTCCTTCCTTCCTTCCTTCCTTCCTTCCTTCCTTCCTTCCTTCCTTTCCTTTTTCCTTTCCCAATTCCATTAAGTAATATTATTGTTAATATGACATAGAAGGAAGAATATTTCATGGAATCACTTGTTTGAGTTGGAAGGGAACTTGGACCATCAGGTAATCGAATCTATACCACCTAAGCAAGAATTCTTTTTACAATATAACTGAAGATGGGTCATGCAGCCTCTAAGTGAAAACCTGAACCCAGTTAGGTGGCACAGTGGATATAGCAGGTTAAATCTAGCCCCAGATGACTACTAACTAAGCAATCTTGGGCAAGTCATTTAACTTCTATTTGACTCAGTTTTCTCAACTTTAAATTGGAGATAGCTACCTCCCAAGGCTGGCATGAGTCTCAAATGAAATAATATTGTACGTAGTAAAATAATATTTTACATAGTTTCTGGCACATAATTGGTGCTATATAAGTTCTATTTATTATTGTTATTATTATGATTATGATTATTACCTCAAGTGGGGGGGAATCCACAATCTCCCGAGATTGTTCATTTCATTTTGGGATTGCTATAATCATTACAAAGTTATATCAAGCTGAAATTAGCCTCTGAAGTGGGTACTGTTATGATTCCCCCAGCACACTGTTAGAACTGTGGCACAGATAAAATTATACTAGGTTTGCAGATGGCAAAATAGCATCAGAAAATCACCTAGGTACTCCTACTATAGGATTCCTCCACATTATTAACAGCCGAGCTCTAATTTGTGGAGTGAGGGAGGCTACATAAGCTCATGGGAAGGAATACTTTGAGTTAGAACAGGACCCCAGCTTGATGGTTTCTCTGAGCTCACAGAACCCCAACTACTGCCTATCATCCCGGAACTGAAAATACTTCTTAAGAAGGGGCATATAAAAGAAGTTTCACTCAATCAATATAGCTCTTTACTAGTTTTACTGTTTACTAATTGTTTTATTTGTATCCTTTAATAAGCCATGTGAGTGGGACTCTACCTGCCCATTCTCATCATGGTGGATCCCACAGACAACTTCTTTTCAACTTCCTATGATTGTTCCTACTTTTGTCCTATGGGACTAACAAGCAGAAAAAGTGTACTTCCTTTTCCACATGACAGCCTTTGATGATAGTTATCATATCCACCAATAATTCTTCTCTTCTTCAATCTAAATATTTCCAGATCCTAATGTAGGATAGAATTCAAAATCTAGAAAGTTTTAAAACCTGCCACACATATGCAGTAAAGGCAAGAATTTGAACCAAAAAATGGAAGAAGGAAAGGCAATATATCTAGGGACTTTGAGCCCAGTGTTTTTTGTCCTCAAATGAGGACGTTTTCATGACAAATTGAAAAGAATTTCTAACCTAAGTCTGACTGAGGTAGAATATCTGCCTCAGTACTTGGTAAACCAGAAGATGAGGTTAAACAAACAAAAAACAGACTCAAAGACTTTTGTTGGGCAGGTGCATCATGTTCTATGAGCTTGACAAGAAATTTCCTTTTGGAGAAGAAATGCTTATTACAACCAATAGTCTGAAAATTGATAGATTCTCCTCATGGGTGGAAAGGATACTAAACATTTTTCCTTAACTTAATGACTGGGTATATGGGGGTTCTTCCCTTATAATTGTAACTTACAACTCTGGATTTTAAATTAAAAGAGAGATAGGGGTAAGGTAATGTTCCAGGTAAAGACAACATGTGAAGCAAGGAACTGAAAGCTAAAAGTGCCCAGTGGAGTCATACCCAACAGTGTATAGGAACCAATAAAGCACCTTCATGCATCAGTCCCTCAAGACCAGAAGGAGAACTTCTGGCAGAGACTTACATACTTGATAATGACTGAATATTGCCCAAGACCATCAGGGGAGCAACCCCCAAACTCATATAATGCCAAGCAGTATAATGATAGTTCTGTAGTGTCAGAGGTCTGTCTGAGCTGCCTATGTGTGTGTGTCCTGGTCACAAGTATTCCTTCCATGTGTTGGCTCATAACTCTAGTGATGTGTGTATTTGAGGGAGAATGTGCCCAGGTTTATAGGGGAAATGCTTTATTGCTACTTTTCTTTCTTTTCTATCTCATTAAATGCCCTTGCTATGAACTAATTGTCCTCTGACATAGTAGTTAAGTAAATACATTGGTGGGGGTTTTATAATATAGTGTGAGTGGACTTAGACCACTGAGTCACCTCAAGTGGTTTATCTGAAGAGACTTATATAAGGTTAGCAAGGAGGTTGCCCCCAGGTGCTACATTTCACATTATCACAATACTAGTTATCTTTCCATTGACATTCTTTAGTTTGTCAAGATCTTTCCTAAAATGTGATATTAGGAATTGAACCCCATTCTTCAACTGGAATTTTTGTTCATTATAAACATGGTAGGATAATGCTTATTGGTATACCTTTTAACTGCTTTAAAGAATTGAAACCAATACTCCAGATATGGGTTGAGCAGAGTAGAATACTTCCCATGCTCTGGTCATTATACTTCCCTTTAATTTTTTTTTTTTTAGTTTTTGCAAGGCAATGGGGTTAAGTGGCTTGCCCAAGGCCATACAGCTAGGTAATTATTAAGTGTCTGAGGCCAGATTTGAACTCAGGTACTCCTGACTCCAGGTCCAGTGCTCTATCCATTGCACCATCTAACTGTCCCTATACTTCCCTTAATTCAGGTGTTGATGCCATTAGTTTTTCTGACTGCTATGTCACATTTTTGACTCATAACTGTAAAACACTAAAGCCCCAAGAGTCTTTTTACATGCACTTTTGACTAGTCAAACTGTCTTCATCTTAAACTCCTAAATCAGGAGACTATTTGATTTCTGGGTTTTACTTACTAGCTAAGTGTCCTTCACTTAAATTCTCCAAGTCACATTATCCATATCTGTAAAATGGACAGCAAACCATTTTCATTACTAGTGTTTGAAGGGACTTTATAGGTCACCTAGTCCAGCCTCAGTATTTTACAGAAGAATAAAAGGAAAATCAATGAGGCTGAATACTTACCCAACTTTACATATGCATTAATTAGCAGAGCCTGGATTTGACCTAACTTCAAATGCAGTATTCTAACCTTTGTCCATTGTTACTTACTTGCTTGTTCAGAGGAAATAGGTCATAAACCTAAAGGGGCTTCATAAATGTGTTGTTATTGTTATTATTATATTATCTACATTAAGGAAACTGAGACTTAGTAACTTGCCTAATTTTTTTTCAGTATTGATATCTTTTTTTCCCATTATAGTAATTTCTTTGAACTATTTCCTTCCTCCAGTTTGAACACTTTCTTGTAACAAAGAAAAAATGTTTAAGCAAACTTCAGAAATCCAGTAACCACATAAAACAGTTTTTCTTATACTGAAAATTTAGTGCCCTGTGACTTTTATTCATCATGCACCAATAAACTGAGCTAACTTGTTTAGGAAAAAACTATAATAATATTGTAGAATAATATGATTATCTAAATAAATTTCACTGATTGATAGTAAATATGTAAAGACAATACATATTTTAAAAGGGATTTCCACACACAATCTTCTCCCCTGAATTAATTTTAATTATTCAGTTTAAACTTTAAATTTCTGATGGTAGGCCTAACAAATTAACTATTTTACCAGATGTTAAAACTACTTACTTAACTCAGAAATTATCTACATTGTAGAATGATTGTGAGTTATTACCTTGAATATATAAAAAATGCTTCTGTAGTTCCCCTAGGACCTAGCTCTGTGCATACTGAATCAGTTTGAAAACCTCATTGACCAAAGCAAAAAGCAATGGATCAACAAGGAGAGTATCCCTTGAGAAATAGCTGCAAATACATCCCTATATAGACAGCACGTGTCAAGCAAAACAATTTTTCATGCTTTTCCATTCATTCCATTCCTACCATACACATCAAGAGACCTGATAGAAAGCTTGGCAATCATAGAAACAAGATGGTATCTTTTTTATTTTTGGAAATTCAGAGATCAGTAGTAAAGGATAATTTTTGAAAAAAGTAATTTATTTTGGGGCAGCTAGTTGGTGCCGTGGATAGAGCACTGGCTCTGGAGTCAGGAGTACCTGAGTTCAAATGTGACCTCAGACACTTAATAATTACCTAGCTGTGTGGCCTTGGGCAAGTCGTTTAACTCCATTGCCTTGCAAAAAAAACCCTAAAAAAGTAATTTATTTTGAACCTAATTAGATAATAATAAATCTGATTAAAATACAATGTAACTATTTAAACTTTTTGTTACTTAATACTTTATTTTCCCCCAATTACATGTAAAAATTATTTTTTATATTTAAAAAAATTTTTGAGTTCCAAATTCTCTTCCCTTCTCCCTTCCTGCTCCTTTATTGAGAAGCTGAAAAAATATTTTACATATATGTATTACATATATATTGTAGTCATGCAAAATATAATTTTGTATGAGTCATGTTGTGAAAGAAAACAGACAAAAACCAGACAAATAAGAAAATAAAGTTTTAGAAAAGTTTGCTTTGACCTGTATGAAGACTCTATCTATTTTTCCTCTGGAGATGGCTAACATTTTTCATCATGAGTTCTTCAGAATTGTCTTGGATCACCAAGTCATTTACAGTTAAATATCATATAATACTGCTGTTACTGGGTACAATATTATCCTGAATCTGCTCATTGCACTTTGCATCTGTTCATATAAGTCCTTCCAGGTCTTTCTGAGAACATTCTGCTCATCATTTCTTATAGTACCATAGCATTCTATCATATTCAGATACACAGCTTGTACAGCTATTCCCAATTGATGGGTAACCCCACAATTTCAAATTCTTTGCCACCTCTGAAAGAACTGCTATAAATATTTTTGTACATATTGGTCCTCTCCCCACCCACAATCTTTCTGTGGGTTTCTTTGGGATACTGACTTAGTAGTGGTATTGCTGGGGCAAAGGGTATTCACAATTTTATAGCTATTTTGGATATAGTTCTAAATTGTTCTCCAGATTGGTTGAATCAGTTCACAACTCTACTAACAATGCATTAGTGTCTCAATTTTCCCACATCTCCTCCAACATTTATAATTTTTCATTTTCTGTCATATTAGTCAATCTGATAGGTATGAAGTGGTATTTCAGAATTGTTTTAATTTGCATTTCTCTAATCTATAATGATTTAAAGCATTTTTATATGACCATAGATAGCTTTGATTATTTTATCTGAAAACTGGCTGTTCATATTCTTTGGCCATTTATCAACTGGGGAATGACTTAAGTTCTTAGAAATTTGGCTTAGTTCTCTATATATTAGAGAAATGATCAGAGAAACTTGCCATAAAATTGTTTCACAGTTATGATAACCATGCATTTCTCTTCATCCTATTTCTCTCCTGTTTATTCTATATACTCTCTCTCCTTTCATTATATCAGTCCTCAAAAGTGTTTTGCTTCCATCTACAGTTCCCTTAATCTGCCCTCCCTTCTATTAGACCCCAACTCCACTTCTCCTAAATCCTTCATTTATTATTCTCCTGTAGGGTAAGATAAATTTTTGTGTCCAACTGAGTGTATATGCTATTTCCTTTTTGAGACAATTTCAATGAGAGTGAGGTTTGAGCACACCTCCTTACCTCTCCCATCTTCCCCTTCACTGTAAAAGGTTTTATGTATCTTTTATGTGAAATAATTTATTCAATTCTACTTCTTCCTTCCCCCTTCTTGCAGTGCATTCTTCTTGTCACCCTTTAATTTAATTTAATCTTCTTTTATCATCCCATCATATTTAATTTCCACTTATGTCCTCTGTCTATGTATACTCTTTCTAACTAGTGTGGTAATGATAAAGCAAGTATCACCTTCCCATGGTGGAATGTGCACAGTTTAACCTTATAGAATCATTTATGAAATCTCTTTTCTGTTGACCTTTTTATGCTTCTATTGAATTTTGTATTTTAAAGTCAAATATTCTATTTAGCAGTAGTCTTCTCATCAGAAGTCTTTCATTTCATTTAATATCCATTTTTCTTCTTAAGGATCATATTCAATTTTGCTAGCTCCTTTGCTCTCTGGAAGATCATATTCCAAACTCTCTAATCCTTTATTAGAAGCTTCTAAATCTTGTGTTATTATTATTATTTTTTTTTAGGTTTTTGCAAGGCAAATGGGGTTAAGCGGCTTGCCCAAGGCCACACAGTTAGGTAATTATTAAGTGTCTGAGACCAGATTTGAACCCAGGTACTCCTGACTCCAGGGCCAGTGCTTTATCCACTGTGCCACCTAGCCGCCTCCCCACTGTGGCACCTAGCTGTCCCAATCTTGTGTTATTCTTACTATGACTCCATGATATTTTTATTATTTCTTTTTTGTAGGTTTTTTTTTTGCAAGGCAGATGGGGTTAAATGGATTGCCCAAGGCCACACAGCTAGGTAATTATTAAGTGTCTGAGACCAGATTTGAACCCAGGTACTCCTGACTCCAAGGCCGGTGCTTTATCCACTACGCCACCTAGCCGCCCCTTTATTATTTCTTTCTGGTTGCTTGCAATATTTTCTCCTTGACCTGGGGGCTCTGGAAATTGGCTACAATAATCCTGGCAGTCTTCATTTTGGGAATGCTTTCAGGAGGTGATTGGTAGATCCTCTTAATTCCTTCTTCAACCTCTGGATCAAAGATGTCAGTTTTCTTTAATAATTTCTTGAAAGATGATGTCTGGCTCTTTTTTTGATCATAGTTTTCAAGCAGTCCAATATTTCTTATATTATTTCTCTTAGATCAATTTTATTTTGCCAGGGAGATATTTTGCTTTTTCTTCTATTTTTTCTCATTCTTTTGATTTTGTTTGACTGTTTCTGCATTTCTCATAAAATCATTAGCTTTCACTTGCTCAATTCTAATTTTTAAGGAATGATTTTTTTCTGTGACCTTTTATAATCCTTTTCTAATTGACCAATTCTGCTTCCTTCAGCATAGTTTTATCTTTTTTCATTTGCTCATCTGCTTTTTAAGGAGTTCTCTTCAATGGACTTTTATATTTCTTTTACCATTTGGTCTATAATATTTTTCAAGGTGTTATTTTCTTCAATATTTTTTGTGCCTCTATTACCAAGCTGTTCTTTGTCTCAGGTACTCTAAAATTGTCCCTGATTATTGCATTGATGGAATGAGCAAGTCCATTAAGGTTGATCATCACCCCCATGTTGCTGTTAGGGTGTACAATGTTCTGGTTCTGCTTATCTTGCTCAGCATCAGTTCATACAAATCCCTCCAGGCTTCTCTGAATTCCCATCCCTCCTGGTTACCAATAGAAAAATAGTGCTCCATAACATATATATATATATATATATGTACGTATGTATATATGACAATTTGTTCAGTCATTCCCCAATTGATGGACATTCACTCATTCACTCAATTTGAATTGCTATGGATATTTTTGTACAAGTGATGTTTTTATCCTTCTTCATGATCTCTTCAGGGTATAGACTCAATAGTGGTTGCTGGATCAAAGGGTAGGTCTTTTTTACACCCTTTGGGTGTAATTCCAAATTGCTCTCCAGAAAGAATAGATGAGTTCACAGCTCCTCCAACAATGCATTAGTGTCCCACATTTCCCACATCCCTTCCAACATTGATCATTGTCCTTTATGGACATACTGGCCACTCTGAGAGGTGTGAGGTAGTACCTCAGAGGTGCTTTAATTTGCATTTCTCTAAACAGTAATGATTTAGAACAATTTTTCATATGACTACGGATCACTTTGATTTCCTCAGCTATAAATTGCCACTGCATATTCTTTGACCATTTGTCAATTGGGGAATAGCTTTTTATTTTTTTTTATAAATTTGACTCAGTTCTCTATATATTTTAGAAATGAGTTCTTTGTCAGCAATACTAGTTGTAAAAATTGTTTCCCAATTTACTACATTTCTTTTGATCCTGGTTTCAGTGGTTTTGTGTGTGCAAAAGCCTTTTAATTTAATGTAATCAAAATTACCTAGCTTGTTTTTAATGTTGTTTTCCACCTTTTCCTTGGTCATAAACTGCTTCCCTTTCCATATATATGACAGGTAAACTATTCCTTGATCTTCTAGTTTGCTTATAATATTGTTTTTTAATGTCTAAATCCTATATCCATTTTGATCTTATCTTAGTAGAGAGTGTGAGGTGTTGGTCTAATCCAAGCTTCTGCCATACTATCTTCTAATTTTCCCAACAGTGTTTATCAAAGAGAGAGTTTTTATCCCCAAAGCTGGACTCTTTGGGCTTATCAAACATCAGTTTACTATAATTGTTTCCTGCTATTGCACCTAGTCTATTCCACTGATCCACCACTCTACTGCTTAGTCAAGTTTTGATGACTGATGCTTTCTTTATAATACAATTTTAGATCTGGTGGGGCTAAGCCCCCTATTTTTGCACTTTTTTCATTAAATCTCTGGAAATTTTTGATACTTTATTTCTCCATATAAATTTACTTATATTTTTTCTAATTCTTAAGTAATTTTTTAGAATTTTGATTGGTAGGGCACTAAATAAATGGTTTAATTTAGGTAGAATTGTCATTTTTATGATATTAGCTTGGTCTATCCATGAGCAGTTGATATTGGCCCAGTTTTTGAAATCTGATTTTATTTGTGAGAGAAGTGTTTTGTAGTTGTTTTCATAGAGTTTCTGACTCTGCCTTGGAAGATAGACTGAAGTATTTTATATTGTCTGAAGTTATTTTGAATAGGATTTCTCTTTCTAGCTCTTGCTGCTGTATCTTGCTAGTAATTTATAGAAATACTGAGGATTTATGAGGGTTTATTTTATATCCTGTGACTTTCCAAAAGTTGCTAATTGTTTCTAGCAGTTTTTTAGATAATTTTTTTAAGATTCTGTAGGTATACTATCATGTCACTCTGCAAAGAGTGAGAGTTTTGTTTCTTCATTCCCAATTCTAATTCCTTCAATTTCTTTTTCTTCTCTTATTGCTGAAGTTAATATTTCCAAAGCAATATTGAAAAGTAGTGGTGATAATGGACATCCTTGTTTCACCCCTGATCTTATTGGGAATGTCTCTAGCCTATCCCCATTGCACATAATGCTTGTTGATGGTTTTAGATAGATATTGCTTATCATTCTAAGGAACAATCCATTTATTCCTATGCTCTCTAGTGTTTTTAGTAGGAATGGGTGTTGTATTTTGTCCAAGGCTTTTTCAGCATCTATTGATATAATCATATGATATCTGATAGCTTTGTTATTGATATAGTTAATTAAACTAATAGTTTTCCTAATATTAAACCAACTCTGTATTCCTGAGATAAATCCTGCTAGGTCATAGTGTATTATCCTAGTGATAACATGCTGTAATCACTTTGCTAAGATTTTATTTAAGATTTTTGCATCTATATTCATTAGGGAGATAGGTCTATAATTTTCTTTCTCTTTTGTCAGCACCATATTGTTGTCATAGAAAGTCTCAGGCAGAGTTATGTCCTCATCTATTTTGCCAAAGAGTTTATATAGAATTAGAACCAATTGTTCCTTAAATGTTTGATATAATTCTCTTGTGAATCTGTCTGGCCCTGGAGATTTTTTTTTAGGGAGTTCAATAATGCCTTGATGAATTTCTTTTTTCTGAGATAGGGTTATTTTTAAGTATTTAATTTGATCTTCATTTAACCTAGGCAACTTAAATTTTTGTAAATATTCATCCATTTCACTTAGATTATCAAATTTATTAGCACACAGTTGGGCAAAATAATCCTGCATTGTTACTTTAATTTCTTCCTCATTGGTGGTGAGTTCACCTTTTTTCATTTATGATACTAGTAATTTGGTTTTCTGCTTCTTTTTAAATCAAATTAACCAGAAGTTTATCAATTTTATTGTTTTTTTCATAAAACCAACTCTTGGTTTTATTTATTAATTCAATAGTTTTCTTGCTTTTGATTTTATTAATTTCTCCTCTTTTTAGAATTTCTAATTTGGCATTTAATTAGGGGGTTTTTAATTTGTTCTTTCTTTAATTTTTTTAGTTGTATATTTAGTTCATAGATTTTCCATTTCTCTAATTTATTCGTGTAAGCATTTAAAAATATAATATATCTTCTGACAACTACCTTGACTGTATCCCACAAATTTTGGTATGTTATCTTGTTATTGTTATTATCTAGGATGAAATCATTAATTCTTTCTATAATTTGTTGTTTAAACCACTCATTCTTTAAAATGAGGTTATTTAGTTTCCAATTAGTTTTAGATCTATCTCTTCCTGGCCCATTATTGTATGTGATTTTTATTGCATTATGATCTGAAAAGGATGTATTCACTATTTCTGTCTTTCTGCATTTGATTATTAGGTTTTTATGCCCTAGTACATGGTCAATTTTTGTTTAAGGGCCATGTAGTAGAGAAAAAAAATGTATATTCTTTTCTATCCTCATTCAACTTTCTCTGAAGGTCTATCAGGCCTAGATTTTCTAACATTCTATTTATCTCCTTAACCTCCTTCTTGTTTATTTTTATGATTAGATTTATCTAAATCTGAGAGCAGGAGGTTGAGGTCTCCCACCAGTAGAGTTTTGCTCTCTATGTCTTCCTGTAACTCATTCAACTTCTCCTCTAAGAATTTGGATGTTATACCACTTGATGCATACATATTTAGTATTGAAATTGTGTCTATTGTACCTTTTAGGAGGATATAGTTTCCTTCCTTACCTCTTTTAATGAGATCTATTTTTGCAGCTGCTTTGTCTAAGATAAGAATTTCTACCCCTGCCTTTTTCACTTCAGCTGAAGCAAAATATGTTTTGCACCAACCTTTACCTTTACTCTGTATGTATCTCTCTGTTTCAAATGAGTTTCTTGTAAGCAGCATATTGTAGGATTGCATCTAGTCTGCTATTTGCTTATGTTTTATGGAAGAGTTCATCCCATTCATATTCAAAATTTTAATTACTAACTCTTTATTGCCCTCCATACTATCTTCCCCCATTTATATTTTTTCCCTTTTTTCCCTTTTTCTATATTCCCCAGGATTTTGTTTCTGAATATCACCACCTTTAGTGTGTTTGCCCTCTTGAATCAACCCCCCTTAATCCTTTCTTTCCTCTTTCTCTTTGTCCCTTCTTCCTTCTGTTAGTTCCTTTTTTCCTCCCCCTTCCCCCTTTCCCTTTTTTTATACTTAAAAGGTAAGATAAGTTTCTCAACTTAACTGAGTATGTTAACTTTTGGCCTAATCTGATGAGAGTAAGATTCAGGTGGTTCTCACCTCCTCTTTTCTTCCCCTCTATTGCAATAGGCCCTCTGTACCTTTTTATGTAATGTGATTCACCCCATTCAATCTCCCCCATTTTTCTGTGTCTTTATTCTCTCCCCTTTTAAAGGAGGAGATATTGTTTTTAAATCATTCTATCATGGATAAGTCATGAGTGTCCATTACTTCTGGTTAAGTATACTCTCTCTAATAGAGTTACAATTCTTGAGAGTTATGAGAATCTTTCATACAGGTGGAGATATAGCCACTTTCATCTTATTAGACAGCAGTTTTTTTCTTTACCCTTTGTAAAAATCTTTTCATGTGTCTCTCTTGAATCTTCTGTTTAATGTACAAATTTTCTATTTTGGTCTTTTCATCAGGAAGAGTTGGAAATCTCCTATTTCGTTAAATATACATTTTTCCCCCTGGAAGAGAAGGCTCAGTTTTGCCAGATAGAGGATTCTTGGCTGCATTCCAAGCTCCCTTGTTCTTTGGAATAACACATTCCAGGCCCTTCAATCCCTTAATATTGATGAAGTCATGTCCTATGTAATCCTTACTGTGGCTCCTTGGTATCTAAATTGTTTCTTTCTGGCTGCTTGCAGGATTTTCTTTTTTATCTGATAGTTCTGGAATTTGGTCACAATATTCCTTGATGTTTTCATTTTAGGATCTCTCTTTCCTAAGGGGATTGATATATTCTTTCAACAACTATTTTTTCCCTCTAGTTCCATGATATCAGGACAATTTTCCATCACTAAATTGTGTATTATTAAGTCTAGGTTTTTTTTCCCCCCCCTCGATGTTTTCAGGGAGCTCAATGATTCTTAGGTTGTCTCTCCTGGTTCTATTCTCGAGGTCAGTGGTTTTGCTGATGAAGTATTTTACATTTTCTTCTTTTTTTGATTTTTTTGTTTTGTTGAACAGATTCTTATTGTCTCATAAAGTTATTAGTTTCCACAGATTCCATTCTTTTTTTTAGAGAAAATTTTTTTCATTTACCTTTTGCAATTCCTTTTCCAATTAGTCAATTCTATTTTTGAAGGAGTTTTCCATTTTCCCAAGTGTAGTTTTGAGAGAATTATTTTCTTTTTGCATTTGTCCAATTGAGGATTTGAGAGAATTATTTTCTTTTTGCATTTGTCCAATTTTAATTTCCAAGGATTTGTTTTCATGTTGTGAGATGTTAATTTTCTCTTTCAAGGTGTTAATTTTCTCTTGAGTTTCTTTTCCCAATTTTTTCAACTGATCTTTAAACTACTTCCTGATTTCTCCTAGGAAGTCTTTCTGGGCTGGAGACCAATTCATAGTCTCCTCAGAAATTCTAGATCTCTCTGGGTTAGGATTTGTGTCTTCAGAGTAGTTTTCAATGAGTCCCTCCTTTCTACTGGCTTTTCTTCATTTTCCTAGGATCTTGTTTTGGAGGAGGGGCTGGCTCACAGAGGTTTGGTTTTGAAAACCCTAGAGGCTTTGCTCCTTAGTAATTTCAAGTGGGTTGTCCAATAGGGAATGCTGGTTACTTTCTCTGGAGTGTCAGTGGCCTTGATTTGAGGCCCTCTCCCTAGGCCTGGAGGGGATGGGGGCTAGCAGCAGGGTCTGGATTATCTTTGAACATTGTGGGCTGGGCCTTGGGGAGAGAATGTTAATCTCCCTATTCAGATGAGGGGGCTCTGCTGTCTACCCCTGAGCCTGGGAGTGAGGTGGGGGTGGGGCTGTTACTATGTTTGTTCTTGGAAGAGGGCTCCACTGAAAGTTTGGAGCTCAAGCCCTGAGCCAAGAAGATGGATGTCCAGCTGGACTCTGCAACTCTCTGTGTTGGAACTTCCTCTCCAGTCCCACTGGTACACCCCAGACCACTTCTCCCACAGCCAAAGCCTCCATGACTAAGGTCAGTCCTCTGGCTTTACCCCACCCCTGCTGGCTCTCTGCTCTCTGCCCCCAGTTCACCTATGGTCCCCTGAGACACACCTTGTTGGTAGATGCTCTTCTCCTAGCATTTCTTTCTAGGTTTTGTCAATTGAATTTCCATTAAGAGGTTTGTTTCATATCATTTATGAGGGAAAGACAGGAGACCTTATCATAGTGTCTGACTTCTCTGTACCATCTTGGCTGGAAGTCCTGACTTTTCAGTTTTGAAGGCTATAACCAATAAAATTTAAATTAAAATATAATTTGTGGATTACAGAGAAGTTGTATATTGTTTGTGCTATATGCAATAGGACTGTAGATAGGGGGTCAAATATGCCAAGGCTAAACTGCCTCAAAAATGAACCATGAGGTCTAAAAGATTCCACAAGTCCTGCTATGTCTATGTTTCAGCCATTCAATCAGGCCATCAAAATTTTCAGAACCATATCAAAAATTTACTGATAATGAATGTTAGAAATATGACTTTTTAAATGTATGCCCATCAATTGGGAAATGACTGAACTAACTTGGTATTTGAATGTAATGAGATGTTATTATGATGTAAGAAACATATGAAGAATTGAAAGAAAAATGGAAGACATCTAAATTAATGTAAAGGGAAGAAAACTTATGAGTTGAACAGGCAGCCATGGCAGTTTCCAGATCTCTCATCCCAGAGACTGCCAACAACAACTTGGAAGGTTAGAAGGAAGACTCTGTCACACCACGGTGACACTGGAGCATAGTTCAGCACAGGCCTTAGCAGCACAGACCCATACCTAGCAGACTGGGAGAAGTTCTTGGAACCTCTGAATCAGAGGTGGCGTCAGCTGCTTCCAGAGCTCTCTTGGCCCACAGATGGTAAAGGAGTCAGAAAGAGATTTCGGGGTCCTCTTTGCTATCACTGAAGCAAGATTCTGTTGCTTAACCCTTGCTCAGATCTGAGTCATAGTCACGGTCCTCTTCCTCCAAGGAAGAGGAGAAACAGTAGCACAACAGAGCTTACTGTTCCAGAGGAGTGGGAATCCTTCTCACAATTTCAGGGAAGAAAGAAGTGCTTGTGGTCACCCACAAACCAGAACACAGATTAGGAGTATAGTAAAATCCTCTCCTTAGATCATACCACTTTGGAAGAACTGAAAATTTGTAGGTCCCTAAACTAAACTCTGAAAACAGTTGCAAAAAACCCCCAAACTTGAGACAGTTTGCCTTCTACCCTGGAAGAAGAACCCTACCTTAACAAAGAGTTAAAATCACAATAGGGAAATGAGCAAACAATGGGAAAAAAATCTGACCATGGAAAGTTACTATGTTGATAAGGAACATCAAAACACACTCAAGGGGTTGTCTAGATGGCACAGTGGAGTCAGGAGTACCTGAGTTCAAATCTGACCTACAACACTTAATAGTTACCTAGCTGTGTGGCCTTGGGCAAGCCACTTAACCCTATCTTCCTTGCAACCCCCCTCCCCGCCACACACACACACTCAGAAGAAGATAACAAAATCAAAGTTCCAAGATCCAAAGCTGCCAAGAAAGAAATGAATTGGTTTCAGACCATGGAGGAGCTCAATATAAGAATCTGAAAATCAAATAAGGGAGGTAGAGGAAAAACTGGGAAAAAATGAGAGTGATGCAGGAAAATCATGAAAGCCAAGTCAGCAGCATGGTGAAGGAGACAAAGAAATTGAAAAAAAAATCTTAAAAACCAGACTAAGTCAAATGGAAAGGAAGTACAAACAAGTCAATGAGTAGAAAAATCTCTTAAAAAGCAGAATTAGTCAAATGAAAAAGGAAATACAGAAGCTCATCAAAGAAAATAAATCCTCAAAATATAGAACTGAGCAAAAGGAAGCTTATGACTTTGTGAGAAAGCATGAGACAATAAAATAAAACCAAAAGAATGAAAAAGACAGTGTGAAATATTTTATTGGAAAAAACAACTGACCCGGAAAATAGATCCAGAAAAGGTAATTTTAAAATTATTGGACTACTTGAAAGCCATGATAAAAAAAAAAAAAAGGCTAGACATCACCTTTCCAGAAATTATCAAGGAAAATTGCCCTGATGTTCTAGAACCATAGGATAAAATAGATATTGAAAGAATCCACCAATCATCTCCTGAAAGAGATCCCAACATGAAAACTGCCAGGAGTATTATAGCTAAATTTCAGAGCTCCTAGGTAAAGGAGAAAAAAATTGGACAGGATGAAAGGAGAGACAGAATAGAACAAATATGGGTGGGGGAATAGAATGAAAGGAAATACATTTAGCAATAATAACTATGGGGAAAAATATTGAAACAAGTTTTTCTGCTAAAAGCCTCAATTTTCTAATATAGAGGACTGAGTCAAATTTATAAAAAAATAAGATTCAATCCCCAATTGATAAATTATCAAAAGATATGAACAGTTTTTGGTTATCAGTACTATCTATAGCCATGTTTTTTTAAAAAATCCCAATTCATTATTGATTAGAGAAATACAACTTAGCTCAATTATGAACTTTATACCTATTGGATTGATTAGGATAGAAAGGGAAAATGACAAATGTTGGAGGGGATATAGGGGAAAATGAGACATTAATGCACACTGTTGGAGAAGTTGTAAAATGATTGAACTATTCTCTAGAGCAATTGGGAACTATGCCCAAAGGGCTATAACAATCTTCATACCCTTTGACTAGCAATGCCACTACTATGTCTATATTACAGAAGAGATGAAAAACAGGAAAGAAATGGGCCTACATGTATAAGAATTTTTTTTAGGTTTTTTTTGCAAGGCAAATGGGGTTAAGTGGCTTGCCCAAGGCCACACAGCTAGGTAATTTTTAAGTATCTGAGACTGGATTTGAACCCAGGTACTCCTGACTCCAGGGCCAGTGCTTTATCTACTGCACCACCTAGCCGCCCCGTGTATAAGCATTTTTATAGCAACTCTTCTGGTGACAAGGAATTGGAAATTGTGGGGATGTCCATCAATTGAGGAATGACTGAACAAATTGCAGTTTGTGATTATGATGGAATGCAATTCTGCTTAAAAAAAGATGAGCAGGATGCTCTCAGTAAAACCTGGATTTACGTGAATAGATACAATGGAAAATGTACTCTGAACAAAGTATCAGCAATACTGTAGGATGATCAGCCATGAATGACAGCTTTTCTTAGCAGTGCTGTGACCTAAGACAATTTATGGTAAAGAATGCTCTCTACGCCTAGAGAAAGAGCTGATGGTGTCTGAATACAGATTAAAGTATGCTCTTTTTTCTTGATGTTTCTCTTTTTTGGTGGGAGGAGTGTCTATCTTTACTTTCACAATGTGGCTATTATGGAAATGTTTTGCATTACTTCACATTTTTAAACTACCAAATAATTTGCTTTCTCAAATGGGGGATAGGAGAAAGGGAGAGAATTCAAAACTGAAAGTTTAAAAATGAATATTAAAACTTGTTTTTTTATGTAATGGGAAAATAAAATAAAAAGTTATGTACTGTAAGTATTTAAGAAAGTATACACTGCTAATACATATGGTACACACACACACACACAAACACACATATATATAAAATATATAGCTTAATGTGTTGTTTCATTTCATTTGACTATACTCTTTATTATAAGGGAGGTTCTGTTTGGAACTGAAGTAACTGGAAAATGAGAGTTAGAAAAAGAAGGGGGAAAAAAAGTGCAACTTTTTCTCTATATTAGTAAGAACAGTTAAGCCTTGAATTATACTGTTGCCAAAAGATTCACTACTTCCTGCCCTGCATATGCATGGAAATTCACCATCTTAGTGAAGAAATAAAGATTCAACTCAAGTCTGAGATGAATTCTGGAGAAAGTCTCATTACAGTACTCTTGATGCCTAGCTAGTTCTACTGCATTCTTCAATAAACCCTATTTGGATATGAGAGTTTTGTGTTGGGCCTTACTTTAACTTTTTTTCTGGTAGTGTATCAACATTTAGTACATCTCCATACATTCAATGAACAGTTATTGAGATACCTATAACCTTTTCACTCTGAACCCCTGAAATTACTCCTAGGATCAAGGATACCACACAGCTCATTTTTATGTGTGTTTTCCTTTTATGAAGTTAAAGTCAATGGACACAGGGAACTTCCAGTCAAGTTGGATGCTTGACTAGAGAAAGACAGTTTAGCTCTCCAATAGCTACTCCAGGAAAAATGGGAAATTGTACTAGACCAATAGAGATTTTAAAAAATCCAATAGGAAACTATAGCCAGCTATTTTTTTTTTCACCTCGGAACTACACATACACATACACACAGAAGGAATTTAATTACCAAGGAACTACAGAGAGGATCACAGAACACCTGACAACTTATAGTGTAAATGAAAGAAGACTATGGAATACAATATTCCAAAAGGCAAAGGATCTTGACTTACAACCAAGAATAATTTACCCTGAAAAACTGAGCATAAAAGGGAAATGGGTTTTTGATAAAATAGAAAACTTTCAAGCATTTTTGTTGAAAAGATTAGATTTGAGTGGAACTTCAAAATGAAAACATAAGAATCAAGAAAAATCTGAGAAGGTAAATTTATTTGAATTGTTGGAAGAAAAAGGAGAGAAGAATTATTTCTCTTCAAACCCATAATATCTTCAAAGGGTACTGAAGTTATTAATTACGAAAAAAAGAGGACCTGTGTATGAATTGGTTCTGGAAAGAGAAAGGAGAGGATAAAAAATTTTTTTGGTGTAGATAGGAGAAGAAAGGTATCTTGCTATTTTTTGTAATTGGAAAAAATGAGATTATATAAACATGGAGAAGGGACATCAAAAGGACCTCATTTTCATCTGAACTGGACAAAGAGAGGTTGAACACACAAAATTTACCATAGATATACATCAAATTCAACAATAGAGATAGGAATGGAATTTGATTAAGAGGTAAGATAAAACTGAGGAAGAAAAATTTCACAAGTAGAACAAATTTCTTTGATCTGAAGATGAGATTAAAAGGGGGAAAATATTTGGAATTTTAAAAAGTGACCCATCAATTATGGTATTTGAATGTAATGGAATATATTACATTGTAAGAAATGAAAAAAATTAATGTGAACTGATGCAGAGTTAAATGAAACAGAACCAGAGAGCAATTTATATAGTAAATAGCATTATTAATAAAACAGCTTAGAATGACTTAAGAAATTTGATCAAATATACCTTGAGAAGATCTCTAGTCAAACAGATTACCTTCTGACAGAGAGGTGATTTTACTCAAGGTATAGGAAACATTTATTTTTGGATTTGGCCACTATGTGGATTTGTATACTTATTTATTACAAAGGATTTTTTCCTTCTGTTTTGAAAAAGAGGGAGTTGGGGCAATTAGGTGGCACAGTGGATAGAGCACTGGCCCTAAAGTCAGGAGGACCTGAGTTTAGAACCGTCTGTAGACAATAATTACCTAGCTGTATGACCTCAACTAGTCACTTAACCCCATTGCCTTGCAAAAGCAAAAAAAAAAAAGAGTTGGGGATTGAGGGGAAGAGGAAATAGTTGGATTTAGTGATACCCCTCAAAAAAAAGGGCTATTGAAACAGTTTTAAGCACAGATGGAATTTCAGAGTAAAATGTAGATAAAAACAATTTTTAAAATTATATGTGGAATTTATTGTATACTTTTCATTTAAAACAAAGCAGGCAGAATAAAATGCAAATTCATGATTTTATTTACAATCCTCTTTATGTTCTCAGTAAATGGAAATGCTCCTCTCTGTTTTTAAGTGCAGAATAAAAATATAAAATTTGAAACAAATAGAAAATATCAATTTATATATTGATATTTTGGTTCTTTCTTCACTTAAAATTATTGAATGTGCCTTTATAGTTTCCATGATTTTAGTCCTAAGCTATATTCTAGAATTTAATTAATTACTATGACTGGTTCAGTTATTCCCTGAATACTAGAAATTGTCATTTTTTGAGGGGATAGGATGAAGTATAATATTTATAATATTGCTAGGAATATCTTTGAACAGATAATCTTTTTCCCAAATTGACAACATTATTAGCAAGAATTCTTAATGATGACATTATTGAGTCAATAATGTCTTTTCTTTTAAAAAAAAGTCTTGCAATTAAATTTTGTTATCTAAAAAGGTTACTGAATTTGCAATTCTACTAGCAATGTATGATTGCATATTCGAAGTGAAGCCAACTTAGAAATAAAAGGTTCATTTAATTCTATACAGAAAAAATTTTGCAAAGTAGTTTCTCTAAAATTCTTCCAGCTTTGTCATATTTGTCTATTTTTAAAATCAACTTTGTGGGTATAAGGTATTACCTCAGAGTTCTTTTAATTTATATTTATTCTGTTATTAGGAAGATCAATTATTTTTAAATTATTGATGACCATTTGTGTATTCTCATTTGAAAATTATATTAACTAGTTAGCTCTTAAGAATTGAATATGTCAAAAATGAATAGAAATATGGATATTGTATGTCTATAAAATGAAACTAGTTCCATAAACCACATGAAAAAGTTTATCTTGAGTTCTAGTGGACCTAGACAACCTGGAAAAAAATTTTTGAATTTCTCAAAGGCCAACTGGGACAATGTGTTAAAATGAAATCCCTACCCTACTCAGAGTCATTTTCAAATTGTAAAATAGATAAACAATTTCAAGTAAATTATTTGCATTGATAAGATCTGCTTTCCCATGAATGGAGGTGTTTAATTATTGGCTAACTCATTCATTGAGTTACATAGTTCTGGTTTTCTTGTGGAACTTTTTAGAGTCACAGGGACCCTTTGGAAATTTTAAATTTATCATCACCAGATAAACCATAGAACTTACTTATCTGGGGGAAAACCTATACTTTCTACCACTTTGTTGAGCAGGAGAAGCAGCATAACTTGTCTCAATTGAAGCATCAAAAGACCTCTCTCACTAGCACTCCATTAATAGGGAACTTGCTTGGTTTCAGTCAGCTTTGGGGCTCTTTCAGAAATTTAGTTGGAACTAGACAGTGAATTTGCAGAGCTATTCATGAAGCCAGAGACACTGAGAAACTGAATGTACCAGAATGATTTTTACAAATCCCTTTCTACAAGAAGTCAGATTTAAAAAGATTTTATCCTGAATCACTATCACTCAAAATGCAAAACCATAGCATTTGCGTCAATTCAACACTGTGTAGTACCTGCCAACTAGGCCATCTGAAACCTAGTTAATTTGAATCAGGATTCCAGCCTGAAGGAGGGGGAGGGGAGAGCTGCAGCAGTGACAAGGTCATTGAGGTCTCCTGCAGCTAGACTCAGAGTGGAAGTCATTAGCTCCATCTGCAGAGAATTGGAATAGTTTGGCAAGTTGAGCAAGGAAGCTGATAAAACTGGGGAACATTAAGCACAGTCCCACTGGAAAGAGATAATTGCATGCTTTGATAAATCCTTTTTCTTCAAAAGAAAAATAACATTTCCTGCATCTGTGCTTCATGGTATCTTAGGAGAATAGCAATAAAGTTTGCAGCTTTCATTTGAATATCCATAAATATCACTTCCTGGGAATTGCTCCATATTGGCAATCTTACTCTCTTTATGCCAGGGAGCAAGTCATCCAGGCAGAAGATTTTTTTTGAGGTGAAAAATGCAAAAAAGATAATGGTTTAGTGATTTTTAGTAACAATCATCCCTGTCATTGATGCCAAATTTGCCACAAAGATGAAAGGACTACAATGTATACAGCAATGTGCTTGATCCTCATGGAAACTACAGAATGAATTAAAGTAGGATAAATACATAAAGAGACATGGGTATTTCATGGAGGTTGAATACTGATATCAGATTCTTAAAGTGAACCAGGCAATTGCCTTCCTTAAAGCCTTTTATTATTCTTAATTAGGTAATGTCCATAACACTTGTCAAGGATCATAATTAACTGAATGCATATATATTAAGTCATTTAGGATTCACTGGTTAATCCATACCCTGTGAAGTAAATCCATGCAATTATTTTTAAAGAATTATTCTTTAAATTTATTCTTTTTTAAATTTTTTAAAATTTATTCTTTAAAGAATTATTCTTTCTTTCTTTCTTTCTTTCTTTCTTTCTTTCTTTCTTTCTTTCTTTCTTTCTTTTTCTGTAATTAGTAATTGAAATAATTTGCCTCCGTTACAGCAAATTCTCAGTAAATCTAGCAGAAACCATAGAATTCCCAAGTAGGACCCTGGTGCTTCTGTTTCTATTTCATTCTGAATGATAGAATAAGAAACCAAAAACATTTCAGAAGTTATCTTGTCATACTCCTTCCTTCACTCCCAGCTTTCTGAATTCACCTTGACTTATGCTTTTTTAAGGTGCAAGTGAAGATTATTTGTGATGGCCTTTAGCATGGAAATGTGTGAATGGACTAGACTTTCCTCTTTGTTGGGAAGGAACCAGCTACTTAAAATTTAATAGATTGTTACAGTAGAGCATTCAAGATTCTGAGTAACTGCAGGGTATGCTGGGAGCTTTGGCAATGCTCACTTTTACTGGCATTCTGACAAGAGAGAGAAGAGTTCATTCATTCAAAAATATTAAAGGACTACAATGTATAAAAGCAATGTGCTTGAAAATGAGGGATACATAAAGTGAAGAACACGTTCCCCCCCCCCCCCGAGAGAGTTTGTAGTCTAAGAAGATAGTAAAGATCCACAAAGAAACTATAGGATAAATTGTAGTAGGTTAAGTCATAAAGAGATATGGGTATATCATGGAGGGTGAATACTGATATCAGATTCTTAAAAAAACTAAGTTCAAGTTCAAATGTTATATGATATTTATACTAGCTATGTGACCATGGGAAATGCACAACTTCTCAGTCCGCCCAGGTCATTCTCCCAGATGATAACCATATTAGTCTAGGGAGTTTCTACCAGGGAGGGGGGTTCCCCACATTAAAAAAATATATAAGTCCATGTAAGAAATTTTTATTGTTGCTGTTGTTTAGTTGTTTTTGATTCTTTGTGATTCCACTTGGCAGAGATACTGGAATAGTTTTTCATTTCCTTTTCCAGCTCATTTTATAGATGAGGAAACTGAGGCAAATAAGGTTAAGTGACTTGACTAGAGTCACACAGCTAGTAAGTGTCTGAGGTCAGTTTTGAACTCATGAAGATGAGTCTTCTTGATGCATAGCTGCCCATTAAAAATTATTTTGAAATTATACTTCCAAAAGTGAAGGATTTTAAAAAGGCGTAGAACCTCTGTTCAGAATGGATGAGACAAAGCTAATAGCTGTGATGAGAAAAGAGAACTACTATATTCTTTTCTTCTATTTTCTTTAAGAGGTCAATCATCTTCAGACTGGAAAGAGCAAAGGAAGAGAAATTGGAAATACAAGATAAGTGAAAAGTTTGGAAGAGTACCTTGGGAATATTCTCAATTAGATAGGGTGATGAGTCCTATACAAGTAAATACTTGGGGACTGAAAGAACTGATATGTGATTACTGAACTATTTTTTTTTTAGGTTTTTGCAAGGCAAATGGGGTTAAGTGGCTCCTCCAAGGCCACACAGCTAGGTAATTATTAAGTGTCTGAGGCTGGATTTGGATTCAGGTCCTCCTGACTCCAGGGCTGGTGCTCTATCCACTGCACCACCTAGCTGCCCTCGCTGAACTATTCTTAATGATCTTTGAGACATCAAGAGAGGACACATGAAGGACAAGTGAGCTTGAAAAATTACATCCTGGAAGATTGGCTTCAGTTCCTGGAAAAATTCAAGGACCAATTATTTCATTAGTGTGTGATCTCCCATTGTGGGATAACTTCATGTAGAAACTTCCTTTCTCAAATCAGATTCCAATGGTCTAGAAGCTCCCCTCTTAGCAAACTGCCCAAGGCCTAGAGAAGTTGTAATTTTCCTATAGTCACAAAGCACTTCTTTTACTTCTGCAATGACAGTAGTTGAATGCTGGTAAAGGGAGTAGTAGCTTTTTGGATCATTTATAAATATTATCTTGCTATTACTCTTAATGTTAGATTCTTGACCAGAGAAGTCCATATACCATGAGAGAAATTTTATAATATAAATATTAAAACATATCAGTATTAAAATATTAATTTTAATAATAATAATAATAAATAGTAACTCAACATTTCCCATGTCTCAAATGGACTCCCCCTCTTAGAGTTACTAGCATCATCCAAGGTTCAAGTCTAATACCATTTTTTACATGAGGAACTTCTTGATCCCTCCCCCACAGTAGCCCTGATATTAATTTAAATTTACCAATCTGTGTATATATGATATACCTATATATCAAATAGAATATTAAGTTAAATGACCTGCCCAGGGTCACATAACTACTGAGTGCTAAGTTGAGATTTAATATTAGCTCTTCCTAACTCCAAATCTAGTATTTTAGCCAGAATTCTATGCTGCCTCTAATAGTATCTCAGCTTAAATGTGACTAAAACATTATCTTTTCCCAGACCCAATCATCTTCTTTATTTCCCTATAATCTATTCTGATTATTTTACTTTTCTCTTGTGTTCTTACCATTTAGCATTGATTGTATCCTTTATGATAGCCCAAGTCCTTAAAGATTGCCATAAGTTTCAATATCTATATAGGTCTCTATGGAGCTGATAAATGACTCATTGGAATCCAAGGTGATGCCTGTTGGACAGCCACAAATTCAGTTCCCTTACAGAGCAGTACCAAAAACTAGTCTGACACTGAATATAGCAGATCCAGGACCCTATGAAAAAGCAGTGTCCACCTGAAAGTGAGAATAATTGTATTGCATATGGGTTATTGTGAATCCCTTATGTATTTTCTGCAGTTTTGAGCCTTTGAGCCCTTTGTGTCTTTTGCATGGTATATGGGATGAGGAAATAGCTTTCCTATACATTGTTACTTTGAGGGTATTTAAGGGATCTGGGTGACCCAGAGAGACTTAAAGACAAGATGTATTCTAAGATTTCCCAGAATAAACTCTCAGTGTTGGTATAATTAATAGATGAGCAAAAGATAGTGAGATATTTTCAAGGTATCTCCAGGATCAGATCCAGTATGAATCCAGGATTTGGAGTACAAAGACATGGGTGACATTTAGGGACTTTATCTGAGATTGTTTGATTAGGGGAAGAGAAAAAGTAAGTCTTCTTAGACTAACTAGGTAGGGTCAGAAACTCACATTATCCAGACCATAGGATGATTATAAGACTAATTCATTCATAAGCCTCTCAAAATCTACCATTAACTATTGAACTCTGAAGATCTCTCATTGTTGCTGTTGCTTGTTCTTCCTTCTTGAAGAGGACCAATGATATCAGGAAGGTGATCTCCTGACTTGCAAGTAAATAGGATTTTAGTAAGGCAGAGCTATGCAAAGTCATCAGCTTTATTCTCTCCTCCAGAAATCATTGGAGTCCAGTGGCAAGATATAAGTCAAGCCTACTTGGCAAAGGCCTAGGGACAGACCTTGGCCTTTTTAAGCTAAGGTAATTCCCAGTTCTCATTTTCAGATCTTTTCTAAAAAAAAAAGGAAGAAAAAAAGGAAATGTCTAAAAATAGACTTCTACCTTCTTTTATGGTAACAGCACAAAGGGTTGGCTTCTCCCAAAACAATCCATTCCATGACAGGAGTGAATTACTTTATATTGGACCAGTTTCTATAAGCAAAGCCCATACAACAAGAAGCATTAAATTTCCTGTCTATAACTTCTATAGGAAGACATAGTCAAAGGTCCCACCCAAAGGCTCATAAGCTTGATTGGGAGCTATTTTAACTCATCTAAT
Organism: Macrotis lagotis; assembly: GCF_037893015.1. Classification (NCBI taxonomy): domain Eukaryota; kingdom Metazoa; phylum Chordata; class Mammalia; order Peramelemorphia; family Peramelidae; genus Macrotis; species Macrotis lagotis. The sequence continues at coordinate 156,608,516 of NC_133659.1, read as the reverse complement.
CCTCCAAAAATATCATCTATGTTGGATAGACATTGGAGATGGATAATGATCCAGGCCTAGAATGAAAAAGGGGATAATCATTAGAACTGGAAAGGAACTTAAAGGCCATCTCATCCAACGCCATCATTTTACAGAAGAGAAAACTGAAGCTACGGGAGGTTTAGTGATTTTCTCAGGATCACACAACTGATATATATCTTACGTAAGCATTTGAACTCCAGTCCTCCTGACTCCTAAGCCCAATAATCTATATACTATTCTACATAGATGCTGATTTCATTTAGTAAAGAACAAATGCAGAAGCTTAGATGCAAGTTCCTTTTTCAGGGCCATTTGACTTCAGAGGAGAGAAGGTCTTAAGGTCTTTCTCCTTTAAATATTGTTTCTACCTGATTCTGGTCAGCAAAGAAATCATGGGTTGAGATCAAGAGGCAGTGCCTAATGTTGATGGACTTTTCAAATGTCTCCTTAGTCAATCCACAATGGAACCAAGTGCAGATCATTTACAGTGGTACATAAAATTTCATCCTACATCATTGTGATTCTTATGAAAGCAAGCTTCTAAAGTCCTCTCCACAGGGAGAGATCCCCAATTCAAATATTAAGATAAAAATTTAGTACAAAAAATTAGATTTTATTCCTAGTCACAGAGAGCAGAAGTAAAAGTAAAGGATAGAAGTTGCACAAAAGTAGATTCCAAGGAGACCTTAGCTTCCTCAGGAAAAAAATGGTCTCTGAATAAGGGGAATCTAAAAGGCCATCATCTGGGTTCATGAACCAGAAATTAGAGAACCAAATACTGAAAGAGTATTTTTCTGCCAAAAACCCCACATTTATTAACAGTGATTTGCAAAAAGTGATCTTTCAGAGGATATAGCTGTTTTCTCTTTTTTTCAAATGGTCACCAAAACATAATGAGCTACAGAAATTCGATGTAATTGTTTCTTCCCTAATGGGTAATTTGATTTGAAAAGCTGATACAAATATCATTTATTTGTTTATTATTTTTTTGTGGCAGGTGAAGCATGGAAATGAAAGGCATCCTACCCCTTAGCCATACCTTTCCACTCAAGTTATATTTCCATCCTGAATGCTAACAGTTGGAGAAAAGGAATGACACTTCCAGATCATAGCCAGGCTTTCTTTTCACTGATCTTTCACATACCTTTCTCTGCCCTTCTGTGACTTTTATGATCCCAGGACTGAATCAATCTCTCTCTCTCTCTCTCTCTCTCTCTCTCTCTCTCTCTCTCTCTCTCTCCCTCTCTCTCTCTCTCTCCTCCTCCTCCTCCTCTTGTTCTCCTTTTCCTCTTCCTCTTCTCCTCTTTCTTCCTTTCTTTTTCTCTTCCTCCAACCCCCCCCACCTCCATTTTTCACCTGGGCATATTCCTTAATCCACCCTCTAGGGAGCCTGAGGCTTTGCTAAATTGTCTGGTTCAATTCCAGGTTTAAAAACAATGCTCTCAAAATCAGCCTCATTTGACCTCAACTAAGTCTGAAGAATTGCAGCAAATCTCCCCTGTCTCTTTCTCTAGTTTAACCTGGGCAAATGGTAAGTCTAAACAGTATTTACTTTGAGAGTGTTATTCATACTTATGAGAACTCATCCTGGAAGATTGAAGAGCACAAACTCCAAACTGTAGGAAATCAGGGAGGGTGGGAGGGAGAGGTGGGGGAGAGAGGGGGGAGGGGGGAGAGAGAGAGAGAGAGAGAGAGAGAGAGAGAGAGAGAGAGAGAGAGAGAGAGAGAGAGAGAGAGATCACTAAGCTAATCAAAATGTGAGGGAGAGGTTGGCAGTGTAATGAAAAGACATTGTCAGGAGCCCAAAGTTTGGCATTTCCAGAGTATGAGAATGAATAAATCACTCAATTTCTCTGATACCATTTCCTCATCTGCAAAATGGGAATAATTATGTCTATGTTGCCTGCTTCATAGTATTGAGCAGAAAGCCTTTTCTAAACCTTAAAGTAACAGAGGAGTGTGAGTAGCAAGCTATTTTTATTTATTTATTTATTTTGTTTTTGCTAGGCAATGGGGTTAAGTGGCTTGCCTAAGGCCACACAGCTAGGTAATTATTAAGTGTCTGAGACCGGATTTGAACCCAGGTACTCCTGACTCCAGGGCCAGTGTTCTATCCACTGCGCCACTTAGCCACCCCAGCAAGCTATTTTTAAACAGTTGCAAGTTAGACAGTTTATAAATTTGATAGGAAAACTATCCACTTAATATCACTCTTTCAAGCATAATAATAGCTATTATTATTTATAGGGCTTTAAAAATCTTTATATACTCTTCATAATTCTAGGTACTATTATTATCCCACTTCACAGATAAGGAAACTAAGGCACATGGTACTTCTTTGTTATTGAAGAAGACCAAAACAACATCACTATGTTTGAGACAAATTACAGTGTGTCTGACTATGACTTGATTAGACCAATATGATCTTGGAATTCTCTTCTATAGTGGGAGGAGAATTAGGGTTTCCAAATAAACATTGAAAGTTAGTGAAAAGTGAATGAATTAACATAATCCCTGGGATTTAAAACTGCTCAGGATTTATTATAGAAGGTTATGAAGGGTGGAGATTAAAAACTTTTCTCTTCCTAGTTTAAAAAAAATAGCAAGCACTTTGAGGACAGAAAAACAAAAGACTAGGTGAGGTTGTTTTGGGAAACAGAGACAGACAGAAAGAAGATAAAGAGAAGGAAAAACAGGGAGAGCTGACTGGGCTAGGGAGAGCCATAGTAGCTACCAGGGCAGGTTTTTATAGTCTTGCCCATTATCTAGGTACTGAGGCTAAAGAGGATATCCCTCCCCTCTTATGTGACCAAAACTAGGTAAAAAGATGGGAAGCTGGGGGTTGGAAATGAGCAGATGCTATAAATTTTATATTTAACAAGAGAACAATAGGAATCAATTTACATCATAGGAGCAGATAATATTTATACTTTTACAAAATTTAACAGCATAAAAGATTGCAAAATTTGTTTCTAATTACAAATTTCCTATATTCATAATTCTCTGCAGTACTACTACTACAACTCGGGCACAAATAGTCCATGTGAACACCTGGGATGGATACGTTAAACTTATGTATGTCATGTTTCCTTTGAGCTGCTTCAATTCTGCCTTCCTCATAGAGTGTAGCACCCTCTTTGCTTAGGGCACGCCATGCTGAGTGGTCCTGTGCCAGTGTCTCTCATGCTGTACAATCAATTCTAAAGTTCTTCAATGAAAGAAGTGTGTCTTCCCGCTTTAAGGTGTCTTGGTATTGCTTCTTCTGACCCCCTTGTGAGTGCTTGCCCTGTGTGAGTTCTCCATAAATTAGTTTTTTTGGCAAGTGTACATCTAGCATTCTAACATCATGTCCAGTCTATTGTAGCTGCAATCTCTGTAGTAATGTTCAATGCTTGGTAGTTTAGCTTGAGAAACACTCTCAGCTTCTGGTATCTTCTCCTTCCAGGTGATCTTCAGAATCTTCCTAAGATAATTTAAATGGAAGTGATTCAGTTTCCTGGCATGGCCCCTGGTAGAATGTCCAGGTTTCACAAGCATATAGCAATGAGGTTAGCACAACAGCTCTGTAGATAGAGAGATTTAATGTCTTACCTATGATGACCCCCCCCCCCGAAAGTATGTTAGGACCAGATTTGAAAAGAGGATCTTCATGACTCCAAATTCAGCACTGTCTCTACTGTATCACCTAGCTGCCCTAATGACAAAGGAAAGGCTTTCTGTGTTTTGAGGTCTATGCCTCTGAGCTCTCCTTATCTGTCTTTCCTCAACTCCTCTCACTCTGTTCCCCAAACATATTTGTTTTATAGATTCCTGAATCGAACTAGTTTGGCTAAGAAACTTAGAAGGACTGGTAATTCAACATGGATTAAATGAAATGTCCAAGAAAGAGTTCCAATTAGGCATTAGGTAGTGTCCAAAGGCATGTTTATTAACAAATAAATTCAGCTATACTGTAGATTAAATTTCTTTCAAAACCATGTTTTTGCTTGTGAACTCAGAAATCATGAATATATACAAACATTAAAATATTTAGATTGTCCTATTAGAATTTAACACTACACTAAGACTTTTCCTTGTAGAAGGAAAAAAGAGAATTTTCTAAGAAATGGTGAGCTTCAGTTATAAATAGGATTTTGTTTTCTTTTGTTTTTAGAACTTTAACAAGATAATAATAAAAGTTCTCTGAATTCCCTTTTTGTGCCTATCTTTTGTTGCATTTAAAAATGTTTGATTGAAGCTCTTCTCTTAGGGGAGGCTAACTTCTTAGTGGGGTGGAATGAGGTTGACTTATACCTAGTGTTATTAGTTTTTAATTTTTTTAATTTTTAAAGGGCAAACTGCTTCTAGCTTACACAGTTGGTTTTCCAGTCTCTTGCATATCTCAGAACTGGATTTTGACCTGAGAGGAATGCAAATCTGTTAAAGGCTCACAGGGAATATATTTAAAGGCAACAGTGGAAGTTCTAGAATTGCCTGTTTCATGTTGCTGTGTGTTCCCTGGTTGTTCTACCTGAATAAAGGATGGTCAGGACTGAGTGGTGCAGTGCATAGAGCACTGGCTTTGGAGTCAACAGGATGGGAATTCTTTTCTTTTAGGTTTTTAAGTGGCTTGTCCAAGGCCACACAGGTAATTATTAAGTGTCCAAGACTGGATTTGAACCCAGGTACTCCTGACTCCAGGGCCGGTGCTTTATCCACTACGCCACCTAGCTGCCCCTCACTACGCCACCTAGCCGCCCCAAGGATGGGAATTCTAATCCAGCCTCAAACACTTGCCACTTACTCACTGTGTAACCTTGGGCAAGTCACTTTACCCTGATGACTTTGCCATCAGGGCCATCTCCAGTTGCCCTGAAGTGTTTCTGGACCCAGCCACTGGACCCAGATGGCTCTGGAGGAGAAAGTGAGGCTGATGACTTAGCCCAGCATCCCCCTCACTCAAATCTAACTCATGTGCTTGTCATGGCATTCCCTCCCAGATATCAAGGTCTTCCTGAATGAAGGACAAACATCAGAAGATGGCTTTAGGCCAGTCAGTCATATTTGGGTCTTTTTAAGTGAAACTAACTAACATAGTTTCTTTTTTCAGCATTTAGGTTTTAGACCTTGACTTATCTTCTTTACCCTCTCCCCCCCCTTTTTTTCTCCCTTTGGTCCAGCATCCCTGAATCACCTTGCAAAGCAATGATTGAAAGTCTGAATGGGGACATGAATGAAGAGTCTAAATGTAAAAATTAGTTGGCATTTTCATGAAACAAACTTCAGACTCAGTTTCTAGTAATTGTGTTCAGGAAAGGGAAGTAAAATGCCTCTATATAAAGTTTATTGGAGGTAGAAAAAAAATAAAGTTTATCATGTAAAATTCTCATACTGTCAGTGCCAGCTGTCTTATAACATCTTGAAATCTTCTGGGATTTGAGGGACTTGAACAGATTGCCTGATTTTCCAAATATTTTTCCCCAAGGAAATTATGTACCATCTTCACCCTCCAGATTATCATTTAAATAATAGTTTTCATTCAAATTATAGTTTATCATTCAAAATCAATCACAGAGACTTTGTCAGAAAACTGGAGAGTATCAAATTTCTTCTTTACATGATCCAGAAGCTCATCTTTTTGGTAGTTAATGGGGTAAGGAAAGGGAAAGCAGAAAAACAAATATCTAAGTACTTTCATAATATTCCTCTTCTATCCCCAGGTTCTCTCAGTACCATATTATCGCATCCCATTCACCTCTCATTTTTCCCTGAGTCTCCATTCCCCATAACAAAAAGCACTAGATTTGAGATCTGGTAGAATTTTGCTTTATTAAGTCCTGCATTCATAACATAATAACTACCATTGGCCAGACAAAGCTGAAGAGTGTGTGAATAAAAGAGTACAGCTGTCTTAAGGAATAATGGGTATGATTTTAACAGTCAGAAATGGGCCTGAAGGCTAGACTTTCAGAATATGTCCTCAATTCCAGAACTCTTTGTATAATTGACAATTATAGTGTTTTGAAGCATGTACGATACTTTGCATTCACTCTCTCATTTGATTTCATGACAACCTGGTGAGGTAGGAATTAGGGACATTATATTCATCCTATAGGAAACTAAGGCTTAGAGAGTAACTTGTTCCTGGTCCTATAGGTTAGTATGGACCAAAGTAAGACTTGAACTTCCATCTCTCTTGACTCCAAATCTAGGGCACTTTCCCACTGGCCCAACTTAACACTCCTAGTTTTTGTTTTGTTTTTTTGGCCCCTTGTGAAATAATCAACTCATCTCTGACTTGTGGGTTCTTTCCCTTACTTTCCAATCTTATCACCACTGGGCCACTGCCAGTTGTCTTTTTGCAAGGCAATGGGTTTAGGTGATTTGCCCAAAGTCACACAGCTAGGTAATTATTAAGTATCTAAGGTCACATTTGAACTCAGGTCCTTGACTCCAGGGCTGGTGCTCTATTCACTGAGCCACAAAGCTTCCCCAATTGTGTCTATTCAAAACTCTACTTCACTTAAATCCAATTAACTCACAAGTCAAGACATCACCCTTGTGATGTCTTTGGTTCTCTTCAAGAATGAAGGACAAAAAAACATCACTATTATCTGCTATAACAATATGAGATATCCTATATATGATCCCAGGATTGTTATTCAGTTGTTTCAGTCATGCCCACCTCTTTATGACCTATTTGGGGTTTTCTTGGCCAGGATATTGGAGTGTTTACTATTTCCTTCTCCGGCTCATTTTACAGATGAAGAAATTGAGGCAAACAGTGTTAAGTGACTTGCCTAGGATCACATAGCTAGTAAATGTCTAAGTCTAGATTTGAACACAGGTCTTCCTGACTCCAGGCCTGATGCTCTAATACACCATGTAGGGACCTATGGAGAGGAGAGGTAGAAGCAGAGGAGGTAGAGTTATATCTCACTTCAGACTGTGCGATCCATCACAACTGAGTTGAGCACATACATTAAGTGTGTGCCTGTGCTACCTCTATTAGGCTCATATAGTGCAAATATGTCTCTGGTGTGTTTGTGCTTTTCCCAGTCACAGACCTCACCTTACATCAGTGTTCCTAGTTGCCCTATCCCTGGGGATCAAGCTAGTAATAAACAGAATGTGTGAGAGAAGCCTTTTAAACTAGAGAGCTCAGGTTTGTAGGACTTTTGGACTCAATTAGTCTGATTGACTAATCAATGACCTCATTTCTGGATCCACATCATCTTTCAGGATCATTTTTCCAGATCCTACAATAAGCACCACAGTATTCCTTTGTTTGGTTCATTCAATAGTACCTGTGGAGAATTTTTGCTTTACCTCATGGTACATTTTAAAATATTTAGTAACATAAATTTAAAAACATTCAATAATGTATCCACTCTTTACCATCTCCATGCTTTATTTGTCATACCTTTGCAGTTGTTCCCAAGCTATTTTCTTTGCCGTCTTATCTCTCTAGCTAGGTAGTAAATTTTTCAAGGACAGAAAAACATTTAATTTCCTTCCTCCCTCCTTCCTTCCTTCTGCATATCTAGTACATTATTTCCCATAGAATAGTCAATAAATACTTATTGATTTAATATTGCTATTTTACTTAGTGATAATGGAAGTCAAGGTCAAAACTGAAGATAATCATAAGATAGATTAGATATATTTTACTTCTCTTTGTCCAACTGTCCAATGCACATTGGTTTTCTTCTACCCATTTCCACATGCCCCAATTCTTTGGATAGACCTCTACCTCAAACTTCTTCTCAAATATGTGATTCATAATATCACAGCAATGGGTGGGTCTGTGGATTGACTGTTTCTGTGGATTGGCTGGTCAGTTTTTAATCCTTTCTTTTTCTTTCTTACTGGATGGGTGCAGAACTGAATATTTCCCATCTCCTTCCTGGAGGGATGAATTAGGGTTCAAGCTTTTATTCCCTTCATTCTGTAGATTAAATCAGCCACACCCTTTTACTTTTTACAATAGTTAGCTGACTTTTTAACATAGGAGCAAATGATGGCTCTCAGGTCCATGGGATTTCCTCCTATGCTGTTTAATGAAGCTTTTATCAGTTGAAAAGTTAGTAGAACAATCACAATAGATCGAAGTCTCCAATTAGGAAAATTCCCAATATTCAAACAAATGTTTGATTCTGTGATGTCATTATAATTTTTGTTTTTCTCACTTAACCTCTGGCCTCTCTGTTTGAGGCAAAAATCAGGATACAGGAAAGATTTATGTAAAAGAATCAAATAGAATACATCACAGTGTCCATTAATGGACAGGCATAAGGAGGGGGAAACTGGAGGAAAAAGCAGACTTTTTGGTAACTTTTTCAGTTCTTGAAGAAGTGGGTATAAGCAGTAGCTTCATTTAGGGAGAAGGACTTGCTTTATCTCTTCTTTCTCTCCTGTATAACAGTCCCACTTTCATTTTCTCCTATCTCACACTGTCTCTGTGCTGCTGATTCTTTCAGATCAGCTCGTTAAAACCCCCGGGGAGCTGAGTATATTATTTACTTGCTGCTGTTCATTCCCTACTCCTTCCTCTTAGTTCATGTAAATGAGACTGTCTCTTTAACCACTTCAAACTCTGACTCTTAGGGCACCTAGATAGTCATATAATCCCTCTCAGAGCTAAAAAAGACTCATTGCTTGTCTCTCTGGACTATGATTCCAGGATGTGATTCAGTTTTCACATCCCTTTTAAAATAAGATCATAGAGTAAGAGCTAAAAAGGACTTTGGGTAAACATTTTCTAGGTGGCTCAGAGGATAGAGCACTGGACTTGGAATGAGAAAGACTCATTTTCTCAAGTCCAAATATGGCCTCAGATACTAACTGTATGACTCCGGGTAAGTCACTTAACCTCGTTAACCTCAGTTACCTCATTTGGAAAAGGAAATGATAAGCCACTCCAGTATCTTTGCCAGGAAAACCTTGAAATGGGGTCACAGAGAGTTGAACACAATTTAACTTAGGCAGAGGTTAATTTGACTTGTCTAAATGGACTAGGAGAATTGAGATTTGAACCCAGGCTCTCTGGCTCCAAATACAGTGTTTCTTTTATTACTGTCTCTTTAAAATTTAACTGTCCTGAATCTACAGTTATCAATTTAAAAAAAAATCTGAAAAACAAATGCCTATTAAGATGTTGTTTTGTAAGTCCACTAGGACTCTTTCTGATAACAGGCTATCCTCTTGAGTTTCAGATAGCCAATCATTTTGAAGGTAGTTGCACTTACCAAAAATCAATCTGGGGTTCTCTCTGTCTTCTAAATTTCTAAATTTAAAGCTAGAAGGAACCTTAGTGTCTATGTTGTTCAAGTTCTTCCCTCTAAAAAAGTACATATAATACTTTGTATATATTTACACATATGTCTATATAGGTATATACATATATATCGATATATTCACATTAATACATACACATATGTAAATATACACATTCATACATACATATATGCACACACACATACATACACACACATATACAGACATACATACTTTTATACATGGCCTTATTCTATCATCCCATGCTCCAACTAGCAAGTTTGGTGATCAGAGTGAGACTGGTGACTCTCCTTAGGACTCTAGTGCTATATCTTAAAGGTTAGAGTATTTTCTACTAATAACTATTACACTTAAGTCCCAATTTAGTATATTCTACCCCTTCCCCTAATATCATTGCCTGTCCCCTTAATGTTTTCCTGACTAAAGATCAAATATTATTTTATCTTTATCCTTTAAATTTTTCTATATTTTAGTAATATTATGAAATATTTATTATATAATTTATAAATAAGAAAATGGGAGTGTTAAATTTTTTTTAACTGATAAAAGGTACACAATAAAAAAAAATTGGAGGCTGATTTGAAGACAGAGAACTCCAGATTGCTTGACAAGTCCAGCTGCCTCTAAAATGATTGGCTATCTGACACTCAAAAGAATAGATTGTTATCAGAAAAGCTATCCTCCCATTTCACCTCCACAGACGCCCTCAGGAGATTGGGGTCCATGACTCAATGATCCAAGAATTACTTTTTTGGGTCAGATGGGCAATTGTTTGTTTCTGCCATGTCCTTCTACAGAAACTTTCTACTGCCATCTCTTAGGCTAAGAAACTCTACACAGGTCTTAGTTCTCTGATTTCCTGAACCAAAGAAGACATTACCAGTTATTGAGACTAGGTATACTCCAGAGTAAGAAAGATACATTCAGACTAAGGTGTGGTGAAAGACCTCCCTTGATTATTTTATACACACACACACACACACACACACACACACACACCCTTTAAAAAAATCAGTTAAAATTTCCTGCAGTAGAAAAGCCCCCAAGTTAAATTTTTTTCTTACTTCTCAAATTGCTTTAATCTTATATAGCAGACAATAAATAGAATTATCTTTTTTTCAGTGAACTCTGTTGAGAACAAAAATGATTTTCTCAAAGGATGGTCTGTAGCTCTTTCTATATATGTTTATTAGTAGTGAGAGTCTCTGAGCCTCTCTTATCCATATCACCTCAGACTCATATTTTGAATCTGTTCCTCTTTCTAATTGCCAGCAATTGCTTGACGTTGTTACATGGCCAAATTACCCCATTTTACTCAAAGGAAGCCTGGGCATTGGGCAAAGTATGTAGCAAACACATTCGCTTTTATATGCTGTTTCATAGATTTAATGAATCTTAGGTTTTTGTTTCCTGGGTCTCCCTTGAAAGTAGCTTTGTCCTTTTAGGGATGAATAAGTGCATTTTAATCACAAGAGGACACAAATCGTTGATAAAAAGTTTCTCTGTGAAGGCTATCCATAATAAAAGTATCAGATCTGAATTCTGCACTCTTGTCCAATAATTTGATGACTTGTAACTGACCACTTATCCAAACTCATTACTTCTTTATACTCTCATAGTTTTTCTCAATGCAATCCAATACAAATAATTATTATCAATAACTAGCATTTATATAGTGTTTTAAGGAGTACAAAGTCCTTTTACATATACTATCTCTTTGCTAACACTTAATATGTAACCATAATGAGTTAAGCACTTTGTTAAGACACAACAATGAAAAATATGAGACATGAGTCATTTTTGAGTTTGTCTTTGCTCAACTGAAACCTTGTTATTGTCACATCCAAGCACTACTACTCCAAGTCATCCACCACTGGTGAAAGATTGATGTGTATATGACCATTGTACTAGTCTGTGTGTTCTGACAGGTGGTATGGTTTTTTGGTTTGCTTTTTGGGGAGAGTGGCAAACTGCACCTTGTTGCTGAGACAGTTTTTTTTTGTTTTTGTTTTTTTAGTAAGGCAATGGGGTTAAGGGGCTTGCCCAAGGTCACACACAGCTAGGTAATTATTAAATGTCTGAGGCCGGATTTGAACTCAGGTACTCCTGACTCCAGGACGGGTGCTCTATCCACTGTGCCACTTAGCCGCCCCTGATGAGACAGTTTCAAGGACAACTGCAAAGTAGTATAGGAATCTAAGCTGTTGTGAAGAAAAAAATTGTATTATACCTTGAACTGTCAAAGGGAGGGAACAGAAATAAATTATCTTAAAAAAATATGAGACAGTTCCTATTCTTTTTTTCTTTAATCATCTAGGTAAGGGACTTAGCCATGGAGTCAGGAATGATTTCAAATCCCTTCCATTTTTAGTTTTGGATTGTGGGCAGGTCACTTAACCTTTCAATGCCCTCTCAGGTTCCTTCCAGCTCTAAATTTATGGTTTACAAGCAATTTTTAAAGTTATTTAGGGGACATATAGGTGGCACAGTGGATAGAGCACCCGTCCTGGAGTCAGGAGTACCTGAGTTCAAATCCAACCTCAGACACTTAATAATTACCTAGCTGTGTGGCCTTGGGCAAGCCACTTAACCCCATTTGCCTAGCAAAAACCTAACCCCCCCCAAAAAAACAATAAAGTTATTTAGGAAAAAGTACCTGATCCACCTCAACACATGGCAGCCAGAGGCATATTCCTTGATCCATTTTGTCAGAATCCCCAACTAAAAATATTATATTGTATGAGATCTTGGCCTAAAAAAGGACTACTCATTGTGCTTTTTGGCAGGGCCTTTATAATTTATGCACATGAATATTGAATGAAGAATGAAGAAATAGATCTTTAAAGCTCTTAACCCTCTTACTAATAGGACAGAATGAAGGAGACCACTTAATGGGGTTATAGGCTAAGAGGAAGTCCTTTTATATCAAAAGTGACTCTAATGGCTGCAGGCAAAGGATGTTTTGGGGTTTTATGTTTGTTTTACTTTATGGAACCCTAGCAAGCCATTTTTAAGTTTTTGTGACCAACCAAAAATATTGTCCAAAAATGTCATTGTTTCAAGACTGAGTTTATTTTCCTCTCATTAACACTCAAACTAGAGTTTCCCTTAATTATTCTTTATGGTATGAGTGAGTGAGTGAATGAATATGTGTTGTACGCGCATGCTATCTGGCCCAGAGAAGACTCCAGAAGCCAATGCTTAGCTTGGTGCTTAGCTTGCATTGAGTCAAATGAGCTATAATTTTGTAACCTAGTTGATTCATAACTTTGTGCTATGACTGGCTTGTTTGCAACATAACTGTGCAAATATGTCCTTATGTGAGATTTCATCAGAAAGTAATGATTATAGAGTGCTCAGTAAGGTTCTCTTTGTATATAAACTAGTTTGACTTTGCAATGCTTTCTGATTTAACTTAATTTAATTGTTCTCTTCACTTAATCCACTGAGGGCTCCACCCAACTTTTTTTTTTGGCAAGGCAATGGGGTTAAGTGGTTTGCCCAAGGCCATACTAGGGAATTATCAAGTGTCTGAGGCCACATTTGAACTCAGGGCCTCCTGACTCTATCCACTGTACCACCTAGCCACCCCCTCCCCCCAACTTTTGACTAGATAGGCAATTATGCTGTTAGGAGTGTTGGACTTCTTATTGAATCAGCCTTGAGTTAAAATCCTGTAATTGTGCAACCTTTGCTGACATTTACTCATTGTCTTACTTACAATTTACAAAAAACATAAAAAATATTGTCATTTGAAACACTGAATTGTAGAGAGCTATAATGACTGTCCAAATCTAGATCGCTATCACAGTCCACATGACTACAAGAGTTACAATTCCATGCCCATATTCACAACCCTATTCATCATATGTGTCAGATAATCCAGGACAATGATTTATATCAGAATGACTCACTTCACTTGTATATCACCTTCAGTCCCTCAAAATATCACAAGTATTCATAGTTTCATTTTCAGAAAGGGTTTTCAATACCAGTTGTTAACTTATACCTGAAAGTTAGAATTCCTAGGATAGCTCAGTATACTCCCCAATTACATAGAATTCAAGAAAAACTGAAAATGTCCTTATAAAATAGTGACTTAGAAGTCTTTTCATGTGAAAGACAGAAAGACCTGATTAATGATATTCATTTTCATGAATAGAAAATTTTTTAAATAATTTTTGTTTGTGTATAATACAGAAGTTTAAAATGTGTGTGTTTGTAACATTACTAGTTCTTTTGTCTGCATAAATAATCTGGAGAATGAACTACTGACACTGCTTTTTTTTTGAAACCACAGATATAATAACTTTCTCAAAATTAAAATAATAATCTCCTTGTATTAAACATAAAAAACAGCAAAATTATAATTTAAGAAATCAAAATAAAGTGAAACTTTTATTTCAATTGTTGTAGTCCCATTTTTATGTTAAAACTATATTACAATCTTTTTGTACTATCATGATAGAATAAAGCACACAACACAATTAGTTTAAGAAAAATACATTCTAGTATTTACACAAATAATCTAGTATCTAATTTAGGACAACTAGCTAGTGCAGTGGGTAGAATGCTTGGCCTAGAAACTTACTAGCTGGGTGACCTTGGGCAAGTCACTTAACCCTGATTGCCTTGCATCTAGCTATCTTCAGTTGTCCTGATTCATATCTGACCACTGGACTCAGATGACTTTGGAGAAGAAAGTGAGGCTGGTGACTTAGCACAGTATCCCTTCTCTCAAATCCAATTCACGTGCTTGTCATGACATCCTCTCTCCCGTGTCATGGTCTTCTGTGAAAATGAAGGCAAATATTAGTATCTAACTCAATATGAAGTTAGAGAAAACACCTTCCTGAATATGATGAGTTAACACACATCCTTTGATGTTATCCATTAAAAACAATCATCAATCTGCCCCTTTAGACAAGAAAAATTTTAAATTTTAGTTTATTACATAATCATAAAATTAAGTATTTTATATATTTTAAAAACAATTTTGTAAATTAGGAATTTGATTAAAACACCTATAATTTTAAAGAAGTTAATGAAATACATATAAATTTCAAGGAAGAAATATAGGACATCAATTGCTCAGAAAATAGAGTTTGCTAGTACTTATCAATACTTAATTAATTAATGTTTTCAATCTGTAATGTATTTTTATATTATAAGTTGAAATGTATATGAGATATCAAAAGAAAATCTTTATAATCAACAATGATGTTTGAAACTTCAGGTTTAAAAAGTGGAATAATATTGTCCATATTGTCCACACTACAAGTTGTTTACTGCAACTGACTGCTACTATAACATCATTGATTGCATCACATCACTTATTTTTTTTAATTTTTATTTAATATTTATTCTCCTTTTGTACAAATAATTTTTAAATACATTAATAAAGTATTCTTGTTTAAGAGTAAATGAAATACCCCTCCCCCATAAATATAGACTCACTTGAGCAATAAAGTAAAGGGGAGAGAAAAAAACAATTAAAATAAAAAAAATAATAGTAATAATTGTAGGTATGGCCAGGTGGCGCAATAGATGGAGCATCAGCCCTGGAGCCGTGAGCACCCGAGCCCACATCTGGCCCTGTACACCCAACAATCACCCAGCAGTGTGACATGCAAGCCACCTGAACCCCACTGCCCTGCAAAAACCAAAAAAAAAAAAAAAGAAAAAAGAAAAAAAAAGACATAAAATGAAATAAAATAGTAATAATAGTAGGGGTGGCTGGGTGGCAGACAAAGCATTGGACCTTGAGCCAGGAGCACCCGGATCCAAATCTGGCCTCAGACACCCAACGATCACCCTGCTATGCAGCCCCAGGCAGGCTACCCAGCCCCATTTGCCCTGCACCCCACCCCCAAATAATAATAATAATAAAAATAATGTGCGTAAATCTTTGTTCCAACACCAACAACTCTGTCATGGGTGGATCACATTCTTTATGATAAGTCCATCACAAAAGTTACTTCCATATTTTTCCACTGTTGCCATTGCTGATCGCAACTCCCTCCTTTCGTATTTCTCCACTACCATCTTCTATATTTTCTCTCTCCTTTCACTCTGACTCTGCTGTAGGGTAGCTGAGTGGCACAGCAGACAGATCCCTGGCTATGGGGCCAAGAGACCCTGAGCCCCCATACCACCCCTTAGGCCTAGCATCCACCTGACCCTATGGTCCCGGACAGGCCATCCAATCCCAGCCCCTTGCAAGAAGTAAAAAAGAAAATGTGTTATATCTGACCACTCTACCCCCATGGCCCATCCTCTGCTCCATCATTCACATCCTCTTGCTGCTTCCCCCTGTCCACCCCCACTCTCCTTCTTACTCCAAATGCCTATACCCCATTGAGTATATATGCTGTTTCCTCTCCTAACCACCTCTGATGAGAGCAAAGATTCCCTCATTCCCCCTTGTCTTCCCCCCTTCCATATCATTGCAATAGCTCATTGTAATAAAGGAAAATCTTATTATATGAAATATCTTGGCCTATTCCCCCCTCTCCTTTTTCTTTCTTCCATTACATTTCCCTTTTTTCTATTGACTCCATTTTTACACCATATTTTATCTTCAAATTCAGCTTTCTCCTGTGCTTCAACTATAAAAGCTCCCTCTACCTGCTCTATTAACTGAGAAGGTTCATATGAGTATTATCAGTGTCATTTTTCTATGCAGGAATACATGCAGTTCATCCTCATTAAGTCCCTCATATTTCCCCCCTCTCCTCCAATCTCCATGCTTCACCTGAGTCCTGTATCTGAAGATCAAACCTTCTGTTCAGCTCTGGCCATTCCAAAAGGAACATTTGAAATTCCCCTGGTTCATTGAAAGTCCATCTTTTTCCCTGGAAGAGGACATTCAGCCTTGCTGGGTAGTTCATTCTTGGCTGCATTCTAAGCTCTTTTGCCTTCCAGTATATTGTATTCCAAGCCCTACGAGCTTCCAGTGTAGTTGCTGCTAAGTCCTGTGTGATCCTGACTGCAGCTCCATGATATTTGAACTGTGTCCTTTGGCTGCTTGTAATATTTTCTCTTTGACTTGGGAGTTCCGGAACTTGGCTATAATATTCCTAGGGGTTGGTTTTTTTGGGATCTCTTTCTTGGGGGGGGATTAGTGGATTCTCTCCATTTCTATTTTGCCCTCTGCTTCTAGAATATCAGGGCAATTTTCCTTAGTAATTCTTTAAAAATGATGTCAAGGCTCTTTTCCTGATCATGACTTTCAGGTATTCCAATAATTTTTCAATTATCTTTCCTAAGTCTGTTTTCCATATCAGTTGTTTTTTCAGTGAGATGTTTCACATTTTCTTCTAATTTTTCATTTTTTTGGTTTTGAAGTATTGAGTCCTGGTTTCTCATAAATTCATCAATCTCCCTGAATTCTATTCTTTGTCTGAAGGATTTGTTTTCCTCAGAGAGCTTTCTTATCTCTTTTTCCATCTGGCCAATTCTGCTTTTTAAAGCATTCTTCTCCTTAATAACTTTTTGAACTGTTTTATCCATTTGACCTAAGCTGGTTTTTAGCATGCTATTTTCTTCAGCATTTTTTTGGATTTCCTTGACTAAGTCTGCTGACTTCATTTTCATGTTTTTCCTGCATCTCTCTCATTTCTTTTCCCAGTTTTTCTTCTAACTCCCTCATTTGATTTTCAAAGTCTTTTTTGAGCTCTGTCATAGCCTGAGCCCAATTTCTGTTTTTCTTGGAGTCTTTAGATGCAGGAGTTTGTGCTTCCTCATCTTCAGACTGAGTATTTTGATCCTTCTTGGGCTCATATGCAAAATATTTCTCAATGGTGTTCCTCTTGTGTCTCTGCTTTCTCATTTTCCCAGCCTGAGCCTGGTTTTGGGGTGCTTCCTGAGCTTTTGGGACACTCTCACAAGGGTCTCAGTGTGTGAGGCTCTGTTCTCCCTCCTGGTCTGTGAATAACCATATGCACCCCCTTCTGCCATGGGGTTGAGGTGGAGGGGGCCCCTGCTGTTTTATTGGGGGGCCTAGACCGATCAGGATTTGAATGTGGTCAGAACCCCAGAGTCCTGTTCCAGGGGTAGAGGACAGAGCTCTGCAGTCTCTCTCTCTTCACTCCCCTCCCTAGGTTCAATGGGCTCTGCCTGCTTCTGTTTTCTGGAACTCAGCTGTGCTGGCTGGCCACGCTGCTCTCTGTGTGCCCTGAGGGCTGGGCTTCACGTGCTCTCTCTGGCAGAGGTGTCATCGCGCCCCCCCCCCCCCTGCTGTTCCCTCAATTTGTGCCTGGTGCTTCCCGGGGCATAGCTCAGGAAACTCCCCTGCTGCTGTGAGCCGTAGTTCCCAGTGCCCCAGGGCTGCCTCTGGGAGGCTGAAGTTCTTTCGCTCTGGCGGGCCACCCCTCTGGCAAGCCACCCCTCTGGCAGGCCGCCCCTCCAACCCCAGGGAGCAGAGCCTTTCTGCTCTTTTCCAGGTTACCTTGAGTAGGAGAATTGCCTCATTGGGTCCCTCTGTGGGTTCTGTCTCTTGAAAATTTAGTTAGAGTCCTTAGCTTATAAGTTTGATGAGAGAGTGCCTAAGACACGATCAGTTCTTGTCGCCATCTTGGCTCCACCCCCCACCACATCACTTATAAAGTAGCATCATATAACAATGCACAATTTTATTATCCACATGTTGTTGTTGCATGTGTTAATGTGCATTTGTTAATATGCAGTTTATCATTCATGTCAATGTATTAATTCAATAGTGTATGCTATATTTTCTAGTGATCATGACAGCTAACAATAAGTAATAAATTCATAGGTAATTCATTGAAACTACTGGTCAAGTGGAAGTTCTATTTGAAGTATAGAATACATTGCACAAATAAGGAATATTTTCTTGGGACTGTTATATGGGGATCCAGGGGTATTGGAATCCAGAACAATCTTGTCTAATCCAAGATAATTGAATGATTTTACTCTCTAAGTGATGTTTCCATACCCTACACAACAATTTCATATAAATATCATAACATTCACTTGGTTGGAAGTTTTTTTTAATAATTATTTTTATTTTGTATATTTTGTTATTAAATTTTTGTGCCTATGATGAACATGGTCCACCAAAGCAAGTTTGATCAACTTGATTCCACATTCTTTTGAACCTCTATTTGCAGTCCTTGTGCCTACCATGTAATATTCTAATAGATTTGTTCTAAGCTTCTGCAGAAGAATCTGGATAATCTGGAATGGCCTCTTGTTTAGTCTTGGTTTACCCAGTAAACCATTTCAGGTTGAGGGTAAATAAGGGAGTCTCAAACTCATTAGTGAGTTGAAGGGAGGGGGCTGTGTGTGTCTACTTCAAGCATTTGAAGTCTTCCATTGATGAAATAGTAAGGTGAAAACACTCTTTCCAGTGGTCACAAGGGCAGCTGAAGCAGATGCTGTGGAGTGCTTAGAGCTTGGTTAAACATTGAAGACAACAAGGTCATCCATTGCATCTAGAACCAGCACCAGTTGCCTTGACTCTGTCTTGCCACTGGACCATGATGACTCTGGAAAAGAGAGTGAGGTCAACTCTCTCATGCAACTCTGTCTCACTTAAATCCAATTTATGCATGCATCAAAAGGCATCACTCCTACCAGTTTACTATTCCTTCAAAATCCTGTGGTGAGAGGCAAGTGATAAAACAGCAAATGCAGATACACTGGGAGTTGTAGTCAAATCCCTGCATACAGGTAACCCAGGTCTCCTCATTGAAAATAACAATTGGGTTCAGCAGTCCACTGTGTGTCTCAGCAACCTTTTAAATATCACACTGCTTACCTCCTGGTATAAAGAAGGGGTTAGAAAAGGCACCCTAAAATTGTCTGCATACCCAACCAACTCTGACCTGATTACCATGGAAGGTGGGGATCCCACCCTGTGGTCAAAACAGAAAATGTATAAAAACTTCTTCACAGAAGATTCTGCTCACCATCAGTGCTTGTAATGTGCACACACTCATAGACAACATACTAAAAGATAAACAACTCATTACAAAAAATTTAACAGGCATCATATCCAATAGCAGCCCTGTATGAAACAAGGCTGGCAAATGAAGGCCAGCTTACTGAGGTCAAAGCTTTATATACATACATACACACACACACACACACACACACACACACACGCACACACACACATTTGGCAAGCTTGTATGCCTACCAAAAGGAATGAATGACAGGCTCAAGACAATGAGATTGCCACTTGTAGGGAAACACCACACAATCATCATCAATGCCTATGCTCTCCCCCATAACAATACCTGATGAAGTAAAAAAAAATTTTAAGAAGACCAGGAGACCTTTATCATCAATATCCCAAAAGAAGATGAGCTTATAATTCTAGAGACTTTAATGACAGAGTTGGTACAGACATGGCAGGGTGTCTTTGGAAAGAATGGAATTGGAAACAGCAACAGAAATGGAAACAGTAACACTACTGAAGACTTGTGAGTCTCATGACCTTCCTATCATAAATACTGTCTTCTCTTTACCTAAATGCAATAAAATTCCTGGATGCACTCTACCAGCAAACACTGACATCTATTAGACTAAATGATTGTAAGGAAAAGAGATGGATAGGATGTGAGAGTGACAAAGGTAATGTGTGGTTCAGAGTGCTGGACTGATCACACACTCATACTTTTCAACCCAAATATTCACAACCAAAGAGTTGACCCCAAGGCAAAATGACTATAAGAAGAATTAAGTAAAGAAATTATAGGCCTCTCTGAGTGGAAACAGTTTGTTATTAACTTGGAAGGAAATTTGAGCTAACATATAGTAGGCAACAGTGGAACAGAGAGAGTGGGCAGTTTTCAGAGATGTGGTGAACAGCATTGCATTTGCTCATCTGGGTCAGAAAACTAACAAACATCAAGACTAGTTCAATGAAAATGAGGAGTAAATACAGAAGTTGATAAATGAAAAACAAGAACTCCACAGGATTTACAGCAGGATAGTTTATCCATTTCTATGAAGGCAGAACTTAATTACAATAAAAATAAAGTACAAGTGAAGCTTAGAGAGATGCACAACTTTGGCTTAGTAAGAAGGCAGATGAGTCAACTTCTGGCCAAGATGGTAGAGAGAAGCCAGGCACTGTCTTAAACTCTCCTTACTTTCCTCCAGAACTAACATGAATCAAGCCTCTTAACAGAATTTGGATCCACAAAATCCAGAGAAGAACACCTGCCAACAAGGTCTGTCCCAGGGGAATGTGGCCAGGTGAAGGTAGAGAACAGAGAGCCAACGCAGGGGCAATGAGGTGACCTGTGGGACTAACATGAGAAAAGGTTAGATTAGACCCTGGGACTAACCTGAGAACAGAGGTGGAAGCTTTTGCTGTGTGTATCAGGAAGAACTTCAGTGCAAAAGCATTTACTGTGTGGGGTGGGAAAGTTCCAGTGTGACATACATCCATACAGCTAGACATACATCCTATCAGCTTGGCTTGTCTAGAAGACCAGGGCCACAAGCCCTCCCTCCTCCTTCCCCTCTCCCATGTTTTCAGTGAAGTCCCCATGTTTCTAGTTGAATTCCTCCCCATTCCTGTGAGAGAAAGTGACTCTTCCCAGAATAAATACAGTAATAAATACAGCCCCTCCCCCCACTGCCCCCAGGCTCAGTGCTGAGGATTAAGTAGATTAACTATATAGGCTGAGGGCCCAGCCCACATTGTTCAAGGAAAACCTGGATCTTTCTGCCACCCCCTTCCCCAACTCAACCCCCCCAGGCATCCCTATTGGCTGGTCCCACTTGGAATTACTAAATCCAATGAGCAAAGCTTCTAAGGATCTCAACACTAAAGGTCTGTGAACCAGCCTCTCTCCCTCAACACAAGATCCTAGGAAAATGATGAAAAAACCAGTGAAAGCAGGGCATGTTGAATGTTTCCTTGAAGACAAGGATTCTAACTCAGAGAGAACTAGAGCTCCAGAGGAGAATATCAATTGATCTAGAGCCCAGAAAGACTTCTTAGATGAGATCAGGAAGGAGTTTAAAAATCAATTGGAAAATCTGGGAAAAGAAATGCAAGAGAAAATTAAGACTTTGCAAGAAAAAATTATTATCATGTAACAAGAAAATGAAAGTACAACTGGACAAATGTAAAAAGAAAACAATTCTCTCAAAACCACAACTGGGCAAATGTAAAAAACTCCTTCAAACATAGAATTGACCAATTGGAAAAGAAGTTGCAAAAGATAAAGAAAGAAAATTGTTCTCTAAAGAAAAGATTGGAATCTGTCAAAACTGATGACTTCACAAGACAACAAGAGTCTCTTAAACAAAATTTTAAAAATGAAAATAATAGAAGAAAATATAAAATACCTCACCACCAAAACAATTGACCTGGAGAATAGATCCAAGAGAGACAACTTAAGAATCATTGGGCTGGGGCAGCTAAGTGGCACAGTGGATAGAGCATTGGCCCTGGAGTCAGGAGTACCTGAGTTCAAATCCGGCTTCAGACACTTAATAATCACCTAGCTGTGTGGCCTTGGGCAAGCCACTTAACCCCATTGCCTTGCATAAAAAAGGAATCATTGGTCTTCCTGAAAAACATAGAGGAAGGAAAGAACCTGGATTCCTAACTTCAGGATATAGTGAAGGAGAATTGCCTTGAAATCATGGAACCAAAAGGCAAAATAATTATTGAAAGAATACATCGATCCCCTCCTGAAAGTGATCCCCGAATGAAAACACCAAGGAATATTGTGCCAAATTCCAGAACTATCAGATAAAAGAGAAAATCCTGTAAGCAGTCAGAAAGAAATGATTTAAATATTAAGGAGCAAAGAGCAAGGGAGCTGGGAATGCAGCCAAGAATTCACTATCCAGCAAACTGAGCCTTCTCTTCCAGGGGAAAGGATGGACATTTAATGAAATAGGAGACTTCTAACTTTTCTGGATGAAAAGACTAGAGCTAAATAGAAAATTTGGACTTCAAATTGGAGACTCAGGACATAAATCGAAAAGGGAAAAAAAGGGAAAAAGAAAAAAAACTGTATCCAATAAGATGAAATTTGCTATATCTCTACCTAGGAGAAAGATTCTCATAACTCTTAAGATTTGTAACTCCATTAGAAAGAATGTACTTAGCCAGAAGTAATGGACACTCATGATTTTTCCATGACTCTGATGGAATGATTTAAAACTAATATCTCGTTAAAAAAGGGAGAACAGTAAAGAGATGGGCGGATATAGGAGTTTGAATGGGGTAAATAACATTACATGAAGAGGTTAAAAATGACCTATTGCAATAGAGGGGAAGAGGGGAGGAGGTTAGGACCACCTGAATCTTACTTTCATCAGATTTGGCTCAAAGAAAGATTAGCACGTGTGCGTGCACACACACACACACGCATGCACACTTAGTTAAGTTTAGAAACTTATCTTACTTTTCAAGTATTAAGAGGGGAAAGGGGAGGGGGAAGCAAAGAGGAGTGGGAAGAAAGAAGGGGCAAAGGGAAAAGGGAAAGAAAAGGGAGGGGGGTTGAATATAAGGGGGCAAACACACTGAAATAAGTGGTATTCAGAAGTAAAATACTGGGAAATAGAAATAAAGTGAAAAAAGGCGGGAAATATAAACAGAGGGAAGATAGCAGGGAAGGCAATAAAGAGTTAATAATTACAACTTTGAATGTTAAAAGGGATGAACTCTCCCATTAAAATGTAAACAGATAGCAAAGTGGATTAAAAACCACAATTCTATACTTATTGCTTAAAAGAAACTCTTTTGAAGCATAGATACATACAGAATAAAGGTAAAGGCTGGAGCAGAAAATATTATATTTCAGCTGAAGTGAAAAAGGCAGGGGTAGCAATCCTTATCTTAGACAAAGCAGTTGCAAAAATAAATCTCATTAAAAAGAGATAAGGAAGGAAACTATATCCTCCTAAAAGGTACCATAGAACTACAGGAAGATATAGACAAAAACTCTACTAGTGGGAGACCTCAACTTCCCACTCTCAGATCTAGATAAATCAAATCATAAAATAAACAAGAAAGAAGTTAAGGAGGTAAATAGATTGTTATAAAAAACGAAATATGGTAGACTTATGGAGGAAACTGAATGGGGATAGAAAGGAATATACCTTTATCTCTGCAGTACATGGCACTTATACAAAAATTGACCATGTACTAGGACATAAAAACCTAATGATCAACTGCAGAAAGGCAGAAATAGTGAATACATCTTTCTCAGATCACAATGCAATAAAAGTCATATGCAATATTGGGTTAGGGAGATATAGACCCAGAACAAATTGGAAACTGAAAAATCTCATTTTAAAGAATGAATGGATCAAAAAACAAATTATAGAAAGAATTAATCATTTCATCCTAGATAATGACAGTAATGAAACAACATACCAAAACCTATGGGATTCACTCAACGAGGTTGTCAGGGGATATATTATATTACATCTTTAAATGCTTGCATGAATAAATTAGAGAAAGAGGAAATCAATGAACTAAATATGCAACTAAAAAATTAGAGAAAGAACAAATTAAAAATCCACAATTAAATATAAAATTAGAAATACTAAAAATTAAAGGAGAAATTAATAAAAGCAAAAGCAAAAAACTATTGAATTAATAAATAAAACCAAAATTTAGTTTTATGAAAAAAAACCAATAAAATTGATAAATCTCTGGTAAATTTGATTAAAAAAAGAAAGAAGAAAACCAAATTGCTAGTATCATAAATGAAAAAGGTGAACTCACCTCCAATGAGGAGGAAATTAAAGTAATAATTTGAAATGATTTTGCCCAATTCTATGCCAATAAATTTGACAATCTAAGTGAAATGGATGAATATTTATAAAAATATAAGTTGTCCAGGTTAAATGAAGAGGAGATTAAATGCCTAAACAACTCTATCTCAGAAAAAAGAAATTCAACAAGCCATCATTGAACTCCCTACGAAAAAATTTCCAGGGCCTGATGGATTCACAAGTGAATTCTACCAAACATTTAAGGAACAATTGGTTCCAACTCTATATAAACACTTTGAAAAAATAGGGGAAGATGGAACTCTGCCTAACTCTTTCTATGAAACCAATATGGTGCTAATACCTAAACCAGAAAGAGTTAAAATAGAGAAAGAAAATTATAGACCTATCTCCCTGATGAATATAGATGCAAAAATCTTAAATAAAATCTTAGCAAAATGATTACAAGTTATCACTAGGATAATACATTATGATCAAGTAAGATTTATCCAAGGAATGCAGGATTGATTCAATATTAGGAAAACTGTTAGTATAATCAATTATATCAAAACCAACCTATCAGAAATTATATGATCATATCAATAGTTGCTGAAAAATCTTCTGAAAAAACGCAGCACCCATTTTTACTAAAAACACTAGAGTGTAGGAATAAATAGCCTGTTCCTTAGAATAATTAGCAGTATCTATCTGAAACCATCAACAAGCATTATATTCAATGGGGAGAGGCTAGAGGCATTCCCAATAAGATCAGGGGTGAAACAAGGATGCCCATTATCACCACTACTATTCAATATCATATTAGAAATGTCATCTTCAGCAATTAATGAAGAAAAAGAAATGGAAGGAATTAGAATTGGGAAGGAAGAGACAAAACTCTCACTCTTTGCAGATGACATCATGGTCTACCTAGAGAATCCCAAGAAATCATCCCCAAAACTACTGGAAACAATTAGCAATTTTAGCAAAATTGCAGGATATAAAACAAACCCTCATAAATCCTCAACTTTTCTATATATGACTAGCAAGAACTTGGAACTATTTTGCCCAACTGTATGCTAATAAATTTGATAATCTAAGTGAAATGGATGAATATTTACAAAAATATAAGTTGCCCAGGTTAAATGAAGAGGAAATTAAATACCCAAATAACCTTATCTCAGAAAAATAAATTCAACAAGCCATTATTGAACTCCCTAAGAAAAAATCTCCAGGGTCAGATGGATTCACAAGTGAATTCTATCAAACATTTAAGGAGCAATTTGTTTCAATTCCATATAAAATCTTTGGAAAACTGTATGAAGACAGAACTCTGCCTAATTTCTAACACCAATATGGTGCTGATACCAAAACCAGGAAGATACGAAACAGAGAAAGAAAATTGTAGACAATCTCCCTAATGAATATAGGTGCAAAAATCTTAAATAAAATCTTAGCAAAGCAATTACAGCAAGTATTCACTAGGATAATACACTATGACCAAGCAGGATTTATTCCAGGAATGCAAGGTTGGTTCAATATTAGGAAAACTGTTAGTATAATTAACTGTATTAAAAAAACCTAACAGAAATCATTTAATTATAAAAATAGATGCTGAAAAAGCCTTTGACAAAATCCTGCACCCATTCCTACTAAAAACACTAGAGAGCATAAGAATAAATGGATTGTTCCTTAGAATAATAAGCAGTGTCTTATCTGAATCCATCAACAAACATCATATGCAATGGGGATAAACTAGAGAGAATCCCATTAAGATCATGGTTGAAACAAGGGTGCCCATTATCACCACTACTATTCAATATTATATTAGAAATGTTACTTCAGCAATAAGAGAAGAAAAAGAAATTGAAGGAATTAGAATTGGGAGGAAAGAAACAAAACTCTCACTCTTTGCAGATGACATGATGGTATACCTAGAGAACCCCTAAAAAAATCATCTACAAAACTACTGGAAACAATTAGTAACATTAACAAAGTCTCAGGATATATAATAAACCCATATAAATCTTCAGCATTTCTATATATTGCTAGCAAGTTATAGCAGCAAGAGCTAGAAAGAGAAATTCCATTTAAAATAACTTCAGACAATGTAAAATACTTGGGAGTCTACTTGCCAAGGAAGACTCAGAAACTCTATGAAAATAATTATAAAATACTTTTCACACAAATAAAGTAAGATTTAAATAACTAGGCAAATATTAACTGCTTGTGAATAGACTGAGTTAATATAATAAAATGACAATTCTGCCTAAATTAAACTACTTATTTAGTGCTATACCAATCATACTTCCCAAAAATTACTTTAATGGGCTAGAAAAAATTGTAGCTAAATTCAAATGGAGAGGGTGGCTAGGTGGCACAGTGGATAGAGCACCAACCCTGGAGTCAGGAGTACCTAAGTTCAAATTTGGCCTCAGACACTTAATAACCACCTAACTGTGGCTTTGGGCACATTACTTAACCCCATTGCCTTGTAAAAAACTTAAAAAAAAATTCAAATGGAGAAAGAAAAAGTCAAGAATATTAAGGGATTTAATTAAAAATGCAAAAGAAGGAGGCTTATCCTTATGAGATCTAAAATTATATTATAAAGCATAGTCATCAAAATAGTATGGCACTGGCTAAGAAATAAAGTGGTGCATCAGTGGAATAGACTAGGTACAAAAGAGACAGCAGGAAATGATTATAATAATCTGTTGTTTAATAAACCAAAGAGTCCAGCTTTTGAGATACAAATTCATTCTTTTTTCTTTTATTTTTTTTAGTTTTTGCAAGGAAATGGGGTTAAGTGGCTTGCCCAAGGCCACACAGCTAGGTAATTATTAAGTGTCTGAGGCCGGGTTTGAACTCAGGTACTCCTGACTCCAGGGCCGGTGCTCTATCCACTGTGCCACCTAGCCACCCCTAAGAACTCATTCTTTGATAAGAACTATTGAGAAAATTGGAAGATAGTATGGCAGAAACTTGGATTAGACCAACATCTCAGAAATTATACCAAGATAAGATCAAAATGGGTACAGGAATTAGACATAAAAGACAAATTATAAGTGAATCAGGAGAACAAGGAATAGTATACCTCTTAGATCTATGGAAAGGGGAGCATTTTATGACCGAGGAAGAGATGGAGAATATCATTAAAAACATACTGGATAAATTTGATTACATCAAATTTAAAAACTTTTGCACAAACAAAAATATTCCTTGGCAAATAGACTCATTGTCTGAAATTATTTTAAATGGAATTTCTCCTTCTAGCTCTTGCTGCTATATCTTGCTAGGTATACCATCATGTCATCTGCAAAGAGTGAGAATAAACTGGGAAACGATTTTTACAACTAGTGTTTCTGACAAAGGACTCATTTCTAAAATATATATAGAGAACTGAGTTAAATTTATTTAAAAAAGCAAGCCATTCCCCAATTGACAAATGGTCAAAGAATATGCAGAGGTAATTTACAGATGAGGAAATCAAAGTTATCTATAGTCTTATGAGAAATTTTTTTAAATCATTACTGATCAGAGAAATGCAAATTAAAGCATCTCTGAGGTACCACCTCCCACCTCTCAGATTGGTCAATATGACCAGAAAGGACAATGATCAATGTTGGGAGGGATGTGGGAAATCTGGGACACTAATACATTCTTGGTGGAGCTGTAAACTGATCCAACCTTTCTGGAGAGCAATTTGTAATTATGCCCAAAGGGCAATAAAAATGTGCATATCCTTTTTTTTTAAAGGAAGATTTTATATATTTTGAATTTTACAATTTTCCCCTTAATCTTGTTTCCCTCCCCCACCCCCCAAGAAGGTAGTCTGTTAGTCTTTACATTATTTCCATGCTATACATTGATCTAAGTTGAATGTGATGAGAAATCATATCCTTAAGAAAGAAAAATAAAGTATAAGAGATAGCAAATTTATATAATAAGATGATTTTTTTTAAAAAAATTAAAGGTAATAGTCTTTCTTCTTTGTTCAAAGTCCACAATTCTTTTTCTGGATATAGATGGTATTCTCCACTGAAGATAGCCCCAAATTGTCCCTGATTGATGCACTGATGGAATGAGCAAGTCCATTAAGGTTGATCATCACTGTTAAGGTATACAATATTCTTCTGTTTCTGCTCATCTTGCTCAGTATCAGTTCATGCAAATCCTTCCAGGCTTCCCTGAATTCCCATCCCTCCTGGTTTCTAATAGAACAATAGTGTTCCATCACACACATATACCAGTTTTTTAAAGCTATTCCTGTGCATACCCTTTGATCCATCAATACCACTACTAGGTCTATACCCTGAAGAGATTGTGAAAAAAGGGTAAAAACATCACTTATACATGTATCACTTATACACTTCTTCACAAATATTCATAGCAGCTCTATTTGTGGTGGCAAAGAACTGAAAATCAAAGGAATGTCCATCAATTAGGGAATGGCTAAACAAATTGTTATGTATGTTATGAATATACAATATATGTATTGTTCTATTAGAAACCAGGAGGGATAGAATTTCAGAGGAGCTTGGAAAATCTTATGTGAATTGATGCTGAACGAGATGAGCAGAACTAGAACACCCTAACAGCACCATGTGGGTGATGATCAATGTTAATGGACTTGTTCATTTCATCAGTGCAACACTCAGGGATAATTTTAGGGTATCTGTGACAAAGAATAGCATTTGTATTCAGGTTAAGAACTGTGGAGTTTAAGCAAAGACCAAAGATTATTACATTTAATTTTTTTAAAAAAGTTATCTTAAGTGATAACATTTTGCTATCTCTAATATTTTGTTTTTTCCTCAAGGATATATTTTTTCTCTCAACACATTCAGTTTTGATCAATGTATAGTATGGGGAAAATGTCAAGATTGTCAGATTGCCTTCTATGGGGGGAGGAAGGAAGGATGGGGAGAAATCATAAAATTCAAAACTTGACAAAAATGATAGGTAGAAACTACTATTGTATATAATTGGAAAACAAATAAAATATTTATATAATAAAAAAAGAAGGCAGATGAAATTCAGTTTTATGTGAATAGTAACAATCCAAAAATCCTTTTATGATGCTCTGAAGGTTATTTATGGACCAGAGATTTATGGTGCTTCTCAACTACTTAGTATTGATGTAACCACATTCATTAGTGATAGGGATATGATCCTAGAAAGATGGGCTGAACACTTCCATCATCAATCAGTGCAGAAGCCATTGACCTTTTACCTCAAATTGAAGTCAAATTGTCCTCAGATAAAATTCCAATTGAAGAAGAGGTTTTTGAATACCATTAGGCTCCTTTCATGTGACAAAGCACCTGGTACTGATTCTATTCCAGCTGAGATTTACAAGGTGGTAATTACTCATCCAAAAGCTGACCAAAATTTTCCAGGTTATATGGCATGAAGGGGTTATTCCTATGCTGCCCTCCAAGGATGCCTCCATTATCCATATCTATAAAGGTAAGAGGAATAGATTGTCCCATGAAAATCACAGGAGCATTTCTCTTTTAATCATAGTTGGGAAGATTCTTGCCAGAGTCTTTCTCAATGAACTGATCCTTCACCTGGAAGATGGTCACTTACCTTAAGTGTAACTTCAGAAAAGTTCAAAGAACAGTCAATATGGTGTTTGCTATCCAGATGTGACCAAGGCCTTTGATACCATCAGTCATGAGGGTTTAAAATTTGGTTGCCCAGAGAAGTTCATCAGTATTATATATCAGTTTCATGACAACATACTTGCCCAGGTTCTGGATAGTGGATAATACTCTTGAGATTTCCCAGTCACTAATGGAGTGAAACAAGGATGTGTCCTTGCTCCAGTGCTTTTTAGCATGATGTTTTCATTCATGTTACCAAATGCCTCTGAAGTTGAGATGCAACAAATAATGGATTGATTCTCTACTGCTTGTGCTAATTTTGGTCTAACAATTAACACCAAGAAAATACAGGTACTCCATCAGCCAACACCACACCATCCATACGTGGAACCATTGATTATAGGAAATGGAGAAATTTTGAGGACTGCGGACAAGGTCACTTACCTTGGCAGTGTCCTTTCCAAGAATTGACAATGAGACTGACACTTGTATTGCCAGAGCTAGCCCAATATTTGGTAGGCTCTGAAAGAAAGTGTGGGAGAGAAGAGGTATTAGACTGACTACCAAACTGAAGGTCAACATTGCTGTTGTGCTGACCCTCATTGACATATACCTATGAAACTTGAACAGTCTACCAGTACCATATCAGGAAACTGAATTGCTTCCATTAAAATTGTATTAGGAGGGGCAGCTAGGTGGCGCAGTGGATAAAGCACTGGCCCTGGAGTCAGGAGTACCTGGGTTCAAATCTGGGCTCAGACACTTAATAATTACCTAGCTGTGCGGCCTTGGGCAAGCCACTTAACCCCATTTGCCTTGCAAAAAAAAAACCTAAAAAAAAATAAAATTGTATTAGGATTCTGAAGATCACCTGGCAGAAGAAGATAATAGACACTGAGGTCCTCTCTTGAGCAAAACTGCCAAGGCTTCAAACACTGCTATAGAGAACACCACTATAATGGGCTGGTCCCTTTAGCATGCCAAATGTATGCTTGCCAAAAAGACTATTTTATGGAGAACTTACATAGGGTAAGTACTCACAGGGGGATATGAAGAAGTGATACAGGGACACCCTGAACATCTCTTTAAGAACTTTAGAACTGATTTTCAAGCATGAGAGACATTGGGACAGGACTGCCCAATATGATGTGCTGTCATTAGAGAGGGTGCTGCAATGTATGAGTAAGGCAGAATTGAAACAGCTCAAAGGAAATTTGTGCCTGACCTGTCCTAGAGTGTTCTGAGCTTGTTTGGTCTGATCAACCACAGTTGGATACACTACAATTTGTCTCTAACATAGTAATATCATTTTGTCTTCTTCAGTAATGAAGGAGAAGAACCAATCTTGTTTTGTATTATTCATAGTTTTATTGATAGGGACTCCATATTATTTTTATTATGGCTTTTATTGCTAAAGACTTTTGCTAGGAAACCCACATTATTCATGACTTGGAGGGTCCACATTATGCCTTTCACTAATAGGGTTTCCACAATGTCCTTGTCATATTCCAATACACTGGTCACTTGGGTCATTTTAATTCTATTCATCTACTATAAAGTTACTTTTCCTTTGACTACTAGTCTCTGAAGCATTCTCTCTATGTGTTGGTAGGCTGTTATCCTTTGTCTTCAAAAAGGATCAAAATAACATTATTAGGTTGGGATCAAGTTTCAGCATGTCTGACTGGCTGATCAAATCAACATAAACTCAGAAGGCACTGTCACAGGTCAGGCACAAATTATCCATATGAACATTTGGAGTAGAGATGTCTCTAAATTTTTACATCTTGTTTTCTTTGACCTGTTGCAATTCTGTTTTGCTCATAAAACACAGTGCCTTCTTTGATATGCGTTTGCCATGCTGGATAGTCCTGTGCCAATCTCTCTTGTTTCACAATCAATTCCAAAGTTCTTCATAGAACCTTGGGAATATCCTTGTATTGCTTTTTCTGATGTTCATGTGAGCACTTGCCTTGTGTGAGTTCTCACACAAATACTCTTTTAGTTGAACATACATTTAGCATTAGAACAATGAGTTCAATTTAGTGGAGTTGTACTCTGCAGGAGAGTTTGAATGCTGAACAATTCAGCTGGAGTAAAGACCTCAGTCTCCAATCCCTTATCTTGTCAGGTGATTTTTGGAATCTTCCTAAGACAATTCAAATGAAAGCGATTCAATTTCCTGTTATAGAGCTGGTAACACTCTATAGGTTTCAGAGGTATATAACAATGAAGTCAGCACAATACTTCTGTAGACCTTCACTTTGGCAAGCAGCCTATTACCTTTTTTTTTCCTCACACACTTTCCTTCAGAGCTAGCTCTGGTGATGCTTGCATTAATTCATCATCTATATGTATATCTCTTGAAAGTATACCATCGATGTAATTCAAAATTTCTTTATTTGCTATACCCAATGGCTCCATGTATGGATGGTATCATATTAGCTATTCAGAGAATCTGCATTTTCTTGGAGTTAATTATTAAGCCAAACTAAGCACAAGTAGCAGAGAATCAATCCATACTTTGGTGCATCTCAGCCTCAAAGGCTGCATTGAGTATACAGTCATTAATGAAAAAGAAGTCACATACCAATTGTTGTTCCACTTTAGTCTTGGCTTAGCTTCTTCAGGTTAAATAATGCAGTAGCTGACCTTGATGTCATTTTCATCTTTGTTGAGCACCTAAGAACATTTCTGAAAATATAGTGCTAAAAAGCAAGGTAGTAAACACACAGCTCTGCTTCTCTCCTTTGGATAACAGATAGGCAAAGAACTTCCCTCCTTCATGTTGAAGACATTGAAGATTTATGCATTAGCATTTAGATTCTCCATGCTACCATATTGTCCAACTGTTTTCGTAAATATTCCAGCTCTGTGATTGGGTATATTGCATTTTTAGAGAAAGCATGAGGTCCCCTGGACTTTTCATCTGCCTCCTTCATTTCTCCATATCAGTTTCCTTTCATGGCTCTATTATTTCAGTGGCATATTCTAGTCAAAATTCAAAGGGTTTTTCATCTGGTAGATGATGATGTCTCCTCAAAAAAGAACCATGACATTACAAAGTTAGCCTCTTGTATCTGCATTGATAGGCTGTTCTCTGTCCTCAATTAATACAACCATATTATCATCTGTTTTGCTATTAATCCATAAGAATCATGGGACCTTATGTACCTTGCAACTAAAATCTCCCATGTGACTTCCCATGTGAGAATGTGGGATCTTTGAGAACATGGACTATCTTACTCTTCAACTTTTATCACTTTTATCAGTGCTTAGTATAGTGCTTTGTGGACAATAACACTTAATAAATGTTTTTTTAATTCATTCATTCTTTATCTTGAACAGCCTAGAATGATGATACTTCTTTAATTGTGGAAGATAATGGTATCATTGAATCATCATAATGAGCTATAGTTACACCATCTTAGCATGCTTCTTATTGTCTTTAGTCTATTCTATCATTACCGGGAACTTATCAGACTTTCTCATCATGCCTTGATCAATAGTGGAGAACAGGAAATACAGGAGTACTTAGTAATTTATTTAATAAAAATAGCTATTTTTTTCATTAGACAGCAATTAATGCTTACTTTTAATAATAAGTGATTTCCCTATATCCCCATTAAGTTATCTCTTTTTAAATTTTTTAAAATTTACTTAAGGCAATGGGGTTTTTATGTGACTTGCCCAAGGTCCCACAGCTAGGCAATTTTTAAGTATCTGAGGTTGAATTTGAACTCAGGTCCTCCTGACCCCAGGGCCGGTGCACTATCCACTGCACCACCTAGCTATCCCCCAAATAGTTATCTCTTTAAAGATGTTAGAATGTACTACCAATTACAGTTTAGATAAAAGTATGTGTGTATTTATTTATGTGTGAAAAAAAATCTTCTCTGGGATCTTGCAAAACTAGAAAAAAAAACTTCACTTTGACTCAAGACTTAAAATAAGGGGCAGCTAGGTGGCTCAGTGGATAGAGCACGGGCCCTGGAGTCAGGAGTACCTGAGTTCAAATCTGGCCTCAGACATTTAACAATTACCTAGCTGAGTGGCCTTGGGCATGCCACTTCACCCCATTTGCCTTTGCAAAACCCTGAAAAAAAAGACTTAAAATAACTCCTCTATGCAAGGAAAGTGATCAAGGAAACTCCTTGATTTTTCTTTTCTGAGGCACTTTCCATGGAACTGAACATAAATTCTGGCCTCTTTCTATAGGACATATGCTTTGCCTCTCTATTGAAGATGACATGCCTTGCTGAAAATGATTAAGTCATGTCACTCCTTATTGGTGGTTCCTGAGAATGAGGTATGTGTTGGAGACATTTGGTGACTGAGTCAGTTATAGTTACCTACTCTGTGGGGTATAATAGAGAAGGTCAACTCTACCTCTTTCAGAACATATACAGTACTCTTCAATTTTTCTTCATTGCCCAGTGGTAACAGTATTCAATAACATAGTGATGAGAACATGTGCTTATCTAGGAGACCCTGAGTCCCTGCCTATTTTCTTTCTTTCTCTTTTTAGGTTTTTGCAAAGTAATGGGGTTAAATGGCTTGCCCAAGGCCACACAACTAGGTAATTATTAAGTGTCTGAGGCCACATTTGAACTCAGGTCCTCCTGATTCCAGGGCCGGTGTTCTATCCACTGGTCTACCTAGCCACCCCCTACCTACTTTCTGTTTTTTCTTCTCAACACAATATAGTTTTTTTCCCTTGACCATCAAATAGAAATCCTGAAAAAAAGATATTTCTAGCCCTGAAGATAACCTATAAGTTCTAGGGGTTGAGTTTAAAGGATGCTGACTGCCCATAGGGAAGTATTTTCTCTAGGCAGTGTTAGAAGTCACATTTGAACTCAGCTCTTTCTCCTGACTCTAGGTCCCTTGCCATTTCTATTTTACCATACTAACTAAAGGAAAGTTCTACTTCTAATCATTTCCTAACTAACTGAACTTAAAGGTGTGTTCCATTTCTGTTCTTTATATGCTATGCAATAAATGTTTTATATCTAAATGTTTCTTAGATGCTTGCAGGGAGGGACTGAATACCTCTAGGGAGAACTAGAAATGATTCAAATTCAATTGTTTCCAGGGAAGATTTTAAAGTGAGGGCAAAAAAAAGACAAGCTACAACATTTTAGAGAAAAATTCTCCAGAATTCAACCTAGTTCGTGTGCTAAATTCTATTAGCTAGGAGTCACATATGTCACACAAGTTTCAATAGTATTATGATTCCAAATGGATTAAAGTGGAGGAAGGAGGAGAGTCAGGTAGGGTGGGGAGATGACCATCCTGTCCAAGGAGCAGGAGTTCTAATTCTTTTGCTAGTCACGTCAGAGTCTGGTTTCCCCTGGCTAATATATGACAATAGAGTTCTGGGAAATAATTATTCTCTATAGTTCTTGTATTTCCTGTGGTAATGCTCTGAAATTTTTATATAGGGCACACTTCCTCACTAAACTATTTGTACTTTACACTGATCACACCATAATCCTTTGGATTCTTGTCAGCCTTCTGCTTTAAAAGGACTGAAATGTTTATTGTTAAAGAATTAGGGTCTTTTCCTTCTCCTTCTTAGAATCTATTGTCAAAAAAAAGTAAAAACAAATCCTCCTACTTCTTATCTTTGGCATAGAATACTACTTGAATTTCTGTTTACTTTTCCTGAAAGCCTACCTGAATAGTTTAATTTATTTGATAGTTACAACTCAACTTTCTTTGTAGTCTCTTTTGTGCCTGGCTAGAAAAGGTCAATGAATAACATTCCACCCCTCCCCCATCCCCCCATATTTCTCTTAAAAACACAGTTCTGACCCTAGGAGCTTTGGACTTAGGAATTAGGAGACTTGCTTCTCTATTCATGGTTCTGAAATCGTGGTCTAGTCTCTATCCCTATTAAATGGATGTTTCAATGTAAGTATTTTAAATGTTTTGTATTGTTGTAGATTTAAATTTTTATTACTTTTCTTTGTACATCCTGATTATATTATCATATAGAGGCACATTTAGATTACCTAAGATGATATCATCCATGTGGAAGAGCTGTAGACTTATTTCTCGGAACAAGAGAGCTGATACATACATGGTCAATCTATGTTGGGTTACCACATGATTAGGAGCAACCTTTTTTGCATTGGCTACATAGCTGTAACTGTTTTTAAAATAGCCCAATCAGCATAGTCTGGGATTTTACTACAGTCTTGTCTGAAGGTGAGGGAATTATTAGTTCACAGTCATTGGTAAGGGGGAGGATCTAGGGATCACCTCTTTCTGAACTCCTTCCTTAGACCAAGAGACCAGGAAAAAGAGAGGGGAGATTTTGATCTTGTCCTTTTCTTTTCTAGTCCTAAGCAACATATTCTAGCACTTGGAAATTCAAACTGGATGTTGCAATCAACCCAAAGTCAAAGCCCTAAGCAATATCTGGGTACACTTTTTCCAATGAAGTTTTGGACTTGAATTTGACAGGATGAATGCTTTGTAGGAAAAGAGCTATACTGTGAACTCAATTCAACCCTCTACTCCCCAACTTAGGTGATAGATAATAGGGGAGATTCTGTCCTCAGTCTTTTTTTTTTTTTTTTTTTTTTTTTTTTTTGCAAGGCAATGGGGTTAAGTGGCTTGCCCAAGGCCACACAGCTAGGTAATTATTAAGTGTCTGAGGCCGGATTTGAACTCAGGTACTCCTGACTCCAAGACCAGTGCTCTATCCACTGCGCCACCTAGCTACCCCCCCAGTCCTCAGTTCTTAAGAAAAATATGAGTCTGTTCTTACATCTCTGAAATAAGTATTCCTTTTTAAAAGCAATAAGATGTTAAATAATAAAAAGAAACAAGAAAGAGAAAACTAAGAAATTTAATAGGTTAAACTGTTTATATTTCTGTATGGTAAGGTAATATGCATAACTCTTAAGAACTTATTATTCTAAGAACAATTAGGAGTTTATATAGATAGAGGATATGCAGGATGTGTAGGATATGTAGACTGATTTTGATGATAACGCCCCACCCCAAAATAAAGTGGTGAGAAAGAAAATTGCACTGGAAGGAGTAGGGGAGATTGAATGGGATTAGTTATTCCACATAAAATAGGCAAGAAAGAGCTATTATAATGGAGGGGAAGATGACAAGAGCAGTGGGCAAAACTTAAATCTTACTCTTATCATATAGGAATAACATTATACAATCAGTTAAATATAGAAATCAATCTTACTCTATAAGGGAATAAAAAATGGGTGGGGATAATGGGGGGAAGGACTGATAAAAGGGAGGCTGATTGGGGAAGGCAGTGATTAGAAATAAAACACTTGTGAGGAGGGGAGGGGAAGGTTATGGGGGGATAAACATGAAAAAAATAGCATGGAGGGAAATGTACACTAAATTAGTATGACTATAAATGTGAACATGATGTATTTACCTATTAAACTGAAGCAGATAGCAGAAGGGATTAAAACCAGAATCCTATGATAAGTTGTTTTAAAGAAACATAGCTGAAGCAGAGAGTTACATACAGTGTAAAGGTAAGGGGTGGGAACAAAATTTATTATGCTTCTGTTTAAGTAAAAAAAACAGGAGTAGCAATCATGATCTCAGAGAAAGCAAAAGCAAAACTAGAGCTAATTAAAAGAAATAAGGAAAGAAACTAGATCTTGTTGAAAGGTACCAATAGACAAAGAAGTTATATAACATACAAATGGCATAGAATCTAAATTTTTGAAGAAGTTGAATGAATTATAGGCAAAAATAAGACTGGGAAGCAGTTGCAGAGTTCAGACAACCTTCAGTATTCTAACTCCTCCAGAGTCAAGATGACCAAAGCACTGTTGAATGCAATATTGAAGGAATTGCTGAGCTAAAGCCAGCTAAAGGGAAGGATTCCATATGAACATCAATGGAGTATGGGTCAGTTCGTTCTGAGAGACAGGTGAACACCTTTCTAAAGGGAAGGGTGATAGCCTTCATTGCCTTCAGTTGATTGAAAGGGAGTTGGGTTCAGATTCCAGAATCCAGAGTGGTGGAGACAGGCACAGTGAGTTGTTCAGTGTGGTAATGTGACTGATTCCATCAGTCTCTGGGAGAGTTCTCTTTAGGAAAAGTCCTAGGAATGGAAAGCTGACATTGTCCTAGTGTTAAAGCTATTGCCAATTGTATCTCAGAAGATCTGAGAGGAAAGGCTATACTGATGATTAGTCCATCTAGAGACAGGTTAGGATTTATAGGATTGTCGAATTTTGCTGCCAGATGTCACATGCTGGTACTTGCCTGGTATTGAGGCTCTGCCAGAGTGCCTTGCTGATATGGGAAAAAGAAAAAGGAAAGTCTGAGAGGAAAGATTGTCCTGACGATTAGTCCATCAAGAGACAGGTTAGGATTTATTAGATCATTGCATTCTGACACCAAATATCACATGCTAATCATTGCCCAGCACTGATGAAGCATCATAGTGCCTCCTTGATACTGGATGAAGCGAAATCAATTTAAGGTCAAGAACTCTTGTAGCAGGCAGATCATCTCCAATAGTCCTATTGCTTACAAAACAGGGTAAGGGGCAGAACTATTCTGATATAGATAAGTGAAGCAGATGCCTTGCAAAGTATACTCTCAGTTTAATTAAACATAATTGCACAACTCCTACCATCAGTCTCTTGGTTGGTTGGTGTGGTTGCTACTGAAGGTCTAGTAGTAGTAGTAGTAGTAGGAAATAGATAATTCAACTCTATTAGTGGGGGACCTCAACTTTCCCCTCTCATAACTAGATAAATCAAACAAAAAATAAGTGAGAAAGAAGTTAAGGAGATGAATAAATTTCTGGAAAAGTTAGATATGATAGATCTTTGGAGAAAACTGAATGGGAATAGAAAGGCATTTACCCTTTTCTTACACAAAAACTGACCATATTTTAGAATATAAAAACCTTACAAACAAATGCAGAAAAGCAGAAATAGTAAATGCATTCTTTCAGATCACAATGCAATAAAAATTACATTCAATACTGTATAATGGAAAGAGAGATTAAAAATTAATTAGAAATTAAATAATCTATTTCTTAAAAATAGGTGGATAAAAGATCAAATCATAGAAACAATTGATTTTCATTCAGCAGTTTATGTATGAGTATTGCCCTCTTAATACTGTAAGGAGAGATTATTAACTATTTCTGCAAAGCCAACCTACCATTAAGAAGGAAAATTGGTAGAGGGAGCCTAGAGAAGGTGCACATATCAACCTAATTTTCTCATTATATAAGGAAACCAAGAATTCTCCACTGACATAAATATAATGATCAGGTGATATGGGATTTGAATTCAGGCCTTCTGAGACAAATTCTTTTAGAAAATTTGACACATGTTAACTAAATTATAACTTTTGATGGGATCAACATGAATGCTGACTGGATTAATACATCCTTTGCCCTGTACCTGTCATGTACTAGATTATTTTGATAATTACCACTTTATAATATAGTTTGTAATGTGATATGACTGGAATATTTTCTTTCATATTTTTTTTTATTGATTCCCATGATACCCTTGAGCTTTTGTTCTTCCAGATGAATTTTGTTATTATTTTATCTAACTCTATAATAAAACAATTTTTGATAATTTGATTGGCATGGCACCAAATAAATAAACAAATTTAGGCAGAATTTTCATTTTTATTATATTGATTTGGCCTACTCATGAGTCATTATTATTTTTCCACTGGTTTTGACCTGATTTTATTTATATGAAGTGTTTTATAGTTTTGTTCACACAGTTCTGTGTTTTGTCTTAGCAAGTAGACTCCCAAATATTTTATATTGTCTACAGTTATTTTTAATGTAATTTCTCTTTCTATCTCTTGTTGCTGGACTTTTTTGGTTTCAAGTTTTTCTGATATCATCCTTCTTGTCATTTAACAATATTCCATTATAATCTTATACCACAGCTTTTTCAGTCATTCCCCAATTGATGAGCATCCATTTCTTAGCTACCAAAAAAAAGAGCTGCTATAAATATTTTTGTACTATTATGTTCTTTCCTGTTTTTTGGATCTCTTTGGAAATTATATGTAGCTGATAATTTATGTGGGTTTATTTTGTATCCTGTAACTATAAAGCACTTTTCATGCAAATAATGTCAGTTCAAAACAAATGGAAAAATAATGACTCATGAGTAGGCCAAATCAGTATAATAAAAATGAAAATTCTACCCAAATCAGTTTATTTATTTGGTGTCATGCCAATCAAATTATAAAAAATTGTTTTATAGAGTTAGATAAAATAATAACAAAATTCATCTGGAAGAACAAAAGTTCAAGTTATGGGAATCGATGAAAAAATATGAAAGAAAGTAGTCTAGTCATATCAGATTACAAACTGTGTAACAAAGTGGTAATTATCAAAATAATCTAGTACTAGCTAAGAAACAGAGTGGTGGCTCAGTGGAATGGATTAGTAAAAATTACATTATAGTAAATGACCATAGTAATATAGCATATGCTAAACCCAAAGATCCAAATTTTTGGAGCAAAAATTCATCATTTGACAAAAACTGCTGGGAAAACTGAAAAATAGTTTGTCAGAGACTAGGTACAGACCAACATCTCACACCAAATACCCAGGTAAGGTCAAAATAGATATATGAATTATAAATGAAGAATGATACCATAAACAAATTTAGATAGGAATAGTTTTTTTGGGGTCAGATTTATGGATAAAGGAAGGATTTGGTTCAAAGAAGTTACAGAGAACATTACAAAGTTTAAAACAGATAATTTTGATTATATAAAATTAAAAAGTTTTTGCACAAACAAAACCAATGCAATCAAGATTAAAAGGAAAGTAGAAATGGGAAAAATTTTGCAATAAGTATCTCTTATGAGTTAAGTTTATAAAAATGCAAGTCATTCCCAAATTGATAAATGGTCAAAGGATTTGAATAGGTAGTTTTCAGACAAAGAAATCAAAGTTATCTATAATCATATGAAAACATTCTCTAAATCACAATTGATTAGAGATATATAAATTAGAACAACTCTGAGATACCATCTCACTCTTATCAGATTCCTTAATATGACAAAAAAAGGAAAATATTGAATATTGAAGGGAATGTGGGATACTAACTCATAGTTGGTGGAGTTGCAAACCATTGCAACCATTCTGGAGAGGGAGTTGAAATTATACCAAAAAGGTTATAAAATTGTGCATACATTCCCTTTGATTCAGCAATAACACTGCTAGATCTAATTTCCAAAGACATCCAAAAAATGGGAAAGAACATATTAGTACAAAAATATTTATAGCAGCTCTTTATTTGGTAGCTAAGAAATACAGGGCAAAAGGATGCTCATCAATTGGGGAATGACTAAAAAAGCTGTGGTATAAAATTATCATGGAATATTATTGTGCTATATGAAATGAC
The DNA here is from genome assembly GCF_037893015.1 of Macrotis lagotis. Classification (NCBI taxonomy): domain Eukaryota; kingdom Metazoa; phylum Chordata; class Mammalia; order Peramelemorphia; family Peramelidae; genus Macrotis; species Macrotis lagotis. Next base: position 156,567,490 of record NC_133659.1, on the reverse strand, counting down.
AAGAAGGATGATTTCAGAAAAACCTAAAAAAATTTACTGATGCATAGTAAAGTAAGTAGAACCAGGAAAATGTAGTCATAGCAGTACTTTTAGTAAAGAATTGTGAAGCATACTATCTGCCTCCAGAAAAAGAACTAATATTGTTTGAATACAAACTGAAGCAAGCTATTTTTACTTATTTTCATTTTTTCTTTTATTAGTCTTCTTGTACAAAATGACTAATATGAAAATGTTCTATATAATTGCATATGTATAAACTATATCTTATTGCTTGCTATTTTTGAGAGAGGGAAGGGAGAGAGGGATAGAATTTGGAATTCAAAACTTTAAATAAGAATGTTAAAAGAAAAAAAGAAAAAAATAGAAATTGAGGTGTTAGTTATCAGATCCAAAAGTTGGAAGAGAAAAGCAGCTTCCCAAATCCTTCAGGATGCCAGAGAACCTTGTTGAGTAAGTAAAATGTAATACATATAGCTTTGAGAGAGAAAGTTCAGATTCAACCACGGTGCTTTAAGATTTGCATCTTAAGGAGATCAGAATAGGAAACAAAAGATTTCAAGATGTTAAAACACTCTTAGAACTTTTTAATTTCCTGAACAACTGGCAAGTTGTTCTGGACTGAGAACAAATAAATTTACCTACATTATTCATTAATTTATAAAATAAAACATTATTCCTTTTTTTTTACATGCTGGGAAATGGAGATCCAAGAGATCTATTTGTGTGGTTTATCCATCCTAGTCATGGGGAATCCATGTCAGTGGTAGGGACAGAGTCCAACCTTAACAATCAGTTTGCTAGTTTGATACTCCTAGCTTATAAAATAGCACTTTCCCTTAGTCCTATTTCTGCCAATATTTACAAAAAAATTTTATTCATTTGTTATTGTCATTGAAAGACAATTGCATTTTTTTCATTATTAGTAACTCTGGAGAGGAAAAAATCAAACTAGTCTCTCTAGTCTCCAGAATGTAAGCACTCTTAAGAGTAAGGATTGTTTTTCTTTATATCTCCAGTACCTAGTATAATGTAGATCATTAAAATGTTTATTAAATTGAATTGAATTTTATATTGACCTTTATACTTGGCACATTCTGGTGTTTTAAGTTAAACCTCCTACACCTCAAAAAAAGAGTTAAGCAGAAACTCACCAAGAGATCTAGATCTGCAGATAGTATAGGAAGACACTACTGCCACTACCAGTACCAAGAATTATCAGCCTGATTAGTAGTCTCCAGGGTAGACTGAAAGTGACTATAAAATTATACTATTCCAAACCATTTTTAGTTCTTTCTTCTTCATCCAGATCTCAACCTACCTCTCAAAGAATTACTAAACTCCTTTAAATTAATCCAAGGATTAAACTATAAATTGATTCTTTATTTCCCCCCTCTCACCTTAATTTTCCCTACCTCACTGCTAGCACCTTCCCTCTGAGATTATCTTCTATTTACATTGTATATAGTTTATTAATTTACTTATCTCCAATGGTGTTTTTGCTTTTCTTTATATCTCCAATACTTAACAATTCACATAGTGTAATGGCATATAAGAAATGCTTAGCAGAAATTCTTAACCATTAAAATACTTGGAAGTGTGAAGAATCAATCAATTCAAATAGACATCATTTATTCTGCCATATTTTGTCATTAGGAGACTGCATTGAGCTGTTTAGTTTTGGTGCTAGATTAAAAAAGAGAGATTAGATGTATTCCACTTAAACTACAGAGGGCAGAATTGGGAGTTATGATTGGAAGTGGAAATCATATTTTAGCTCAATATAAGGAAAAAAACTATGCTACATATGTCAACCCGCCCCCCAAACTTCACTGATTCATTAAATATCATTACCAAATGTTCCAATTCGGTGACCTGGAAAGAATGACTATGTACCCAGTCACTTCAGACTATCTTGCCTCTCTTTCATGGGGGATTTATGAGCATTCAGTTTGGTTAGTTCAGATAGTAACAGAAATTGAATTTCATCTTCATATTGTGACATAAAACATTGCCAACTTTGCCTAGACTCCTCCTGCTATTGGTTTATTCATGACTCAGATTTCTGTCATGTTTGATACAATCTCCCCTTCATTCTTTGTTGATTTCTATGTTTGTAGTAAGCTATTTAGCCTTTGTCAAATTTTTGTCCAGTGACCCACAACTTCCTCATTCGTGGCACACTTTAAGAGTCTATATCTCTGAATGGGGGGAAATGCCAGTGCTTCTGTCTTTGAACTTCAGTTTCAGTTATGTCAGTATTTGGACAGGGTCTGTAACTGGTGGCTCAGCCAAAAGAATTTCCTAGAAGTGATGAAGTAGGTGGTTTTTGTCAGCTGACTTTTGTAATACTTGTTTCAACTTCTCATCAAAAAACACCTTTTTAAAAAATATTTTATTATATATTTAATGGTCATCAACACCAAATAATGTAACAAGTAGGAAAGATAAGGAATGAGGAGACTGTGCAATGGAAAGCACATTGATTTAGAGTCAGAGAATCTTTTGTCAAATCCTATCTTCCACTTATTCTATTATGAGCCAAGACAAGTCATGGACCTCTTTGGGAATTGTTTTCTCTCATCTAGGAAATGAGGGGACTGGATTAGTTAAAGTCCCTTCCAGCTCTAAAATTTATGATTATGTGATAAATCATATATAAAATCCTTAACCTTTTGAACCATACATTTTTCACAAAGTTTAATTAAACAACAAACAAATTGTTTGTATTTTTTAAAAATCTTATCTCATAAATGTTAGTATTATATACATTTACAGATGAGAAAACTGAGGCAGAGATTAAATGATTTGTTTATTTATCATATTACTAGAATCATACTTGAGGTTAGAGTTGAACTTAGGTTGTCCAACTCCAGGTCTATTCTATGCTTTGTGCTAACTGCCACTAGATGTAGACCTGTCATACTTACCACATACCTCTGTTTCTTTTTGGTTGACTTACAACTTTAATTCTTTGGAGATGGTAGTATTCTTCACAGCTGGATAGCACAGTGGGTAGAGAATGGGGCCTAAAGTCAGGAAGACCTGAAGTCAAATCTGGTTTCTCACACTTATTAATTATGCGACCCTGGGGAAGTCACTTAACTTCTGTTAATCAACTGTAAAATGGGGATTAATAATAGCACATACCTTCCAGGATAGTGAGGAGCAAATGAAATGATAATTGTAAAGAATTTAGCACAGTATCTGGCACATTGGTAAATATTATGCTAATATTAGTGAATACTATTACCACTACCACTACCACCACCACCACCACCACGACTCTATGACTACTATTACTACTGCTACAATTATTAATGCCTCCAGGGAAATATTACTACAAAAAATTGTCCTTTGTTTCTGGGTACAGCTTGAGATAATTGAAAACACATTCCTAAATTCAATTCATCCAGTCTCTTCAATTTTAAGTCCAGCTCATTGTTTATCTACAATACCTGTCCAATACTGATAAATTTATTGATATATAAACTGTTTGATTATCCATCCAATTGCATTTTATATTTTTGACAGAAGGCATATTTAATCCATTTGGGTTATTCTATTTTTTTTCTGTGTGGGTAGTTAGGCCAGATTCTTCTGAGAAATTACAAATCTCATTTATGAGTCTGTGTAACGTTCCACAGGTTGGTGGAATCAATACAATATCATCTAAATACAAGAGCATATAGACCTCATTATCTATTTTGGTGTTTTCCAATTGAATTCTATACTTAACCACCAAGGGAGTAGAAAACATCTTTAGTGAATGAATGTTTCCCTATTTCATGTTATATTTGGTATTTATAATCAGAAAATTATTAAGCAGTTATTGTTGCTATTATATCTTTCAGAGAATTTTGTAGAATTTTGACAGCTGCTTGAGAAACAACTTGTTGGGAAGAGGGGACATTTTATTCTGTGCTTTTATCTTCTAAAATATTTTTTCCATTAAACAATAAGCACAGTGGGATATTGTATTCTCTATACCTTTCAGTTCATTACATAACTAAACATGTGATTTCTTGTAGAATGTTATCTACTTCTCCCCATGACTATATTCATTAAGAATTTCTTTCATGTATATATAATTTTCATAAAGATTTTGCAGAAATGGGAAAGTACACATATGGTTTAGTGGTTATGGATATTTTCTCAGTTACCTTAACCAGGGACAATAGAGCCTGGGCTTTTCCTCCCTAAGTGATAAGGAACTTCCCCTCTCCCAAATATCTTAAGAAGCTATCCTTTATGTGAACTGATCCAACCATTCTGGAGAGCAATATGGAACTATGCCCAAAGAGCAGCAATAAAACTGTTCATACCTTTTGACTCAGCAATTCCAATTCTAGGCCTATATTCAGAAGAAATCATAACATATGGAAAAATCCCACATGTTCCAAAATATTCATGGCAGCTCTTTTTGTAGTGGAAATTGAAGGAATGCCCATCAATTGGGAAATGGTTAAACAAGTTATAGTATATGCATATTATGGAATACTATTGTTCCATTAGAAACTATAAATGGTGGGATTCTACAGGAGCATGGAATGAATTACAGGATCTGATGCTGAGCAAGAGGAGCAGAACCAAGAGAACAATGTATACATTAACAACAACATTGTGAGGTGATCAACCCTGATGGATGCAGCTCCTCTCAGCAGTTCAGAGAGCTAGAACACCCTATTAGATCAACTATAGGCAATGCTATCCCCATTCAGAGTAAGAAAAACAAAACAAAAATATCCTTCAGAATTTGATGAATACTACCTTCACTTTAAAAAAAAAACTCATGCATTTCTATCCCTTAATCCTAATTCCTCATACTGAAACTGATTAATCTGTTGTTTAAGACAAATGTGTATATTAGCCTGACTGTTCACCATTGAGTGGAGGCGGGGTGGGAAGGGAAGGTAGAAGGAAATTTTATAATCTGAAAATATACAGAGTTATATGGATGAATGTTGAAAAATTTCAATAACATGTATTTGGAAAAATAAAATATCAATAAAAAAAAAGAATCTATCCTTTAACTGCCTTTAAAATTGTGTTGTCTCCAGTTCAAACCTCCTTTGGTCTCCTCAATATCTCAATATGATCTTTCCATCTTTGTTTCCTCCAGTACCATTTTTCTTCCTTCATTGCAGCTCACCCCCAATTGTGATAACAGAATATGAATGTGGTTTCCCCATAGTTATTTATGGAGAAGATAGTTTACTATTTAATGTTTTACAGATCTTTTCCATTACTCTTTTATTTATTGTTCATTTTCCAGTTTCTTCCTTAAATACCCTTTGTATCTCATCTGAGTCTTATGCCAAATTTTCTACAAACCTATTTTTTCCATGTATTACTTCCTACTGTTTTGAGATGATATTGCTGATAATGTTTAATTATCTTACTTGATGAGATTTTGGAAATGAACTTATATTATTAACTAGTGTTACTTTTCATTTCCATTTCTCTATGACTAACAAGGAGATAAAATGTTTACTGGCTTTGGTGGTTTCTGGGCTCTTTCTGGTAATACTGTTGTTTTTTATATCAAGTTTTCATTTTTCAGCTTCAATAGACTGCTTAAATGTATCAGATTGGAGTTATATTAATAATATACTTAATCTTCTCCTTTTTCCCCTCTCCTAATTTGGCATTGATTTTGATCATTGCTATTACATATCAATAATTTCCCTTTAAAAATGCCTAATTCATAAATTATTCCTATATCAACAAGCAATTTTTCCTGTCTAAGATAAGTCAATGTCATTTATTTTTGAGAGACTATTTTTCTTTTTTTACCATGTCTCATAACTCCTAGCTTTCTTTTTGAAATATTCATGAAAAACAGATATGAGGCTACACCTATAGTCTATAAATCTTTATATATATATATGTATATATATATATATATATACACATATATAAGATTTTATACGTTTTCAGTTCCTGATCACACATTGGTACAATTTAACCTAGTAATACTTCCACCATCTACCTCTAACCTTTTATTATTTCTACTATCCACCTCTTTTGTTCCTATTTGTGTACTGCTGAATAGTTAGAGAAAATAATGAAGCCATGTTGTTTGGATCCATTACAAATTTATGCTACATAATCTCAACTGGGTCCTTATCTTAGCAAGTCAATTCTTTCACATATCCCTATTGTTTCTATATCCCATTCACCATAATAGCTATTCCTAATATTGTCATCCTTTCTCAAACTTCTCAGAAGAGTCCCATCTTCCATACTTTCAGCTTTTACTTCACTGAAAAAAAAATTGAAGTAATTCTCCAGGAGTTTCTTCTTCTCTACACTTCCTCAGACATCTTCACTCACTATTTCTTTTATCCCCTCTTCACATGAAGAGGTGACCTGTCCTGCCAAGTCAAAACCTAGTTGTGCTCCTGACACCATGCCATCCCATCTTCTCCAGCAGATCTCTATCATCTATACTATCATCTCTACTCCCTCACTAATCTTCAATCTCTCACTCTTTACCAGTCCCTTAACTGTTGGCTACACACACACACACACACACATAGACACGCACATCTTCTTTATCTTTAAAAAACCTTACTTGATCTTACCATCTCTACATGTTATTATGCTTTCTTCTATATTTCAGATAAACTTCTTGAGAAAGCTCCCCATACTAACTGCCCCATGTTCTTTCCTCTTATTCACTTCTAAACCCTTTCCAATCTGTCTTCTAACTTCAGCACTCAACTGAAACTGTCCTCTCCAAAAATACCAAATAGTTCTTAATTATCAAATCTCATTACTTTTTTCTTAATCCTTACCTATCTTCAACCTCTGATTCTGTTGATCACCATTTCCTCCTGGATACACTCTTCTTTTTTTCATAATGTTACTTTCTCCTAGTTCTCTTCTTAGAGGAGGTCTAATTGCTTCTTCTCAGTCTCCTTTGCTATATCTTCAGCCAGATTATACCCACTAACCATGACTATCCACCAAGGCTCTGTTCTAGGCCTTCTTCTCTTATCCCTTTATACGATTTTGCCTAGTGATCTCATTAACGCCCAAGTGTTTAATGCTTCTCTTGGAAGATAATTTACAGAGCAATGCATTCAGTTTCAGTCTTTATCCTAAATTTCAGTCTTATGCCAATTAACTTTTGGACATTTTAATTTTGATGTCACATAACTTAACATATTTAAAATAGAACTCATTATTCTCCCCTCTCCCTGCAAAAAATTTTCTTATCTTTCCACCTTTTCTATGGGATGTTACTGACAGACAGAACAACCATTTCTCCCAATCACCCTAGCTCAACCTCAAGATCACCCTTGACTTCTCCCTTGCATTCATTCCACACATTTAATCTGTTGTTAAATCTTGTCATTTCTACTTTAACATTTCCCTCTCTGTCTCCACAGTTACCAACCTATCATAGGTACACATAGTATATTCTATAGCCTCCCAGTTGGTCTCCTTGCCTCAAGAATTTCTCCAGTCCAGTTCATACATCTTAGCTGCCAAATTAATTTTTCTAAAATATAGACCTGATCATATTGCTCAGTAAATTCAATTAGCTTCCTATTACTTCCACAATTAAATATAAAATCCCTGTTCTCATTTGAAAACCTTCTTAATCTGGCCTCTTCCATTTTCTTTTCAATGTTTACATTTAACTCATCTCCTATCATGTTGTGATCCAGCAATGTTGATCTCTTTTTGCTACTCATACACAACATTCCATCTCTCGACTATATTTATTTGCATTCTCCAAGCCTAAAATACTTTCCCTCTTCACCTCCAAATTTTAGGTTTCTTGGCTTACTTCAAGATTCAGATTCAATCCCAACTTTCTGCAGGAGGACTTTCTTGGTTCTGTATTGTAGTTCTAGTGTTTTGCTTCTAAAATCACTTTCAATTACATCGCATATATTTTGTATATACATATTGTATTTTTTAAATGTTGTGGCCCATGTTAGAATATCAGCTTCTTGAGGGCAGAAATCATGTTTTTTACCTTTTTTTTTAATCTCCAGTGTTTAACACAGTGGTACATAGTGCTTAACAAGTGTTTGTTGACTAACTGAATGACTTATCTGGAACCATAGTTTGGAATGCATCCTCTCTTATGCCCTTCTTTGCTCTGAAGTAACCAAAGATTTAAAATACAAGTTGATTTAATTTGGCATATCTTTTCTAAATCTTTAGATAATTTCTCTACCCTCTCATCACTGGTAATAAATATTGGCTCATTGGTTGGTTTTTCTCCTTCATTATCAAAGAAGACCAAAATGCCATCACTATGTTTGAGACAAATTACAATGTGTCTGACAATGGATGATCAGACCAATATGAGCTCAGAATTCTCTACCATAGGATGAGCACAAATAGTCCATGTGAACACCTGGGGTGAGTACTCTAAACTTATATATGGTACATTTCCTTTGAGCTGCTTCAATTCTGCCTTCTTCATAGTGCACAAGCCCCCCCCCCCCCACCTCCCGAGGAGGGCATGCCATACTGGGCAGTCCTGTGCCAGTATCTCCCATGCTGTACAATCAATTCTAAAATTCTTCAGTGAGATCTTCAGGGGGTCTCAATATGGCTTCTTCTGACCCCTTTGTGAGCACTTGTCCTGTATGAGTTTCCCATTCTGGCATTCTAACAATGTGTCTAGTCCAGCATAGTTGCATTCTTTGCAATAATGTTGGAATGCTAGGCAGTTTAGTCCCAAAAAGGACCCCACTGTCTATTATCATCTTCTGCCAAGTGATCTTCAGAATCTTCCTAAGACAATTTAAATGAAAGAGATTCAATTTCATGACACAGTGTTGGTAGACTGTTCAGGTTTCACAGGCATATAACAATGACATCAACACAACAGCTCTGTTGACCTTCAGTTTAGTAGTCAGTCTTATACCTCTTCCACACTTTCTTTTAGAAATACTGAGCTAGTTCTCGCAATGCATGTGTGAACCTCTTTGTCAATGTGTATCTCCTTGGAAAGGACACTGCCAAAGTAAGTGAACTTGTCAACAGTATTGGTATGGTGCTGGCTAATGGAGCACCTGTGTATTCTTGATATTAATTGTTAGACCAAAATTAGCACAATCAGTAGAGAATTGATCCATTATTTGGTGCATCTCAGCTTCAGAGGCTGCACTGAGTGCATAATCATCAACAAACAGAAGATCATGGACCAATGCTCTCTCCACTTTGGTCTTGACCTGAAGTCTTTTCAAGTTGAAGAATTTGCCATCAGTGCAGTAGCTGACCTTGAGGCCATATTCATCCTCAGTTAAGGCATTTGATAACATGAATGAAAATATCATGCTAAAAAGCATTGGAGCAAGGACACATCCTTGTGTCACTCCACTGGTGACTGGGAAATCTCGAGAGCATTGTCCCTTAACCAGAACCTGGACATGCATGCTGTCATGAAATTGCTGTATAATACTGATGAATTTCTCTGGGCAACCAAATTTTGACATAATTTTCCCTAAGCTCATGACTGATGGTATCAAAGACCTTGGTCAGTTCTACAAATGTATACAGACTCCTATTCTGTTCCTGTCATTTTTCCTGGAGTGATCAGGTATAGGAAACATCATATCAACTGTTCCTTAACTCTTTCTGAAGCCATACTGACTCTTGGGAGGCAACCATCTTCCAGCTGTTGGATCAGCCTATTGAGAAGGATTCTGGAAAGAATTTTGTCAGTAATGACTCAAAGAGAAATACTGCTATGATTGTCACAGAACAATCTATTCCATTACCTTTATAGAGATGTACAACAGAGGCATCCTTGAATTCTTGGGGGATAACCTCTTCAAGTGCTTTGCCACTTTAAAGGAGCCCAGTGGAATTCAAGATCTCTTCATTAGTTGGTACTTCACTTAAACTTGAGGTAAATAGTCAGTGACTTCTATGTTTTTTGATAATAGTTTGTTAAGAACATTATGGAAGTGGCAATCTCATTGTCATGAACCTGTCATTTACTCCTTTTGGCAGGAGTTCAAGAATATTGACTAAATTAGGGTTTTTTTTTTGGCAATGGGGTTAAGAGTGACTTGCTCAAGGTCACACAGCTAGACAATTACTAAATGTCTGAGTCTGGACCTCCAAACGCAGGGCCTCTTGACTCTAGGACTCCATCTACTTTGCTACCTAGCAGTCCCCTAGATTAGTTTTAATTACAAAACCTACTCCAGCTTCACAGTACCTCCTTCACTGTAACCACTTCAGAAAAACATGTATACAACTCTGACTTCAGTAAGCTGGCCTTCATTTGTCAGCCTTGTTTCACCCAGAGCTGCTATTTGGATTTTATACCTGCTGAGTTCTCTTGCAACAAGAGGTTGCAGGTCTATTGGATTATGTGTTGTCTTTGAGTGTGTACATGTTCCATGCACTGATGATGAGTGAAATCTTTGAATAATTATAATTATAAGTGGATCTATATCCAAATTTAGGAGAGTCAGGGATATCAGTCCAACCGATGCAAATGATATAAGGAAATTCTAAGGTTTTTGTTGTATTTAGAGGAGAATAGAGATTTACATAGGAAACTGAGATTGTAATGAACATAGTCATCAACTTTGCATAAATGGATGGTTCTTATAAATGTTAGCCTACTCAGTCACAGAAATGATGCAAAATTAATCAATTTAACATGTAAATATATTCAACATGTAAATAAAATTGATCTGTGTTTTGTACCCTGTGAGTCTTAAGTCCTTATAAGGAAGGATTCTGTCTACCCTTGATTAACACTAAAAAAGTCAGAGATAGATATGAGTAATGACATTGGTTCTGATTATTGTTGCTTTTTAGAAATAATCACTATTACAAGGAGGGCAAAGAAACTCTCAGATCACTTCAGCCAGCTAAAAGACAAGCTAGCATTACTAGAAGACATGCTAGTTAAGATATCTAGTTGAGGAACCAAACTTGCTGATGAAATATTATAAAAGAGGATAAAATATGATACTAGTTGAGGAAACAAATTTACTGGTGAAATATTATAAAAGAGGATAATTGAAGATTATAAGCAATATTGCCTCACAAAAAGTGGATAATAGTAAAATCTCAGAATCTCAGATTGAGAAGGGACCTCAGTAACATCTAATTCAACCTATATATCAGGTGCCACATCCTTATTAAAGTCTTTTCCTGGAGGCAGCTAGATGGCACAGTAGATAGAGCACCAACTCTGGAGTCAAGAGAACCTGAGTTCAAATTTGGGCTCAGATATTTAATACTTAGCTATGTGACCTTGGGCAACCTCATTGCCTTGCAAAAAAAATAGTCTTTCTGATACTTCCAGTTGTTACTGCTCTTTCATTCATAAAATTATTTTGTATTTACTCATATGTGTATATGTAACTTCTAGTAAAATATGATCTCTATAAGGGCAACAATTCTTCCCTTTTTTGAATTTCTATTCGTAGTTCTTAGCATAATGCTTTATACCATTTTTTTTTGTGGGGGAGTGGAAAGGAACTAGATTTGGGATTTCAAGTGTATGAGGGACTCCCAGTAATGACACTCCTTCTATAATGTGGTTCAGCATCTTCTGTATAGATTGCAATCTACAGAATTATTTCAGGTACTGAAAATTTAAACAAGGATCTTACCAGGGCCATATATATAGCCAGAGTAGGTCACAAAATTCCAATCTGGAACAAAAGTCATTGAGATAGAGCTCCAAACATGAGCAATTGATTTATTTGAGATTCTAGTAGTCCCTAATTAATTGGGTCCAAGATTTTCCCAAGGGACAAGTTTTTGCTTGAGAGAAAAGTGCTTTTATAAGTATTAAGGGAGTACCAAAAATAGAATGAGGCAGTACTATCTCATGATTGGTCTGTTCCAGAAGCAGGGAAATGTTATGGTTGGTGAAGGGAAATATCCATCAATAATATCCACTTGGTTAACAAATTTTTCATAGGTTATTGGCTACAGGTCATCTACTGTCAACTGCAGGCCATCTCAGCAGGGGCTTTCCTGTTAACAACATCTCAGAGCCTTCCATGGGTCATAAGACCCTAGTGTTATCAGGGTCAAGGAAGTTGTGGTTTTAAAGTAAAGGTTACTAGAGATGAAAGTGATTAATAAGGATGAGGGTTGTTATTGAAGTTCATGAACCATTTTCAAGCATAACATACTTAGGAGTGGGGAGGTATTGTTAATCCAATAAGTCCTTGACCTAAGCTGATATATGTTCTTACAACAAGCCTAATACAGCATCTGATAAATCCCAAACAATTAATGTAACCATCAATACATGGTAGATTAATTGATTAGTCTACATAATTCTTACTCTTACAACATTAACTAAGTCAAACTTAATTCTTTTCCATTTAAAATAATTGTTACTCATTAAATCACAATGACCTGAGTAAATAGTGATTAAATTGAGCAGAGGTATCAAAATTATCTTCTCGCTAAGATGTCAGAGTTAGAGTCTTGAACCTAGAGTTTCCTGCCTCTGGGGACAGTTCTGAATCTAATTTAACATGATGTTTTTTTCTTTATATCATAGCAGAAAATTAATAAATACTTATTGAATCTAGTGATAAAATACTTATCAAGTTTCAGTTAGGTTTATAAAGAAGAAGAGCCCTCTACCTCAAGTGGTGGGTTCTCCCTCCCTAGAGATTTACAAGCAGTGGTTGGATAAACAACTTGTTCAGTATAATAGAGTAGTAATTCCTCTTTTGAATGAATTAGAGAAGATGGTTTTTGAGGTCCATTCCAACTCACAAATAATATGATTCTACCTCCCGAGACAGTCCATTTTACTTTAGGATGGTTTTAATTGTTATAAATATTTTCTTTATACCAAACTTAATTTTGCTTTTTTCCCCCTCAAACTTCTAATTAGTACCCCTAGTTTTTCCATGGGATCAAGAAGAATAACTCTAATCTCATTTCCATATGATAGTATTTCATCTCTCTTCATTGTCTTCTCTTCTCTGGAATAAATATTATCTGTGTCTTCAATCAGTCCTTATGTAGCATGCCTTTAAGTCTTAGTTGTTTTCCTCTAGTGGCCCATAAATGGATCTCTAAAATACAGCATAGTACATTATGAATGAACATAGTATATTAGAATGAGGTCTGACCATTCCCACTCCTAGATTTTATGCCTCTTTTCATGAAGACTTAGATTTAGGAGGGAAAAATTCATTAGTTTTCTTAGTGATTAAATCACATTGTTGAATCATCCTGAGCTGGGAAAACCCCTAGATCCACTCCTCCCCCAATGTGCATTTTTGAAGTGTTTTTAATTCTATCTTTAAAATTTACATTTATCCTTATGACATTTAATATCATTAGATTGGTTGTTTAGATCTTTTTGGATACTGATCATAGATTCATTATTTAATGTATATATGTATGTATGGATATACCTATGTCCTATGAACCTTTAAGCATAGTACAATTTCCTGGTTTATCTCTCTTAATGGTTACATTTTTAAATTTCAGCAGCTATCACCCAACTTTACTTTCTCAACTCTGTTTAAATTTACAGTATTTTTTAAAATTTTTCTCCCTTTCAGGAGATTTCTAGTTAAACTAGACTGCTAAAATGTTTCCAAATTCAATACACCTTTCTTCTATGGCTACCTTATTTCCCAATGTATCAGAAGTACCTTTTTTCAAAAAATTTGGGGTCTAAAAACTGGGAGCATTTTTTTACTTACATTTCTCTCTTTTTTGTGCTTATTTTTGTGCTCATTTTTGTAGACTTTTTTTACTTGCATTTCCTGCTTTTTCATTCTTGTCTTTGCACTCATTGTTTCTCATTTGTTACTGGTATATTAGGTTACATTTTGCCCAGAAATGGCTTAGAAAAGATTTTTGTACAGTGCTAAATTCAAGTTCAAAGTGATCCAGTTTGCAAAAGTGAAAGGAAATTGGAGATTTCCAGGACGGAGCCTAGATGGCAGCAGGAAGCTGACATGCTCCTGTGGAGCTTTTCCTTACCAAAGATAAATGACATTCTGACATTCAAGTTACAGATCCCACCAAGAAAAAGAGAAGATTCAAAGAAGTTTTCAACAGTAGGCATCATGGAAGATCTTCAGTGAAGGTTTGTCTCTTAGTGGTGGAGGTGGTGGTGGGGTAAAGTAAAGCCCAGGAGGCGGGAGAGCAGGAAAGCCAGGAGGAGACTCTTAGGCACAGAGCAATCCATGTCCCAACAGCTTGACAACAGCAGAGGTCCTGGCAGGCTGATAGCAAGTCAGCAGGGAGGATTCCAATCCCAAACAAAGTCTACACCTGGGGAACACCAGGCAGTAGACAGGCCCGGATCAGGAACAAACCACTGCTAAGTCAGAACCTGGACATAAAGGAGGAAGCAAACCTATGCAAAGGTAAGGCCTGCACTACATAGATAACATCTTGGCCAACAACAAGTCAGGGATCAGACCCAAGCCCCAGCAAAAAACAAAAGCTTTAATCTATATTCCCTATATCCCAGGAACAGAGCTAAAACAACAAAGATGAGCAGAAAAGCTAAAACAGCACTCACTATAGAAAACTACAGACAAAGATGATAACAATGTCATGTCTAAAGATGAAAAATTGCTCACAGGGGAAATATCAAAACAGTCTGTAAATTGGACTCAAATACAAAAGCTCATCAAAAAGCTTTAAAAAGAATTTAAAAACCAAAGAAGAGAGGAAGAAGAAAAATGGAAAAAAAGAAATGAGAATCATGAAGGAAAATTTATGAAAAATTGACCAGAGAATTCAACACCTTTAAAAAGGAAACACAAAAGGTAATTGAAAAAAAAACATAAAAATTATAATTGAACAAATAGAAACCAATGAATCTACAAGATTACAAGATTCCATCAAACAAAACAAAAAGCCTGAAAAAATTGAAGAAATTGTGAAGTATCTTTTAGGGAAAACAAACCTGGAAAATAGATCCAGGAGAGACAATCTATTCCAGGAGAGACAATCTATGAATCATTGGACTACTAGAAAGGCTAGATAAAGAAGAGACACCAGGAGAAAACCTCAAGGGTCTGTTATAGCCCAATTCCAAATGAAGGAAAGAATATTGCAAGCAGCAAAAAGAAAATAATTCAAATGCAAAGAAAACACAATCAGATTCACATAGGACCTATCATCCTCAACATTGAAGGACTGAAAGACCTGGAATACCATATATTGGAGAGCAAAGGACCTGGGATTACAACCTAGGATGCACTACCATACAAAATTCAACATTACTGTCAGGGAAAAAGATGTATATTCAACAAAATAGAGGACTTCCAGAATTTCCTGACACAAAGACCAGAAGTGAACAGAGAATTCAATCACTCAAGAGTTACATAAGGGGCAGCTAGGTGGCCCAGTGAATAGAGCACTGGCCCTGGAGTCAGGGGGACCTGTGTTCAAATCTAGCCTCAGACACTTAAAAATTGCCTAGCCAAGTCACTTAACCCCATTGTCTTAAAAAAATAAAAAAATTTTAAAAAGTGTTGCATAAAAAGGTAAATGAAAAGGGGAAGGAAAAAACAAAACAAAACAAATGTTGTTCAGGACCTTCAAATTATATGTAAAAGAAAGATATAGCATTCTAATTCTTTAGAACTTTACTTCTCTTAGGATAATTAAGAGTCAAATATAATTGAAAATAATGTACTTAAAGGATATGGGTATAGGTGAGTCTTGTCTCTCCATTGAAGAGGTCCAAGATAACATCACTATGTTTGAGACAAAAAGCCATACTGAAAAGCAGGGGTGTTAACTTTAAACTTAAGTATCACATTATCCTTTGACCCACTTTAATTCTGTTGCGCTGACAAAAGCTTAGCACTTTGAAAAATGAGGGCATCATAAACCAGGTGGTCCTCAGTCAGTGTCTCTGTAACTTGCAATCATTTGTAAAGCTCTCAGTGCTTAGAGATCTTTAAGATTTTTTTTTTAGTTTTTGCAAGGCAATGGGGTTAAGTGGTTTACCCAAGGTCACACAGCTAGGTAATGATTTAGTGTCTGAAGCAGGATTTGAACTCAGATACTTCTGACTCCAGGGCCAGTACTCTATCCACTGTGCCACCTAGCTGCCCCCAAGATCTTTAAGATTCTTGTAATTAAGTAGATCAGCATTTGACTTAACTGGTGCTTCACTTAACCAGGGATTAAGTACCCTGGCTAGGGAAGGGGAGGGTAAAGTGAGAGAAAAAATAGACCTGGGGGGAGGGGCACAAATAGTTTAAGAAAAGATATAGCTTTGAATAATACTTTGACTCATGAGGAGGATGGTGTGTACTTGGAGGGTACTTGAAAAGGGGTAAGGTAAAAAATAATTATAATTATAATTTGAACTCAGGTCCTCCTGACTCCAGGGTCAGTGCTCTATCCACTGTGCCACCTAGCTGCCTTATAATTATAATTTGATGTAATTTGAGACAATGCTTCTTATCAAGTAATCAAACAATCTGTGATGATAACATGATAGCAATATAATAATCAAACTGTGATTGATGTTACCTAATTAATAGTACTAGAGCAATAAATAACACCAGGTGAAGAGACACAAAGATTTATAATTTTAGAGGGAAAGAAGGGAGAATGTGAATGTTGAGTAAATTCTGTTCAATAGATTTAGCCCAGGGAGCCAAGATGGTGGTGTTGAGGACATGAATTCCCAGAAGTTTGTCTCCCCCAAAGCTCCAAAAGATGTCAAATTATGTCTCCAGACAAAATTTAGAGGGGGTAGAACCCACAGAAAGACTGAGTGTTACAATTTCCCAGTCTAAGACAACTTAGAAGATCCACAGCAAAGGTCTGTTTCACCAGGACTGGGGGTTGGAAAGAGCCACAGTGCAAACAAGCTGGAATAAACTGGTCTAGCCTTCCAGGAACAGCCTGTGGGGCACCTAGGTCCCTGGGAATGCCTGTGTCCATGAAAAAAGGGGTGGCTTCCAGACCTCTTGACCCCGGGATCACCAGGGATGGCTTGAAGGGTCAGTGAAAGAATTCTGTGGCACAAGAGTGAGCACAGAGCCCCAGCCATCACTGGTCTCTGAGCAGCCCTGTGGTGGGAATCTATGGCAGGAACCTTGTGGAGCTATCCAGCAGCTGCTTCCAGAGTGTTCAGCCCACAGACAGTAAGGGGGTGGGGAGAGACTGCAGAGTTCTCACTGCTATACCTGGGGGATTCTGCTGTTTGCCCACATCCAGATCCAGGTCACAGTCTGGGCTCTTATACCATCATAGAGAAACAGAGACCCTCCTCACAGCTCCAGGGCAGAGGGGAATGCTTGTGGTCATCCACAGACCTGAGCACTGGCAAGAGAGCAGTCAGGGCCTCTCAAAGGACTTTGTTTGAATTAAGGTCCCTGTGGGGTGTTCCAAACCCACCCCCCCCAAAAGTCTTGGAAGTGTGGTAAATCAGTCATAGGTTGAGGAAATGAACAAACAATGGAAAATTACTTTGGACCCATGGAGGATCAAAATTCACACTCAGAAGATGATAAAGTTGAAGCTTCTCTATCTAAAGCCTCCAAGAGAAATAGGATATGGATAAGTTCAAAAAAGACTCTGAAAAACAAGTAAAGGAGATACAGGAAAAAATGGGAAGAGAAATGAGAGTGAGGCAGGCAAATCATGAAAACCAAATCAGTAATTTAGTGCAAAAAAGTACAAAAATACTGAAGAAAATAACATATTAAAAACCAGTTTAGCTGTTTGGTATTGGCTAAGAAATAGAGTGGTGGACCAGTGGAATAGACTAGGTGCTTTAGCAGGAAATGATTATAGTAATCTGCTCTTTGATAAACCCAAAGAGTCCAGCTATTGGGATAAAAACTCTCTCTTTGATAAAAACTGCTGAGAAAATTGGAAGTTAGTATGGAAGAAACTTAGATTAGACCAACACCTAACACCCTTTACCAAGATAAGATCCAAATGGTTATAGGATTTAGACATAAAAAACAATACTATAAGCAAATTAGAAGATCAAGGACTAGTTTACCTGTCAGATCTATGGAAAGGGGAGTAATTTATGACCAAGGAAGAGATGGAGAACATCATTTCAATTACATTAAATTAAAAAGCTTTTGCATAGATAAAACCACTGTAACCAAGATCAAAAGAAATGTAAATTGGGAAACAATCTTTACAACTAATGTTTCTGACAAAGGACACATTTCTAAAATATACAGAGAACTGAGTCATATTTTTAAAACAAAAAGCCATTCCCCAATTGACAAATGGTCAAAGGATATGCAAAGGGAATTTACAGATGAGGAGATCAAAGCAATCCATAGTCATATGAAAAATTGCTCTAAATCATTACTTATTAGAGAAATGCAAATTAAAGCTTCTCTGAGATACCACCTCCCACCTTTCAGATTGGCCAATATGACCAGAAAGGATAACAATCATTGTTGGAAGGGTTGTGGGAAATCTGAGACACTATTACACTGTTGCTGGAGCTATGAACTCCTCCAAACTTTCTGGAGAGAAATTTGGAACTATGCCCAAAGGGCAACAAAATTGTGTATACCCTTTGATCCAGCAATACCACTACTTGTCTATACCCTGAAGAGATGATGAAAAAGGGTAAAAATATCACTTGTTTAGTTTCTTTTTTTTAAGGTTTTTCCAAGGCAAATGGGGTTAAGTGGCTTGGCCAACAGCTAGGTCATTATGAAGTGGCTAAGACTGGATTTGAACCCAGGTACTCCTGACTCCAGGGCCTGTGCTTTATCCACTGCACCACCTAGCTGCCCCTA
This sequence comes from Macrotis lagotis, assembly GCF_037893015.1. Taxonomy (NCBI): domain Eukaryota; kingdom Metazoa; phylum Chordata; class Mammalia; order Peramelemorphia; family Peramelidae; genus Macrotis; species Macrotis lagotis. The sequence continues at coordinate 156,548,756 of NC_133659.1, read as the reverse complement.
AAATATCACTTGTACAAAAATATTCATAGCAGCCCAGTTTGTGGTGGCAAAGAATTAGAAATAAAGTAAATGTCCTTCAATTAGGGAATGGCTTAGCAAACTGTGGCATATATATGTTATGGAACACTATTGTTCTAATAGAAACCAGGATATTGGGAATTCAGGGAAGCCTGGAGGGATTTGCATGAACTGATGCTGAATGAGATGAGCAGAACCAGAAAAACACTGTACACCCTAACAGCAACATGGGGGTGATGTTCAACCTTGAAGGACTTGCTCATTCCATCAGTGCAACAATCGGGAACAATTTTGGGCTGTCTGCAAAGGAGAGTGCCATCTGTATCCAGATAAAGAGCCCCGGAGTTTGAACAAAGTTCAAGGACTATTCCCTTTAATTTAGGAAAAAAACAGATATCTTATTTTCTGATCTTGTTATCTTTTATACTTTATGTTTCTTCCTTAAGAATATGATTTCTCTCTCATCACACTGAATTTGGATAAACGTAGAACATGGAAACAATGTAAATACTGACAGATTACTTTCTGTGGGGGGTGGGGGGGGAGGGAAGTAAGATTGGGAAAAATATTGTAAAACTCAAATAAAATCTTTAATAATTAAAAAAAACAGTTTAGACCAATTGGTAAATGCAATTGGCAAATGCCCAGAATGCAAATGAGGAGAAGAATGCCTTGAAAAGAAGAATTGGCTAGCTGGAAAAGAAGATAAAAAAGCTCTCTGAAGAAAATAACTCCTTCAGTTGTAGAATGGAGCTAATGACTTTGTGAGAGATCAAGAAACAATAAAACAATACCAAAGAACAAAAAAATTAGAAGAAAATGTGAAATATCTCATTGGAAAAACAACTGACCTAGAAAACAAATCCAGGAGAGATCATTTAAAAATTACTGGATTACCTGAATGTCATAACCAAGAAAAGAGCCTAGGCTTCAGCTTTCAAGAAATATACAGTGGTGGGTAGGTGGCACAGTGGATAGAGCACCAGCCCTGGAGTCAGGAGTACCTGGGTTCAAATCTTGCCTCAGACACTTAATAATTACCTAGCTATGTGTCCTTGGGCAAGCCACTTAACCCCATTTGCCTTGCAAAAAAAAAAAAGAAATATACAGCAAGCAGAGGGTAAAATAGAAATTGAGGGAATCCACCAATCACCTCCTTTTTTTTTTTAGGTTTTTGCAAGGCAAATGGGATTAAGTGGCTTGCCCAAGGCCACACAGCTAGGTAATTATTAAGTGTCTGTGACCAGATTTGAACCCAGGCACTCCGGACTCCAGGGCCGGCACTTTATCCACTGCACCACCTAGCTGCCCCTACCAATCACCTCCTGACAGAGATCCCAAAAGAAAAACTACCAGGAATATAATAATGAAATTCCAAAACACCAAGACAAAGAGAAAATGCTACAAGCTACCAGAAACAAACAATTCAGCTACTGTAACTCTACAGTCAGAAATCCATGGGATTTGGCAGCATCTACATTAAGGGTTTATAGGACTTGGAATATGATATTCTGGAAGGCAAAAGAGCTTGGTTTACAACAAAGAATCAACTACACAGCAAAATTGAACATTCTCTTTTAGGGGAAAAGATGAACTTTTAATGAAACAAGGGACTTTCTAACTTTACTGTTGAAATGACTGGACCTGAACAGAAAGTTTGATCTCCTAGTACTGCATTCAGGTGAAGCATAGAAAGGATAGACCAGAAGGACTAATTATGAGGGCATTAATGAGGCTGAACTATATATTCCTGCATGGGAAGAAGATATTGATAATTCATATGAACCTTCTCACTTATAAGAGCAATTTGAAGGAGCATATATGGACAAGGCATAGGAGGGAGTTGAATCTAATGGTTTAATAAAGTATATAGTCAATGGTTGATAAATAAAAGTACAGGGAGGGAGGGAAAGGAGAGGTAAAAATGGGCTAAGATATTTTACATAAGTCAAGAAAATCTTTTGCAATAGAGTAAAAGGGGGGAAGGCAAGGGGAAATGGCTCGAAGAAGAAATAACATACACATTTATTAGGGTATAGAAATCTATCTTACCCTAGAGAAAAATGAGAGGAAAAGGATGGGATAAGGGGGACAGGAGAGGAGTAGGGAGTAGGTGATAGCAGAGAGACAAGATGTGGGAGAGGGCAATCAGATACAACACACTTCTGAGCAGGGATGGGGTGAAAGGAGAGAGAATAGAATAAATGGAAGTGGGGAGGAATAGAATGGAAGGAAGCACAGCTAGTAATAGTGACTGTGGGGAAAAAATATTGAAGCATCTTCTCTGGTGGACTTATGATAAAGAAGGCAACTCATCCCAGAGACAGAGTCAATGGAAATGAACACAGACTGAAGTATGATTTTTCCCCTCTTACTCCATTTTTCTTGAGGTTTTTCTATCTTATTTTTTTTGGGGGGTGGGTTATATTTACTTTCACAAGATGTTGGGATAATATAAAATAAATAAACCATAAAAAAGGAAAAAAATTGATTCAGCCCAGAGAGGGAATAAGAAATATTCCCACTTGGGTTTAAAAATCTACCCTAACCTACAGGGAAGGTGGGGCAGGGAAAGGTAAAAAGGGACTGACAAAAGGGAAGGTGAAGGTATAAGTGAAAATTAACTGAAAGTTAAATTTTTAAAAGAAAAGTCAAAGGGGAAAGGTAGTAAAATTTTGGTGAGAAGGAATAAGAGAAAAGATAAAAATATAAATGGAAAAACATGACACCGAGGAAAATACAGAATCAATAATCTTAACTATTAATGTGAATGGGATAAATTGTCCCATAAAATGGAAGCTGAGAGCAGAATGGATTAAAAACCTGAATCCTAAAATATATTGTTTATAAGAAACAAATTTGAAGCTGAGATATACATACAGGGTAAAGGTAAAAGATTGGAGCAAAATATATTATGCATCAGCTGAGGAAAAAAAATCAGGGATAGAAATCCTGATCTCACATAAAGTAAAAGCAAAAATCAATCTCATTAAAAGGAATAAGGAAGGAAACTACATCTTAAAAGGCACCATTGGTAATAAAGCAATATCATTACTAAACATGTATGCACTCTACTGGTATAGCATCCAAATTCCTAGAGGAAAAGCTAAGTGAATTATAGGGAAACATAGATAGCAAAATTTTAATAATGGGAGACCTCAATCTCCCTCTCTCAGAACTAGATAAATCTAATCACAAAATAAACAAGATGGAAGTTAAGAAGGTGAATGAAATCTTAGAAGACTTAGATATGATAGCCCTCTGGAGAAAACTTAATAGGGACAGAAAAGATTATACCTTTTTCTCGGCAGTACATGGCACCTTCATCAAAATTGACCATGCCCTAGGGCACAAAAACCTTAAAATCAAATGTAGAAAGGCAGAAATAATAAATACACACTTCTCAGACCATGATGCAATAAAAATTACATGTAATAAAGGGTCAGGGAAAGATAAACCAAGAACTAATTGGAAATTAAATAATTTTATCTTAAACAATGGATGGATCAAACAGCAAATAATAGAAATAATCAATAATTATATCCAAGAAAATGATACAAATGAGATATCATACCAACATTTATGGGATGCAGTCGAGACAGTTTTGAGGTGAAACTTTTTATTTCTAAATGCCAATATGAATAAAATAGAGAAAGGAGATCAATGAATTGGGTATCCAATTAAAAAAGCTAGAAAAAGAGCAAATTAAAGATCCCCAATTAAATACCAAATTAGAAATTCTGAAAATCAAAGGAGAGATTAATAAAATGGAAAGCAAGAAAGCCAATGATTTTATAAATAAAACTAAGAGTTGGTTTTATGAAAAAGCCTATAAAATAGATGAACCTTTGATTAATCTGTTTTTTCAAAAAGAAAGAAGATAACCAAATTACCAGTATCAAAAATGAAAAGGGTGAACTAACCACCAAAGAGGAGGAAATTAAAGAGATAATTTGGAGGTACTTTGCCAAACTGTATGCCAATAAATTGGATGACCTGAGTGAATATTTACAAAATACAAACTGCCCAGATTAACAGGAGAGGAAATAAATTACTTAAATAACCCCATTTCAGAAAAAGAAATTGAAGAAACTATCAATAAACTCCCTAAAAAAAAAAGTCTCCAGGTCCAGATGGATTTACAAGTGAATTCTACAAAACATTTAAGGTACAATTAATTCCTATTCTACAATAAACTATTTTAAAAAATAGGAGTTCTGCCAAGCTCCTTTTATGACCAAGATGGAGCTGATAACTAAACCAGGAAGAATTAAAACAAAGAAAATTACAGACCAATCTCCCTAATGAATATTGATGCAAAAATCTTAAACAAAATTTTAGCAATGAGACTACAGCAAATTATTACTAGGCTAATATACTATGACCAGGTAGGATTTATAGCAGGCAGGCAGGGATGGTTCAATGTTAGGAAAACACTCAACATAATTAAATGTATCAATAGCAAAACCAACAGAAATCATATGATTAATAGATGCTGAAAAAGCCTTTGATAAAATACAACATCATTCCTATTAAAAATACTAGAGGGGTGGCTAGGTGGTGCGGTGGATAGAGCACTGGTCCTGGAGTCAGGTGTACCTGAGTTCAAATCCATCCTCAGACACTTAATAATTACCTAGCTGTGTGACCTGGGGCAAGCCAGTTAACCCCATTTGCCTTGCAAAAAAAAAAACCCCCTAAATAAAATAAAATAAAATAAAAATACTAGAAAGTATAATGGAGTTTTCCTTAAAATAATAAACAGTATCTCTCTAAAACCATTAACAAATATTATATTTAATGGGAATCAACTTGAATTATTTCCCAATAAAATCAGGGTTGAAACAAGATCACCATTATCACTATTACTATTCAATATTGTATTAGAAATACAAGCTTTAGCAATAAGAAAAGAAAAAGAAATTAAAATCACAATAGTCAACAAGGAAGCAAAACTCTCACTCTTTGCAGATGATATGATGGTATACCTAGAGAACCTGATAAGTCATCTAAAAAACTCCTTGAAACAATTAACAAATTCAACAAAGTAGCAGTATATAAAATAAATGCACATAAGTCATCAGCATTTCTATTATATGAACAACAAAGTCCAAGAACAAGAGATAGAAAGAGAAATTCCATTTAAAATAACTGTAGATAACATTAAATACTTGGGATAAACCCAGATAAACCCAGAAATTATATGAAGACAATAATAAAGTACTTCTCACCTAAATAAAATCAGATTTCAATAATTGGAAAAATGCAATTGATCAAGGTTAGATCAAGCTAATATAATAAAAATGACAATTCTACCCAAATTAGATTACTCATTCAGTCCCATACCAATGAAACTACCAAATAACTATTTTACTGAGCCAGAAAAAATAGTAACAAAATTTATCTGCAGCAAAAAAAAGGATTGTAAGGGAACTGATGAAAAAAAAAGTAAAAGAAGGTGGCCTAGCTCTACCAGATCTAAAACTATACTGTAAAGTAGCAGTCATCAAAACTGCCTGGTTCTGATTAAGAAATAAAGCAATGGATCAGTGGATTAGGATAGGTTCAAAAGAAACCACAGTAAATGACTACAGCAATCTTTTATTTGACAAACCCAAAGACATCAGCTTCTGGAATAAGACCTCACTATTTGACAAAAATTTCTGGGAAAACTGGAAAAAAGTATGGCAAAAACTAGGCATAGACCCACATCTCATATCCTATACCAAAATAAGGTCAAAATGGGAACAGGATCTAGACATTCAGGGTACCACCATAGATAAATTAATAGACCAAGAAATACTCTATTTATCAGACCTATGGAAAGGGGATAAATTTATGACCAAACAAGAATTAGAGTACATTATAAACTATAAAATGAATGATTTTTACTATATTAAATTAAAAAGGTTTTTACACTAATAAAATCAATGCTGCCGAAATTAGAAGGAAAGCAGAAAGTTGGATAACAATGTTCACAACCAGAAGTTCTGATAAAAATTTCCTAAAATATGTAGAGAATTGCATCAAATTTATAAGGTTACAAGTCATTCTTCAATTGATAAATGGTCAAAGGATATAAATAGATAGTTTTCAAATAAAAAAATAAAGTTAAATATATTCAAATAAAAAATGTTCCAAATCATTATTGATTATAGAAATATAAATTAAAATGACAATGAGGTATCACCTCACACCTATCAGATTGGCCAAGATGAGCAAAAGGGAAAATGATCAGTGTTGGAGAGGTTGTGGGGAGATTGAGACAATTATGCATTGCTGGTGGAGTTGTGAACTGATTCAACCATTCTGGAGAGCAATATGGAACTATGTCCAAAGAGCAAAAAAACTGTTCATACCCTTTGACCCAGCAATTCCAATCCTAGGTCTAGATCCAGAAGAAATTATAAAAAAATAGGAAACATTCTACATGTTCCAAAATATTCATAGCAGCTCTTTTTGTAGTGGCACAGAATTGGAAATTGAGGGGATGCCCATCAATTGGGGAATGGCTAAACAAGTTATGAAATATGAATGCCATGGAGTATGTTTGTTCTATAAGAAACCATAAATGGGCAGATTCTAGAGAAGGCTGGAATAAGTTACAGGATCTGATGCTGAACAAAGGGAGCAGAACCAAGAAAACAATGTACATGTTAACAACAATGTGGGTTGATCAGCCTTGATGGATACAGCTGCTTTCAGGAATTCAGATAGCTAGGACAACCATAATAGACTGGCTATGGGCAGTGTTATTCCCTATCCAAAGGAAGAAAAACAAAACAAAAAAACCAACCCTTCACAATATGATGAACACTTTATAAAAATTATCTCTTATGTATCTTTCCTTAATCCTAATTCCTCATACCAAAAATGACTAATCTGTAAACATGTTTATCAAAAATATGTATTGTGCAGTGCTAACCTGACTGTTCACTGCTGAGGGAGGGGGGTAGGAAGAAAGGGTAGAAAGAAATTTTGTAACTTAAAAATATACATGTGCATATGGATGAAAAAATATTTTTTAAAAAGGTGAATGGAAATCGTACTGCTGAACATAAATTTATTGATTTACTGATTGAGTGTAGTAATGGAGTTTGGGGAAGAGAATAGAGCTGATTCTATACATTTCAGTCATTCAGTTAGAGATGATAATAGAATCAGTGAGAACAAATAATCTCACTAAGAGTAAATGGAGAGAAGAGGGACCAGGAAAGCACAGTACCTAGAAAACTGGATGAATGATGAATCAACAAATGGTAAAGGAATAATCAGACAGGTCAGAAGAGAGCCAGGACAGAGTGTTGTCATGGAAATAACTAAGAAGAAGAAGTGGTCATCGGTATCAGAACCTAGAAAGATGATGTGAAAGACTGAGAAAAGACTGAGAGATCTTTACTGACTTGGAGATCAGTTTCAGAGTTTGGGGAATTGAAGTTTGTTTATTGTAATGGATTGAGAAGTGAAAGGGTGGAAGAAAATGCAAGCATTAAAACTTTCTAAGAGTTTAGCTTTCAAAGGATAATGATATGTAGGAAGATAGCTTGAGGGGATGATACTTAACTTTGTAACTGTTAAATCTGGCACTGTCTACAGTTCTTTGTTGCTTTTTTTGGAAAGGATACAAACTTTCTTATTTAACTATTTCAATTGTAAAACAAATTTAATGTAACTGCACTAAACAGAATCCTTATACTTTATGCTATTCGTTTTGTAATTATCTCTTAAACTCAACCCCTTCTTTGTCAAAGATATTACAATTCAATTTGGATTAATTTAAGAGTAATTCAACCAGACTCAGGGGAGGTGAGTGCTTGGATAAATGGTCAAAGGATAAATGGTCAAAGCCAGGTAAGTTCCAGGCTTGGAATGAAGGAGAGTCTGTGTGAGCTTAAATCCATTTTCAGACACTAGCTTTGAGATCCTGGGCAACTATTTGCCTCAGTTTCTCATCTGTAAAATTAGCTAGAGAAAAATGACAAATTTGCCAAGAAAATTCAAAATGGGAGTATGAAGAGTATGACAACAATTAGGTTCTAGTGATTTTGATTCACTCTTTTAATATATTTATGGAATAAAAAGAAGATAATCTGTATTTACAGCAATTGGATTTTACAAAGAGGGAAAGATTACATTGAAACTCTTCCCCATTCGTAACCCTTTCTGTGTTTTATCTGCTAACTCCCTTCCACTTACTTCTCTAAGTATTCTTCTTCCTAGTATAGGTAGAGGAAAATTATCTTAGACAGTGCCTGCTTATGGCTGCAGGTCTTTTCCTGGAACCAACACATGGAGGGCCCAGGGTTGAGACTCTGAAAATGTTTGTCCTTCCTACTTATTTTATCTCACAGTTGACAGATGACTTCCAGCTCTCACTTTCTTCTTATTTCCACTTTGAATTACTCCTGTGTACAGTGCCAGACTCTATCCAATGTTTATTTTTTGAAGTTTTAAAAGTGGGCAGGGTGCTTTTCTTGGCTGGTGCTCATATAACTGAATATTTAAAGTTTTCATTAAAGGTCAGGGAGACCTGCTGTGTATGACTGAACTTTAGTTTTTTGTGTCTGTATCTTTTGCTTGAATATAATTTGGATTTAAGATGAGCATGAACTTTAGGATTTTCTGTCCTACCTATGAATATATGGGTACGTGGAAGGAAAGCCTTAGGTTTGGCACTTTCAACTGATGGGAAGAGAGTGAGAGTCCTGTCTCTAAAGTCTTTAAAGACCCTCTCTCTTCTTCACTTTTAATTTGCCTGGTCCCTTCTACAAGTAAACAAAACATCCCTGACTTTCTTCCTTCTGAAATAACTGAATTATTTTGAATATATATATATATATATATATATATATATATATATATATATTTACTGTACTTACTGAGGGCTTCACATGTAGTGATTCCCCTTCTCTGGGGATCATATTGTTTTAGTATCAGCAGCCTTTGCACATTTCCTTACATATAACATGTTAGTTAAATTGAACTGAAGCAGTGACAGCTGTCTTTGACTTGGGGGTTTCTAGAGAAAGAAGAGGTTGTGATCACATGTGCAGATGTAGATTTTTAAAAGGTTCTACTGTCTTCTTTTCCTCTCTGGGGTTGAGAATAGAAACTTTTTTCCTGAATTGTGATTGTGCAGACCTGAAATTAAGACTATCAACTAATCATTCCACCTACCACGAGTAGGAGCCTTAATTACCCATGACTGGAACTTCCATCAGGAGAAATTTATAGGCTATTAGCTGATTCCTTAAAAGTCGTGCTATATTTTCCACTCCTTCACTCTCTCTCTTTTTTCAATCTGGGACTCCTTCAGTTACTAGCGTCCCCCCCTCCCCGGAAAGGACTGTTATTATTTGTATTTCATTGTTTATCTCTCTATGAATACTCTATATCCATGCAGTGAAATATGCTTATTCTATTGGGATGGAAAAATTTCCATGTATAGCATATAGGTCTATATTCTCTGTCCCCAGGAGAATGAAGGCACTTGGAGGGAGAGCTTATTGTATTTCGGTCTTTGGATCCTCATCACCTTACTTATAGTAGGTAGGTGCTTAATAACTACTTGTTGGGCGGAGGGGAGGGGAGGGGAGGGCAGGGGAGGGGATCCCGCCTCCTACTAGAGCCCTGCTCTCCGAAGCCTCGGCGCAAAGAGAACTAGAGTTGAAGTGAGGTAGTTATGGGAGAGGAGGGAGGACGGCGAGGACCCAGCTTGGAGAGGAGGGAGAGGAAGGGGAAGCCTGAGGAGAGAGGGAGAGCCAGAGGCCCGAAGCGGGGAAAGGGAAGTGGGCGGAGCAGGCCGGGGGCCGGGGAAGGGGGCGGGCCCGGGTGAGCCTGTCCCTCTGGATTCAGTCTGGGGCCGCGGTCGGATCGGGGCTGGAGCCCGAGTCGGAGCCGGCCGCTGGGCGTGTGCTGGCGCGCGTGCTGGGCTATGGCCGGGGTGAGCGGCTCGGGGCCGGCCGAGAGCGCGGGCGGGAGCAGCAGCAACAGCGCGGTGCGGGGACTGCGAGTGGACGGGCTGCCTCCCCTGCCCAAGAGCCTGAGCGGGCTGCTGAACTCCTCGTCCGGAGGGGGCGCGTCCGGGGGCTGGCGGCACCTGGAGCGACTGTACACCCAGAAGTCCCGCATCCAGGACGAGCTGAGCCGCGGAGGGGCAGGGGGCTGCGGCGGCGGCGGCGGGGGGCGGACGGCGGCGCTGCTTCCCAAGCCCCCCAACCTGGACGCCGCCCTGGCTCTGCTCCGCAAGGAGATGGTAAGGGGGGGCTCCGGGGGGAAGCAAGGCTTCAGGCTCTCCCTTTCTTCTCTCTCCTCTCGGCTCATCTCTTCCAGCCTCGGAAAAGTTTGCCCTGCTCACTTACCCTCCGTTCGGTGGCAACAGCCCCTGTGGAGCAAGGAGGGAGCTGTCCTGGGACCCACTCCGGCTCCCCTGGCGCCTTCTTTCCTTGCTTCTGTTGTCTTCACCTCTACCGACTCCTCCTTCCTCTCTACCTCTGACCTCCCCGACCCTCCCGCAGCCCCAGGCACCCGCTGGAGAGGGGGGAAAAGCTCCCCTCCCCCCCTTTAATTACCTCCTTCACTCCCCAGGATTGACTCCAGCTGTTTTTGGAGCTGTGGCCAGGGGCTCTGGGGACATTTGTGGGTGACTTTGGAAACCCACCTGGGAAATGATTTCACCCCTGGCAGACAGCCCATCAGGGGAGAGGACTGTGTTGTAGGGGGAGGGGATCCAGTCTTTGGGGAGATTTCTCTTTTTTATCCCTTATCCCAGAATGAAATGTATTCATTTTCCTAATTGGGGAAGAGACTTCTAAGGTCTTCTGGGTGGGTGGTTGTGGGTTGTGAAACTGGGTGGTTGTGTTTAACCTACTCTGTGGAGAAAAGCTTTTTGTCCTTCGCCTGAGTGGAGACAACAGATTGGAGCATACCTCCCCCTTTCCTCTGGGGGCCCCCTCTGAGAATCCGATTACAGCCCTGATGCTCCTGCCCCACAGATGGCTGTGAAAGCAGAAAATTAACCTTGCAGTTTGGTAGCCGCTTTAATCTCATTCAACTCTCAGAGAACTAATACCCTTAACCTCCCTTAAAAAAAAGTTCATCCTCCCAGGTTCCCTCCATATGGGTTTCTTGTTCAGTTTTAAAGTAAGGGGGAAAAGGGTGTGGATGGGGATATAAGCATTTAAGTTTCCTCAAGTTCTTTTGGAAACACATGTCATTTGTAGCTTGAGACGTGCCATTTATGCTGTGGATAACATGGACATGCTTCAGCAAGGGGAAGCAACAAGGAATCTTTTCTTCATTTTCTCTTATATAGTTGAACCATGTCAGAGGGAAAGCAGGGGAAATTCTGGTGGTTTGACTGCAGAGTCAGCTGTAGGTGGCCTACCCAAGCTTCTGAAAATGTTCACTTTATCTCATGCCTCTTGCTCTGTCTCCTATTTTAAGTTTTGTTTTCCAGAACAAGTGTAACCTACTTTAAGCAAACACAAGAAAGTAATATTTTTCTTTAAAAATAAATTGAGGGGGGCGGCTAGGTGGTGTAGTGGATAAAGCACTGGTCTTGGAGTCAGGAGTACCTGGGTTCAAATTTGGTCTCAGACACTTAATAATTACCTAGCTGTGTGGCCTTGGGCAAGCCACTTAACCCCATTTGCCTTCCAAAAACCTAAAAAAAAATAAATTGAGGGAGAAAAGTCACTTTGCAACAGACTTCCCTATGGATGCCCTTTGAATTCTAAGCTCTCAGTATATGTTAGATGCTCAGCAGTTAGGTAGCAGAGTGGATAAAGAGCTGAGCCTGGACTTAGCCAGGATCTGAGTTAAAAATCCAGACCTTAGGCTCCTGTTAGCTGCATGATCCTACTTCCCAGGGTTGTTGTGAGGTTAAAGTGAGATAGTATTTGCAAAACATGCTATATAAAAACTAGTTATTGTTTATCAATACCCACAAAAATTCACTTTCTCGTCATAGGATTATTAATTTTAGAGCTGGAAGGTACTTTGAAGGCCATATGGTTGAATTATTTTTACTGGTGAGGAAACTTTTGTTTAGGAAACTTGAAGTCACTTGCCTAGAGTTATACCAGTAAAGAACTTCTATCCAGAATTTATCACCAGGTGCTCTGACTCCAGAGATAGTGTTCTTTCCACTATATCTTCTTGCAAGGTCCACCTGTAAATTGGAAAAGCAACGTGAAAGCATTTTGTAGTTCTCTATGATTTTGTCTCCAACCTTGTGCTCTGTCATGTGGAGGATTTTCCAACCTTAATGACTTCTTATTGTTTTCACATATTTTACCAAACTACTTAATTCCATGCAAATCTTTATATGAATTTTAAAGTACCAACAGTAAACAAGGTAATAAGCTTTGCCATAACTTTATTATTATTAAATTGTGCCCTTTGTGATCCCGTTTGGAGTTTTCTTGGCAAAGATACTGGAGTGGTTTGCTATTTCCTCCTCCAGTTCATTTTACAGATGAAGAAACTGAGGCAAACAGGGTCGAATGACTTGCCCAGTCTCTGACACCAGATTTCAACTTAGAAAGCATCTGCAAGACTCTGGTTGGTGCAAAGACTCTGGTTGGTGTGCTATCGATTTCACCACCTAGCTGTTCTGGATCATAATTAAATGACTAAAAATATCAGGTTGACATTCTGAACTGGGGCAGGCAACAGAAATGAAGGATGAAGAAGATCAAAACAGCTGGATGATATGTTTGATATATGTTTGAACAAGAAACTGGGACATCCAACAAACTCTTTTTTAAAAATTGTGTGTAGTTTGTAAGCATATCTATGGAGTCTTGCCCATTGATGTGACCTCCTGTTCCCAAGGATAGATATTTTCAGGCCTCTGATGTTGTTGAGCAAGAAGAATGGACTATAGCATTATCTTTATAATTATGCCTTCTACCTAAGCATTCTCTAAACCTGGTTATTTGCAGCACAGAAAAACAAACAACTATTTTTGGTTTGTCTGATACCCAGATGTGATAAAGATAAAATATGACTATAGGCCTTGACAAGTAGCTTTCAAGAAGTGACTCTGGAACCTTAAAGAGTATTCTGTTTCATTCAACTGACTTTTTAAGAATATATTTTTTATATAATTTTATATAATTATATATATAATTGTATATATTATATAATTATATATATAATATAAAATAATATATAAAATTATATATATATATAATTTTATATAATTATATAATTTTATATAATTTATTAACCTGGATGGAGGGAGGTATCCCTGTCCTTAAGGAATTTACAGTAGAATAAAGGAGATAAGTGAATGTAAAGAACTATAATATGATAAAATTTATGATAAAATTTCATGAATAAAACTCCTAGGATAAAAGGCATTCTTTTGGGTTGGGATCTGCAAGGGAGGGAGTGGCTACAGTGATGAAATCATGGGTCTACAAAAATAAAGGCACTATGTAATAAGTACCATGAAAGAGGGTGCAATAATCTTAATAGAACTTCAGGGAGATCAAGTTCACTTCTGGTTGGGGTGTTAAGGAAAGGTTGCATGTATTGTCAACCAGCTGTAAACTATGAACATAATTCCAGTCGATAGAAAATCATGGCAGTAAAGGCCACCCCAAGTGGAAAGGATAGTTTAAATGCATTGAGCAATGTGAGCAGTTTAGTCTGGTGTCTAGAGAAGTATGAAAAAAGTGAGTTGGAGACAGATGGTTAAGGGCTTTGAATTTGGGCTTTATTTGATGGGTAATAGAGGAGCCATTGTTGTTTCTTAAGTAGAGATTGGCATGACCAAAACTGTATTAAAAGAAAGGTTGGTCTGAAAGTACTATAAAGTGTGGGCAGTCAATAAGTCAATAAATATTTATTAAGTATCTACTATGTGTTAGGCATTGTTCCAAGTGACTAGAGAAAGGAAAGGCTGGGGATGGGGAAATCAGTTGGGAGGCTGTTGCAGTACTCCAGAGGTAATATCAGGGTGCAAACTAAGGTGGAGGCCTTAGAGATAGGAAAGAATTTGTTTTGGGGATGTGTGGAGGTTGTTGTTTCAACATGACTAGCTGGATGTGGGAAAGTTCATGAGGGAAGAAGTCAAAAATAATTTCCTAAGATTGGTGATTAGGAATATACTAATGCCACAAATAGAAACAGGAAAGTTAGGAGGAGAAATCTTACCACATGGAAGAAATTCTCAGGTTCTCAGAGTCAGTGCTAGTGGGACAGAACCAGTTGTAGGTCTTAGAAAGCTCTAGAAGGTATGGACCTGGTGAGAGATGGTATACATCTGTTTTTCCTTTGGAAAAAGAAGCCCAGACTTGGAGAGATTCATCACTAAAAGAGTTGGAGAGGGAGGAATAAGTTTGTTTTGGGATATGGAGTCCCAACCTGCATATAAGTGCCGACAGTATAGAATTCATTGTACTATCTGTACTACAAAAATGGACCAGACATAGATCTCATCATTAAGGAGCTTACAAGTTGGTAAGAGGGATTATCTGTTTATCTATCTATATCTATCTATCTATCTATCTATCTATCTATCTATCTATCTACATACAAATACCATAATCTGATTTGTATTGTAGTTAAGTGAAAAATGCTTAAGTTGGATGTTAAGTCCAAATAAACAACTGTGAGAAGTCTAAGGAGTCAGATATGTTCCATGTATGACTTTTTTCCTTTAAAAATTCTTAATTTTATGCACATCTTCTGTTTTTACATCTTCATCATTCCACTTCTCTCTTTCATCCAGAGTCATTTAAAAATGATTCTTTTGGAAAATATTTTTGATTATTCAATAGATTTATATTTACTATCAAGTTTCCTTTTAACAAGTGCAGATCCCAACTTTCCCTGCTTTGGTCAATGGTTTTCATTCACTGCTTTGACCCCCTCAAATTTTTATACCTGATATCCACCTTCTGATGATGAGCCCCTTTATACTCAGCTAAGCTGATCCTCAGACAACAGATGGGTCATCATTGCCACATTCATACTTGTCAATAGGACTTAGCAAGGTGGTGTTATTGAAATAGCCTTAAAAACCCCAGAGTTAGCTCTGTGCCGTGATGAAGTCTTTT